>NC_133666.1:48609326-48922492 GCF_037893015.1 Macrotis lagotis
TGGATAGATTCCACCAAAATAAATATGATCTAAGATTAAGATTTTCAAGTGATCTAATAACCTTAGGTGAGGTACATTTTTTCTCCAAACATTTGAGTTGTGCACATTTAAAATGAACAAAACTTATGGTCCACTATGATAATTTATTAATGCAATGTAACCAAATCCATATTTTAAATTTAAAATTTGTCTATTTACATTAATGAATGCGTAAGTCTGATTAAATGTGATGTTTTCTTTACTATCTTGAAGCCAATGAAAATTGTTTATTTTTTTTTGTTTTGTTTTGATTTGTTTTTGCAAGGCAATGGGGTTAAGTGGCTTGCCCAAGGCCACACAGCTAGGTAATTATTAAGTGTCTGAGGCCGGATTTGAACTCAGGTACTCCTGACTCCAGGGCCGGTGCTCTATTCACTGTGCCACCTAGCCGCCCCGAAATTGTTCATTTTTAAATT
This sequence comes from Macrotis lagotis, assembly GCF_037893015.1. Classification (NCBI taxonomy): domain Eukaryota; kingdom Metazoa; phylum Chordata; class Mammalia; order Peramelemorphia; family Peramelidae; genus Macrotis; species Macrotis lagotis. The sequence goes on from NC_133666.1 coordinate 48,609,782, forward strand.
TGGAATTCTTATCTATCTGGTAAAATATGAATAAAGAATACAAATGTTTCCAACTAAAAGAATCAAATATTCTAGGAGAGCTGAAAGTGACTTTGAAGATAAATCTAGTTCAAACCTTTTACATTGGGACTGAATTCCTAGGTCTCATGACTCCTAATCCAACACTCTTTCCACTACATGATGCTGTCAAAAGTTTGACAAAAGTTCATCTGATTTTATAAGAGAGTGATCTATCAAAATTCTTTGTCAACAATCTAGATGACACTTCATTACCATAATTCAATCCTTAAATGAGCCATTATAAACTTAAATTAAATGCTTGAACGAGAAAAATGTTTTACAAAAATTTATTTCATCCAACAAATACTTAGGCATTCTGCATCAATACACTATTTACCTCTTAATAAACATGAACACTTAGAACATAGTACAATACTGCTAAAGAAGCAGAAGCAGAAATAATAAAAAAATAAATACAGCAAATTAAGAAAAGCATACAGCACTGTCTCGTGTTATGACTCACTCAAAATAGCAAACTGGAAAATATATTTTTAAAAAACTCAATTAAGATCTGCAAAACAAAGGTATATAATCATCCAGTACATATGCAGATATGCCTGAACACAGTCTACAGTAGAAGTGTGCAGTCTGATACGTACCCACAATACAAACAAAACACTGGTGGGCACAAGGTGCCCTCTTTGGCATGATGTAAATCAAGACGTTTCTTGACTACCATATGAGCACAGTTTAAATTATGTATAGATTGAATAACCAAGAACATAACAAAATATTCAATTCTAATTTTCAAAAACCAAAAACCAAAAACCAAACCCAAACAGTTGCATTTCCCATTAAGCACTGTTTGACATGCAATGGTAGTTCTTTTTCAGCAAAGTAGTTGCCAATTACAGAGAGGAGGGGGAGAATCAGAGCACTTAAAAAGTTTTCAAGTACAAAAAGTAAAATAAAGCTCAAGCAGAATAGAATACAAATTTAGAACAAGCACCAAAAGGAAATTAAATTTTCTGACTATTTATAAAATAAGAAGATAAAATTAAATGAGGGGAAAAAGACCTCTTCTACTTATTTAAAAGTGTGTGTTTATATGAGGAGGGCATGTTGGGTATGCATAGATACACATACAGATTTGTATGGTGTGAGTGTTAACACATTGATGGTAAGATTTTATAATTGTGCTCTCCTGGAAAATGAGAAGCAGTAAACATTAAAGTGGAAAAAAATTAAAGCAGTTTCACTGACCTGAATATTGTGGCTAAAATTCTATATTGTAAAATCCCTGAATTGTTTCTTTTTCCCTCACCTTAAAAGAGAGCAGTCTGTTTAAATATTTAATTAAAAAAAAGGCTTAGCAGCATTTGATGCTGAACAATTACTATTTAAGGTGCAAAATAAAAGTCTTTATTTTAATAAGAAAAGTACCCATTACTTAACAGAATGGAGACTGTGCTCTATGCTAAAACTACTAAGATTTTGAAGATTAAAAAAAGGAGATGGTACTAGTAAATAGAGAGTATACAAACTGCAAAATGTCAGTTCCTGACAAGTTGCTATGAAAAATTGCATATACTTTACTCATCTCCTTGAAATATTAAAACCTATCATACTACAAACTTCATTTAACGTGCTATACTTTTTTTTTTTTTGCAAGGCAAATGAAGTGGCTTGCCCAAAGCCACACAGCTAGGTAATTATTAAGTGTCTGGGGCTGGATTTGAACTCAGGTATTCCTAACTCCAGGGCTGGTGCTCTACCCACTGCACCACTTAGGCATCTCTAACGTGCTATACTTTTAATATGGTTAACACAAAGAGTAACAATCTAAAGTTGGAAGGGATATTAAGAAGAATTATTTAGGTTACTCCCTTCATTTTATAGATGAGAAAAGTTAAGATTCAAATGGTTGAAGAAAATTATTCAAGCTTGCAAAGGTTTCCAGATTCTCCTCTTTCCACTAGAACATACTCTCTCTACCTCTCTTCACTATATATTGTGTCTTTTCTGTTGAGGACACGTAGGATTGAATTTTCTACAACACATGAAGATAAATGTGATGGAAAAGAAACCATCCATGAGTTGCAATACTGTGTGAATATTAAGTATGTCACATAAAGGGTTTCTTTTGTTAAACCAACCTGGATTATGTCAATTACAAGGTAATGCCATATCTATTACAATTAAACTAAAAACTATTTTCATAAGAATATTCAATCATCCTAAACATGCTGAGGTCACATATCTGTGCATTAATTTCAAAGTATTCATATCTTATGAATTTATGCATTTTTGGTCTCTAAAAGCCAAAGCTTTTAAGAAATAGCACCACCAGAACTGACAGTAGGTATAAAGCAGATATTAATGACAAATGAGGGTGATGGCACCTATTTAGGGCCTTGTGATTCACAGTTACCATGGACATTGTCTAACTACAAGGATTAAGTAATTCTCAGTCAAATGATCAGTTCATACATGGGAAAAGAAACGCAAAAAGTGCTACAGTGCGTTTATAACACACTCTTTGAAAGGTATGTTTACACTTCTAAATACTTAGTTTCACTTTGTGTTTCTGAGTGATGGCCCTTTGTGGGGCTCTTTCAAACTTGCAGGAAGATTGTGAGCGTGTCTGTACAAAGGAGGCCGACCTGGTTTTGACAGCCTGCTTCCTGTTCCGATGCTCTTGTTTGCGCCCACGCCTAGGGTGTGTTATAATCTTTTTAATGTCCTTAGAGGTGGAACCATACCTATTCTCAGGATCATCTTCATCCTCATCATCATCCAAGGTGACAGGACCTGCTCTGTCAGCTTCATCACCTTCAAAAAGAGAGAGAAGGTTTATGACTATCAAAATCATGCACAGGGATAAATCTAAGGGCAATACAAGTAAGTTAAAAAGCAAGTCAAAGAGACACAAGATTTAACTCAGCCTTTTCTCTGGGACAGAAGAGACTGCTTTTCAAAAACCAGTGGGAAGAAATGTATCATCATGACTTTCTTCAGTCATAGGATCAGAGACATTGGAGGCCACATTACTAGTCATTCTGTTTTTTCATCTTACAGATAAAAAAATTCAGGGTAACAGATGTTATGTGATTTGCACAAGTTCAAAGAGAGAAGTGCTGAAAGATCAAGCCTTTTTAACTCAAGGCTCATGCCCTAGTCATTGGATAACCTCTAGCCCATTAAAAATGCTACATGACATTTATGTGTGCCCAAATTCTTTATCAAAGCTAATCTCTGTAACCAATATGACTGTTGAAACAAAGGTAATGTATCTATCATCCTTTACTATAAAAAATGAAGAAATTTCATAACTAAAACCTTCTCTGAGAAATCAACTGTTGAACTAACTCAACCTAGAAGCACTCCATTATTCTACAAATTTTCTGGCTAGCAAATTTATACCACACATGGGGTAAGTACAGAAAATATTTAATATTAGTAATTTTAATAGAATTTCTCCAGAAATATATAACTTTTCCTGCCTTTTTTTTAACCCCTCAAAGTATAATGAACAGGGGCGGCTAGGTGGTGCAATGGATAGAGCACTGGCCTTGGAGTCAGGAGTACAAGAGTTCAAATCTGGCCTCAGACACTTAATAATGACCTAACCGTGTGACCTTGGGCAAGCTACTTAACCCCACTGCCTTGCAAAAATAAAAATAAAAAAATAAAAAAAGTATAATGAACATAAGTTAATTTTTTCCTGATACCTAAAAGTCAACAAAAGGCCTATCAATAATTCAGCTGTTCAATGACAGTGATACTCCTCCTGAGGGACTATTTTAGGAGTTTGAAATAGCTAGGTCCTAGAGGTACCCCAGCTAATCTCTTGTGCTTAGTACAATAGAGTTCTTTTATTTCCTTTTTATTATCCTTTCATTTTTTTTTACTTAACTGTCATTTGGTCTACTAGTGTCCCAACTCATAGCAGCTCTCATCTTTCAAATTTTTTTTTAAATAAAAGCTCAATTTATAATGGGGAAATTGCATTATATAATGTCAATAAAATACCAAGTCCAGGACACCTTACTCAAAGTGGAAAAAGTTGTTCAAAGGACAGCTGAATTATGCTGAAGAAAAACTGAAGGCATAGACTACATATTCTACTTAAAAAGTACTATCTTATCAACTATGCATTGAGAAATAAGATAACCAAGATGATTAGAATTATGCATAAAGGAAGAATCAAGATGTATTTTGTGAATGTTTAAAGGCCTCTCCTATGTAGGAAAGTTCATCAATTTTGTCACAATGATTTTGGTTGTCCCAATTTTTATTTTATTCACTTTATACCATCTAGACTCTGGTTCTGTAAGATGGCATACCAATGAAGTAGTAGGTTCTTTTTTTTTTTAGGTTTTTTTTTTGCAAGGCAAATGGGGTTAAGTGGTTTGCCCAAGGCCACACGGCTAGGTCATTATTAAGTGTCTGAGACCAGATTTGAACCCAGGTACTCCTGACTCCAAGGCAGGTGCTTTATCCACTACACCACCTAGCTGCCCCCGGAAGTAGTAGGTTCTTACAAAAATAAAAATTTCTTAAAAACTGACACTGGAAATATAACATTGCATATACTGTAAAATTCAGGTAGGTTATTGATTAATGAAATTCACCACTCTCCCTTGTTCCTTGTTACAAGAAATGTTTACAAAGGGGAAAGAAGAAAAAAAGTAATATATTCACAAATAAAGGAGATATTTAAAGACACTAATAAAAATTTTAAAACAAAACTTAATTTTTTGTTTTACTGAACTCTTGTATAAACATACAATATTCTTGAGCAAAAGAAGTTATATTATTGTGACTTTTGGATCTCAAATGCCTAATTAACTCTGTGTCTTTCACAAGATTATTTTCAATGTGGAAGGTTCAATAAAGTTAGAGGCATTTCACAGCTCAGGTTAAAAAAATAAACCCAAATTTATTCCCTAATAAAAATGCTCTGCAATAGATTAGTCCACAAATGCTCCAAATGGGAGACAGATTAGGATCCAGATAACTCATAAATACATATACTATCAAATATTAAGTAATGAATTTGGAAAAATATAACTAAAGTTTTACTATGGAATATAAAATAATTTATAATGCAAAGGGGCTGCAAATTTCATTAGCAACTTAATTCTGCACGAAATTAACTTATCTAATCTATGAAATGGATATATGCCAGCAAAAAAATTTTAAACATTGCCATTATGATGAGTACTTTTAAATAACCTGAGCCAATTTTAATAATCTATATACCACTCAACATAATTTAGTTTGTTTACAGCCTAAGTCCTAGTAATGATTCCCTAAAATAAAGAGAAAATTGAAGTGAAAGCTTACTATGCAATTAAAAACCATGTCCTAAAAAAAAACTATCCTAAAAAAAAACTATCATTATAAAACAGGAGAAGTTTAAATAGATGTCAAAAGAATGAATTCAAGCTAAAGCTATCAATTTTTGCATTAAGGAGAACAATATGTAATAGAACTATTTTCAAAAACAAACTTATAGCTAAAGTATCTATGAGAAAGAAACTATAAAATTTATATTCAAATAAAATCAGATTACATAGTTGAAAAACCAAGATCAAGAGGAAATAATAAAAAATAACAATGTAGAATAGAGGAAATGAAATGTGAAAAAGGTTGCAAGAGAATACTATCATGTATACATGTTCTTAATTATATATACCTGAACAAAAGAAATCAGTACTCTAATCTCTTATAACATTAACAAAAAAACACACACAAATATGTACACATTTACCCAAATCTGAAATTAAACTGGAATTCCATTCTGGTTGGAGAAGTGAATAGAATAGAAAAAGCCTTCCTTATATACTTACAATTTTGTTGCTTTGGTTTTTGGGGGATTTGGGATTTTTGTTATTTTTGCAAAGCAGTGGGGTTAAGGGACTATGCCTAGGGTCACACAGGTAATTATTAAGTATCTGAGACCAGATTTGAACGCAGGCCCTCCTGACTCCAGGATCAGTGCTCTATCTACTGCGTCACCTAGTTGCCCCTTGCTTTGGTTTTTTTTAAGGCAGAAACACCTGTTTGAGTCACATGCAAATTGATGATGGACTTTCAAAAGATATCAATTCAGTGGAACCAAATTATGTTGAAGCATTTAATAACAACCCAAGTAAATCTTCAGTTAAAAAAGTGTCTAGTAAAAGGTAAAACTTCCATACCCTTAAGGATGACATAATTATATGCCAAAAAAGGTGTCTGAGTATATTTAGTTTCCACTAAAAATTTCTGTGATTCATTCAAAAAGCAGCCACTTATTGTGTAAACTATACACAAAAGCACTGGAACTTTAACACAAAACAAAAATCAAAGCATACCTACCTACCCTCAAGGAGTTCACATTCACCCAGGCAACAAATATAAAAGAAATGAACTAATTTACCCTACTGCATTTGATTTTGTGAGTCATGAGCAGTGTCACAAATATCTTCTGTGCTTAAAAGGAAAAGAAAAGTAGGTAATCTCTTTTAAAATGTAGTATCAAGGGGCGGTAAGGTGGCGTAGTGGATAGAGTACCGGCCCTGGGGTCAAGAGTACCTGAGTTTAAATCAGGTCTCAGACACTTAATAATTACCTAGCTGTGTGGCCTTGGGCAAGGCACTTAACCTCATTACCTAGCAAAACCTTTAAAAAAAAAATGTAATATCAAAGAGTATTCCTAAATATGAGGGGGGAAAATTCTTTCTTTGGAAAAAATGTATTGCAATACTATGTAGCTACAAGTAGAAATAAACAAGCTAGCAGATATAATCTACAATCATTAATATATTATCATAAAAAATGATTAAATTATAATAATAAATTGTTTTAAAAAATATATCTTTTCCACACCTGAAGAGTGGCAAGTTGCAGCCTTTTCTGTCACTGGCTTAATTTTCTGCTCGTCACCGCTCTCCTCGCCTGTGGAAATATGGTCATCATCTCCCATTTCATCAGAAGAAGAACTAGCAATTTCTTGCTGCTTTTTAGCACTTCTGGGGGATTTTTTCTTTTTCTCTTTTACAAGTTCTTTTTTCTTACTCTTGGTCCTAGATAGTTTCTTTCTTTGTTTACTGTCCTCAGAATACATCTCCTCAGCATCAGAAGATGATGAACCACTTTGTTTCATTGGAATATTTCTTTTTGTATTCAGATTTCTCCTTTCTCGAGACTCTATCCTTTTCCTTCTCTTCTCATCAGAAGAATTATAGGTCTCTTCTTTTGTGGGACACTTCTCAATGTCAGAAGACGAATCATCTTGAGCAGTCTTTGAACTTTTCTCCCCTAAGGTTTCCTTTTTCTTTTCTTTAACATTTTCTCCCTTCCCTGCTATCTTTTCAGTATCAGAAAAGTCTTCCTTCTTTTTAGAACTTTTCTCTCTTGATTTTTTACTTTTCTTTTCCACTTTAGTTGAAGCTTGCTTACTCTGATCAAGATCTTCAGGCAAATGGGAAGTATCTTCTTTCTCCAGTAATTTTTCAGTACTATCAGATGATATCTCACTCTTCTCCTGATGAGGAATCTCTTTTTTCTTCTCTTTTGTTTGATTTCTTTTTTTCTGTTTCTTTTCATCTTCAGAAGAGGGACCACTTTTCTCAGCAATATCATCAGAGGACGCCTCCCGGGCCTTCTTCAAAGTTTTGCTTTTCAGGCGGCTACTTTTTTCAGTAGCTTCTGACACCTTCCTGCCATCAGGAGAACTACAAGAATCATCTTTTGCAAAAGACTTGTGAGCATCAGGTGACATTGCTGTTGCTTTCTTAGAGATCTGAACTCCTACTTCCCTGTTCATCATTTCTTTATCAATAGTATCTTCTGAAAAGCAAGAACTCTTTGGTCTGTCCTCTCTATCATCATCATCGGATGAGTCATTTATTACAGTCTTAGAATCCTTTTTCTTTTGCTTGCCCATTCCTTTTTTGATCTGAATTTCATCTTCAGAAGAATCATAATCCTCTTTTGTTGAATGTCTTTTTTGAGGTTTTTTGGTAGCTCCAAATTTACTCATAATTTTTATCTCTTTTTCTAGCTCAGAATCATAATTTGAAGAATCTGAATGGTTCTGGCGTTTCTTTTTAGTACCTATGAAACTTTTAACATCTTTCTCTTTCTTTGAATCAAAATCAGAACCCGAAGTGGAGTTTTTTCTTTTTCTCTTTTTGTCACCTTCAGATGCTTGAGTCTTCTTTGGAGTATTTTCATTTGTTTCATTATGTTCAGTATCTGAAGAACTGTGACTAGTCATACGCACTTGTTTGAGAACAGAAGGCATTTCATCAGAGTCTGAACTATGAGTCACAGTCTCCAATGGTTTACATTTAGGCACCTTCTTAGGTTTAGGACTTTCAATGGCACTGTCAGAAGAAGTACGCTTATCCTTTTTTACTGACTGCACTAATGACTTTCTTTTACGTTTCTCATTATAGCCATCATTACTTTCTTCATCTGAATTGGAAGTCAGAGGGTTGGCTTCAGTCTGTCGCCTTAGAGGGGTAGTCTTTACACGTGGCGATCTTCGAAGGTCAGCTTCTTCTGAAACTAATGGAATGTCATTTTCAACAAAATCATCATCGCTTCTTTCCTTTCTAGAGCTACAGATCTCTGTCTTAGGAGGAAAACCAGAACTTTTGCTTTCTTCTTTTTCTTGTGTTGCCTCCCGACAATCAGCAGCTTTTACTGCAGAATCAGAAAGGGAAACAGGAGTAAGTTTAACATACAATTCTTTTGTTACCTTAGCTGATATTTTGAATTTGGTACCTCCTTTGTTGTCTTTTGAAGTCACATTTGATTTTACAGAATTCTCTACATCTTGATCTGCTGCACTACTGCCATCGCGCTGTTGGTCAGAAGAACACTGAACATCCATAGCAGCTTCAAGATTCTCAAAAATATCTTCAGGGACTGAAGAAGGAATAGATACAATGTCCATGTCTAAGGCTTCAGAAGTGTTGGCAGGCTCAAAATGAGGTTCTTTTCTAGTAGACTTTTTGTCTTCAGCACTACTACTTTTAGTTACTGGCTGTGCCACCACTGGAAGACTTTGAGGAACAGTTTCACTGTCAACTCGTTTAACAGGCAATTTAGAATCACTTTTGGAAAAGTCCTTCTTTTTAGAACCACAGTATATTTCTACTTTTGTAAATTCAGTTTCTGGTTTAGCAACCTCAGCTTTATGTTCTTTGGTAACAGTCTCTTTGTTTAAAGCATCCAAAGCACGAATCTCCACATTCAGACCTTCTTCCAATGTTAGATGAACCTTTTTGATATCATTTAGCACAGATTTAAAAGCTTTAAGTTGACGTAACTTTACCACTGAGTTTATTTCTGTATTCTCAGAGGCCTGTTTCAAAAATCTTGCAAAACTAGAGTTCATGTTGGCAGTGGTCTCAACCAGCTTTTTTGTCTTTTTAACCATGTCTTTTGGCACCATCAGTGCAGTAAAAGAGTAAGTGACAGATCCAGAATAAGCATCATCGGATTTCTTTTCTTCTCCATTACAAGTTGAAGCATTTTTCTTTGGAGAAAATCTGTGTACAGGCTCAAATACTTTACTATTCTTTTCACTTTCAACTTTTTGTTTTGTTTGTTTGGTTTTGTTTTGTTGCAACAACTGTTCTAAATTCTCAAATACACTGTCACATGCAGTGACCAAGTCCAACAAAGGCTCTGGGCGGCAAATGTAGCAATACCACTGGTTGTTTTCATCCATTATTGCAGACAACTCCTTTCGACCTAAGTTGCGCAAAATGCACTTTTTGCAGAAAGCATTATGGCAGAAGTCACAACAAATCAAGTTTCCACCTTCTGCACACCATCTGGAATATTTAAAAAGGGTAAAATATTACTTAATTATACTACTGTAAAAACAATTTAAAGTTACAAATGAGTAATTTAGTGTGAAGACCTAAGCAACTTAGCTCATCCATTACTAGAGAATTTTTATAGCCAATTAACACATGAAGTTCAGAGGAAGGTGAGAGAGAAGGAGCAGAACTAGATTTTCCCTTTCTTGAAATGTGTGAAGTTGTTTTAGAATGAACCTCCATTTCAAAATTAAAAAGACAGTCCCATCTTAGCCCTTATGTTATTTATACCTTTCATTACCCAAGAAGTTGACTGTCTCAAGATCCCCAACACAAGTAAAAGACTTAACAGATTAACTGGTAACCAACAAACTGACCTAAGGGTCAGTGTTTAACTGGCTGTGAAGTCAGAATGACCATATATTCTGTTGGGTTTTTTTTAAGTTTTAATTGAATTTTGTCTGTGAGAAATGAGTTACATTGAGAAGCTCATCAAGACTCTTTTCTCTATGTATGAACTAACATTATTTGTTTATTTGGCTTATAATCATGAACATGATCATTATAACTATGTTGACAATTTACAAGTTATGTAAGACTTCAGATTTTGCAAATTTCATTATGTATATTATCACATTTGAATAAAACTTTGTAATAAACTGTATTTTAAAATATAAACTATAAATTCAATAAAGATTTTAACTACCATCAAAAATCCTAAATGCAAAAAAGATTCACCATAAATATCTACCCAAAGAATAATTAATACTTTCCCAAAAGAGTCCATAAAGTAATAGAGTATTTTCAGTTTTCTTCATGTACCTACCTGCACTGTTCATCCATTCCATCTGCATCACGGCTAATATCATCACTCATGTAGTATCTGTAGCAATTCTAAAATAAAAAATAAAAGAAAAGGGGAAGAGCATTATACTTCAATTTGAATACAATTTTATTCAATTTGTTAAACATTTTGGACTTGCTTTGCATAAAACATTTTTAACACAGGAAAAAACATTTCTTAAAGATACTAAAGCAATATTGGATTGATGCTTCCTATGCTATCTAATATATTCAGTAGTGATATTAATATGATAATTCAACAATATCTTGGAACAAATTCTAATCTCTCTAAAGTGCCAATGCTTCCAAAACAAAGGGACACAGATGAAGCCACAATTTCATTCTGCTAAAGGAAATTCCTATCATGTATATAGCTCAGCACTTTCTCTAAAAAAATAATCTTAACATAATTGCCTAAGGAACTAAGTGTATTTTGTTAGTGCTGACTATCACCATAACCTTTGTTGTGCAAGGGGAGAATGTACCAGTGATTTGAGGTAAATGTTTGATATCAATTATTCTTGATTTACTTTCTCAGTAAATTCCTTATGTAAAATAAAAAAAAAAAAAACACATCCCAGATTTTTACCAAAAAGGGGTACTTTTGTTGGTGTACGTTTTTTTTTTTTGCAAGGCAAATGGAGTTAAGTGGCTTGCCCAAGGCCACACAGCTAGGTAATTATTAAGTGTCTGAGGCTGGATTTAAACTCAGGTACTCCTGACTCCAGGGCCAGTGTTCTATCCACTGTGCCACCTAGCTGCCCCTGTACATTGCTTTTTGGGAGAGGAGCGTTGTTAGCAAGTACTTTTTTGTCTAACTTGTCTTATTAGCTAAGGCATAAAGTCAAATTAGCCTTTTTATGGGGAATTTCACAGTCAAAGTAGAAGAGTAAAAAAACTTTTTTCTTGAGAAAGAATAAATGATTCTCACTCTGATCCTGACTCTAGTTAAGATAAGAGAAACACAGATAAAAGCAAAATAAGGGACAGAAAATGTCTAATACCAAGGATATGTGTGCCCCTCAAAATGCCTAGCTACTGTTTACTCCTTCATTTCATTGTCTTATTGTTTCTTATCTGACTCTTAACATATAGAAACAAAAGTCATAATTTATTTCTATATATTGATTCAAGAAACTTACGTATGGTCTAGCTAAAGCTTTATCATCAAGAGTACAAGATAAAAAGAGGGGAGCTACAAGCAAAATCATGAATTTTGGTTTCTATTATATTTCTATTACCATATTGGCTAAAAAGCTAAAAGATGTAATGAGAAAATGAATGTATATGAAATACAATTACACTTTTTTGGGGGGAGGAGGATTGGGGTTAAATGACTTGTCTAGGATCACACAACTACTAAGTGTGTGAGACCAGATTTACACTGAGGTGCTCCTGAAGGCTGGAGCTCTATCTACTATAACACCTAGATGTCCCATAACTACAATTACACATGAAAAGCTAAAGTCTGACATTTAACTAGAACAGAGGTCACTAAATAATCTTTTAAGGAAAAAGAAACATGTTTTAATATCCCTAGAATCTAATTTTTTGGGGGGGATCTTTTTTTTTAGGTTTTTTTTTTGGAAGGCAAATGGGGTTAAGTGGCTTTCCCAAGGCCACACAGCTAGGTAATTATTAAGTGTCTGAGACCGGATTTGAACCCTGGTACTCCTGACTCTAAGGCCAGTGCTTTATCCACTACGCCACCTAGCCACCCCTTAATTTTTTTTTTAAGAAGAACATTATTATAGTCTTTATTTTTCTAATGATTCAGAAGGGAACTTGTACCAACTTCATCTGTAATGGCATATTCTGCTTTGGTTTCTTAATGTTTATAATTCAATTTAACAAGAACTTAAGATCCAACAATGTCCAAGGGACTGTTTCATGTACTGGAAATGCAAAGATGAATAAAAACAGTCTTTGTGTCAAGAAACTTACAGTCATGGGGCAGCTGGGTAGTGCAGTGGATAAAGCATAGGCCCTGGAATCAGGAAAAACTGAGTTCAAATATGGCCTCAGACTCTTAATAATTGCCTAGCTTTGTGTGACCTTGGACAAGTCACTTAACACCATTGCCTTAAATAAATAAAATACAAAAAAAACAGAAACTTGCAGTCACCTTAAAAAGATTTCAGTTTCAAAAGTGTAATATCTAGAAATATGGCTCTGGGGAATAAAGAGACTAAAGGGGGCAGGGAGTGGTGATCGTTGATAAGATGGATCCTAACACCCTAATATTTTTCCATAAGCTAGCCAAATTTTATGCCAACTCAAAAATCCACATAAAACTAAAAGAGATAATTTTCACCTATTTTGTCCTACATGTATGCTGTGGTGGAAATGGAATAACTTCTCCTGCTTTAGGTTTGGATTTCAAGGTTGCTTGTGGTCCCCAAAGAGCTGTAAGGTGTTCCATATTGTCCTATCTCACATTTCAGAAAAGAATTTAACTCGTTAAATAAAGGACAAATATTTTTATCCAGAAGCCCTGTTATACATGCGCATAGGGCCTAAAAATTGGCAAGGGGAGTAAAGCTCTAAGAGCACATGGATATACAAAAGCCCTTTAAAGGGCAAGATAACTATCAGATATTGGTCATGTTATTGAATAACTCATCATGGAGAGCACAAAAAAAAAATGTGACTTCTGTACCCTTCCTTTGCCAAGGCAAAAGAAAGGAAGCATAGAAATTCCAAGCTACTCAATCAACTAGCATCTATTAAATACTGATTATATTCCAATTTACTGTGCTAAAGACTGGCTAGGGATTTGGAGATGATGACTAAAAAAAATAGGCCCTGAGAAGTAAAAAGGCTAAGGCACCAGGTGTTTCATGGACATTGGGAGCAATGGTAAAAAGGGAATGACATCACTTGACCTGAGCTCTGTTTAATTCATATAGCCCAATATAAAATGTTTTAAATTGACTCAAGTAAATAGTTTGACTTTTGTTCACTTTAGCTAAGAGAACAGGGATGTAATTTAAAGAACCACAAGTTGTTAAGTGAAGAGCAAAGGGGTATCAAGAGCAGTAAATATATTCTCACACTCAGATAAGGTTTCCACTATGTGTGGCATACATAGGCATTTAAATGTTTGTTACTATTTGTTCTTCAGTCTTGAAGTAAACCATGACAAGCATATAAATTTGATTGAGGGAGGGGGGGCCCACTGTGCTAAGTCACCAGCCTCACTTTCTCCTCCAGAGCCATTTTGTCAGTGGCCAGATATGAATCAGGATGACTGGAGATGACTCTATGAGACCTTTTAAGCTAAAATCTTTAACAGGATGCAACATCCATTAGGCGATTAAATTTTTAATGACTGAATGACAAAACACAGTTACATTTAAATTACTGAGTACTGTGGATTTCCCTTTTACTTCATACTTCAAAACTGCAAAATTTTTTCAACCTCAAAGGAAATTTGGAGGTAGCATCCTACCCACAGATGATTACTGGGGACAGAAAAGGGAAAATCAAGTAGTGGGAGTTTGAAAATGGCATCAACTATGAAAAAAAGGGACTGGAAAAGAAGGACAAGCTAATATATATATAAAACATAGCAACAATAGCTGCTAAACTGCCACAATCTCAGAGAAATAGAAGCCACATACAGCACAGATTAATTGTGAACTAGCACCGATGTAACAAGGTGAAGAACAGAACATCAATTGCTAATAGAAAAGATCTAACTGGACACAAGTAGAGAACAAACCATGAAGAATACAAATTGGAGATGAAAACTGTCTTGGGGAAGGGAAGGGAATAAATATACAGTGCTGACAATATACTTGGCACTGGGCTAAAAAACACTATACAAATATTATCTTATTTGATGCTCACAACAACCTTTTGAGTTGGGTCCTGTTATCACTCTTTTACAGTTGAAACTGAGGAAGATAGAAATTGGGCTGATTTGCCAAGTTCACAAAATGAGGAACTATCTCAGACCAATTTTAAACTCACATCTTCCTTACTTCAAGTCTGGCACTCCACTAAACTATCTAGCTGCCTTGTTATATTCTAGCACATTTGCTGATTTCTGAACACCAAACTATCACTGAGCAATAATTCAAATTCTCAATAGGTGGGTTAGTGGTTTAGGAATACTGGAAGAGGAATCTGAAGATAAGGCATCAAGTTGTAAAGCACTGCCATTTATTTACTAGTTTACTCTGGGCCTTAATTTCCTCATTTACAGCTCTAAAATCTCAGGATTCTACTTGCTGAGAAATTTCTCATTTTTCAGTATCTCATATATTCCCTCCACTGATATGGACTGCAGCCTTCAATAGCTTAACAAATTTTGTTAAGCAAGTTATTCTTGCTAAAATGTAAGTCATCTTATGGACAACTCGTTTGAGGAATCTCAACAAATACAGCTGAGTGACACAATCTGTCACTTGGACCAAACACAAGGCATGGTAGAACAGGCCAGATGAATCAATAGGAATTTCGCCTACAAAAAACTAACACATCAGAAGAGAATCAAGTGGTAGAAGGAAAAAAACCTCAATAGCTCAGAAATACTAATTTTAAGAATCAAAATTCATGACAGCTATAAGTGAAAGGTATACTTACTTATGAATAAACTATACATTTTGGTACAAATATGTTTAAAACAACAGAATAAATTTCATCATGCCCAAAAACCAGGCAAAAAGCCCTGTTTCACTCCTATATTGGAAAATTTTTTTGTCCCCAAATGTAAAATTCTTATGATGAAGTTCTGAAAAGTAAAAAAAAAAACTAGTTGTAGTTATAGGTCTTGCCATATTAAGTTTGTTTCCCCAAATCTGAGTCATTTACAGTCATTTAATGTTGTTAAGTCTCAGTGTTCTGATATGAAAAATGATGAGGTTGAAATACAAGACCTCTGAGGTCCCATTAACAATTATATGAAACTAATCCTTATCAGGAAAAACAGATAATTCTAATGAACCACACAAAAGGGTTTTAGATCCCTTTGGGGAGATTTTCAAAATATTCTTCAGAGTTGTTGGATCAATTCACAAATCCACCAACAGTACAGTACCATTAGTGTTCCGGTTTTCCCACATCCCTTCCAACATTTATCATTTCACTTTTCTGTTATATGACTAAGTCTGATAGGTGTAAGATGGTACCCCTGAGCTATTTTAATTAGCATTTATCTACTCAATAGCAATTTGGAGCCTTGATTTCTTCATCTGAAAACTGCCTGTTCATGTTCTTTGACCATTTATCAATTGGTGAATGACTTGTATTCTTAAATATAAATTTCACTCCATTCTCTATGTATTTGAGACAGGAAGTTATTATCAGAAACATTGGTAGTAAAAATGATTTCCCAGCTTTCTATTTTCCTTATAATCTTGGTTGCATTTGTTTCGTTTGTGCAACAACTTTTTAAATTTAATGTAATCAAATGTAATTTAAATTTAATGTAATCAAAATTAGCTCACATCTCCAAAAGTGAAAACTCATAACATAACAAAGCCTTCTCTTTTAAAAGAAATGTATTACACATTAAGGAGAAACCATATATATGATAATATATAGTATACAGTAATGTTCCAGATTGCCTGATTCAGAATATTAATAATTTTTAAAAAATCATTTCTATTAATCCAAATACCTTTGAAAAGGTTAATGAAATGAGATCATTCCCAAAAAAGAGATGCTCATATTAAAGATCACAGAACCAAAGAAATTAATAAAAGGCTCGCAAAATGCATTCCAGCTAACTTCCTCATGATATAGATAGAAGAAATATAATTGGCACTTTTTAAAATATCAAGAGAACAATTCATTGATTTATCTTTAGTAAGCTTCACATTTGAGAAATAAATATAGAACTCTTGAAAAATTCTTTCTAAAATATCACTCTCCAATATCTACTGATACATACCTTGCAAATCAGGACTTTCAGTGTAGGATGTCTATAAATTGAATCTTTTTGGAAATGGTTCACTTGTTGTCCACAAGCAGTGCAGCTCACAATTCCATGCAGCCCTTCTTCTAGAACAGAAAAGTTCCTGTCATTCACAAATAAGACATTCCAATACATAGAATTCACTGTTTTTATGACCATTCTGCACTTTGAAATTTTAGTGGTGGCAAAAACAAAACAAATTTATACTTTTAGCTTTTATCAGTCAAAAATTCTGAAACTTGGGAATAAAACCCACAGCAACCCTATTCAGAAGTTACCAAGACAACAACAGACACCCCTTTTCATTTCTATTATAGAACTATATTCTTCCATATCCTGTCCCAGCCCCATTAAAAATGAAAATGACATTTATGTATCAGCTATCTTTGTGTTCTTAGAGTAACATTATAAAGGTAAAGTCCTATTTCCCCTCCTTGACATAGAAGAATTTATTCAAGCTTCTCAGTGTTAGGCTTATTAACTCAGTGAATTCAGGGTTTGCAAGGCTAGAAACAAATGGATAGAGGACAAACTCTTATGTTATTGATAGAGGTAGACTATAGCAAATACTTTTGTAAAACAATGACCACTAATTTAAAAGTCTGTTCATCCCATCTTATCTAGCAATTGTTTCAATAAAGTGCTATCTCAAAATCATTATAACAAAGGACTTCTGTCTTCCTAGTAACAAATTGGAGAACACAGAAGAATGACTGAATGTAGTATTAACATATCAAAATATTACGTGGTAATAAAACAATGATGATGGAAACACAGGAAAATTCATCTGAGGTGACAGAGAATGAAGCAGGTAGAAACAGGAATGCATACATATCTAAATATTTAGAGATGGACAATTTTGTTTTTTAAAATTAAGAGGAAAAAACATTCAAAACTTCCAGTGGACAAAAATTCCATCCACCAATGTAGGCCATCACTGTTCTCACGAGCATAAGTATTAGTTGTCTGGAACACAGATAGATTGACTTATCCAGGGAATATATCTACTTATCCAGGGAATATATGTACTATGTGAGAGAGATGGAACTTATATGCAGAACCTCCAGGCTTCAAGGTCTATTCTCTATCCATTATGTCAACTGGTGGAGAACAGACAAAATAAGGATAAAAAAAGAAAAGTGAGGAGAGGAAGGCCAAAGCTGACAGAGCTTCAGGCAAGTAAAGGTCAATAATGAAAGCATTTTCTTTTCCTTTTAACTATTTGTTCAGTTACATCTGTTAAAGACTTTCAGTAAGATTTTGTCTTTTCTATGTTTACTTGATCCTCTTAACAATCATTATATCAATGAGCTTAAAAATATATAGTTTCAAATGACTGTAAGAAAACTGGAGGGAGGACAGATCCTGATCATTCTCATTTTATTCTCCTTTAGACTTTGCTACAAATATTCTTCTGCTACAATACCTCAAGGAGTCCGCAACACAGTCTAATAAATGGTTCTTCAACCAAAATCAATGGTTTCATTGAGTCAAGCAGCTTTGTCAACATTACCTACTATTGTCCTTCTTCCAAGAAGTAATTGCTTAATGAGTCCTAGTACTACAATTTCATATAGACTGGGAAAAAAGAAAATAAACTATATTCAGGAATAATTCAAGGAAACTGACTCAATGTAGCTCCAAATATGAATAAAGGAATCACCTATCAACACATCTTTGTCCTGACAAATGCAAGAGTATAGATGGATGGCTCCTCTGTTCACTGTATAAATTATTCTTTTTCGGCAAAAAAAAAAAAAAGAATGATTGCCTCCATTAATATAACAATCATTTCTTTAAAAAATGTATGAGTTTCACATTACGTAAGAAAACCTAGTTAATTTGTTTCAGTAAAACAAGTACCAAAAAAAACTTGCTTCATTACACAAAATTTCCATATGAAATTTCCCTTTAAAATTCAGTTTTTAATTACCTCTCTATCAGATGCCATCATTACAGAATTCCATGTGAATAAAACCATATCCATTTATATTTTCGTGATCTTGAAGAGTCATCAAAATTAGCATACTATATACCAGTTGCACAAAAAATGGAAACATCATAATTTACATAGGGTGTGGGAGATGGCATGTTTTTTAAAGCATTACAAACTGTTTGTGGAAATTCTATGTTAGATGGACATTAAGCAACCAATAATAATACAACTGGAGGAATGAAAAAAGGAAGAGATTTGCCTGATTCAACAGTGATTCATGAGAAATGAAAAATTTCTACAGCTGTAATAGCTGAATGTACTACAAGATTTTCTGAATAAAATTCATATTAATCTTATTAATTTTAATATAATTACAATTTCAGTTCTCAAACTCAGGTAAAGGGTAGCTCAGAGTTGTCACAAGATATGGCCTAATATTCACTGTTTTATCACTTCTGAGATCAAACATATTTTGCTACTCTATAAGTTCTAAGGTTTCTACAAAGCATCAATTTTCAGGCCACAGCTGTTATCCCTCAACAACCAGGCCATGATCTTTTTTTTTTTTAAATAGGAGTTGTGATTTTTCTAATATACCAAGGCACATGGACACCTTTCTACAACTTCCTTTCCCAGAGAATTGCCTGGGATACCAAGAGGTAAAAAAAAAAACAAAAAAAAAACAGCATTTGTCAGAGGCAAGACGTAAAAAAATGTTCTGATTCAAACTTGTCTATCATTTTGTGATCAATAACCCAAACATCAGAAATCCCTGTTTATATGAACAAATTGAATTAAAAAAATTTAAATAAGTTGTTGAACATAGGAACTCAAGATATATGTTAGACCCCAAAAGGCCCCATCTACAATAAGTAGACAGGTATTAAGAAATTTCCTATACAGGATTTCTTATGTAACAGAGTTATAGGGACTATATGAGTAGTAGAATTAGTCATGTGTTAGGCAAAATGTGAAAAAAAAGATTAATAAAGCATTATAACAACTGTAGTTAAGACAGGATTCTATCTGTATTATTTGCAAGTATTAAGAAAGTATTAAGTTGATATAAAGTATTCTTTAGTTTTTAAATAAAAGTAAAAAGAATTTATTGAGGAAGAAACCAGATATTTATGAGATACTGAGAGAAGACTAGAATGAATTTTATGTCACTAAAATTAATGAGTATGGCCAGTGGTCAACAATAGCAAAAAGGAAACACCAAATCCTCAAATCATGAATCAAGTCATGGATAAGTATAATGATCAGACTGCTATGCAAATGTAATAATGAAGTGATCATAGACAGTAGTATCCAGGAAGACAGATAATCATTTCTCAAAATGATTTTTAAAAACACCATACCAACAATCAACCACAATCTGTAGCCAAGTCCTCCTTGTAACTAACAGAATGTATTTGTTAAATTTAACCCATGACCATGAAAAATAGTAAAAAACAATGACCCAAACAATGTTTGAACACACTGATCCAAATTAAATTACTTTTAAAGGTCAAATACAATTATAAACTTTTCTACTGAATATTCAATTTGTGTTTTCATATTACCCACAGGTATATGTGCAATGAACTTGCCACTGATCCTCTAAAAAAATTTTCTCTACTCTGAGAAAGATTCAAGCATGTAAAAACAAAGCCACATTGCTGACACAAACATAAAAGCAATGAGGCCTCTTCTTCATACACTTAATGGTTTCTATAGGAATAATCAGACCTATATAACATACAACAAAGTGTTTTCTCGGGACCAGCCTCCCTAAGTTCAAGTGGTTGATCACCACATTGGCCATAAGATGATGAATCTCTTGGTCACCAAGAGAGGATGTGACCTATATCAGTGAGTAGATTTAAAAATTCTCAAGTATTAAAGTAATATTAGTGTGTGAGTGTATGTAGAAGCCAAAAGTTCAATTTCCATGTGAATTTTGTTAACTTTCCTGCATTTGAAAACATTAAACCAAAAGCAAACACAATATTTATAAACACTATAATACCTACAAATATAAATATTATTAGGCAGTTATAAGTATAACAATCAAAATAGGGCTGGAAATGACAGTTTGAGTCTACCACCAGGAGCATAAGAAAGTGACGCCATGAGTCCTAAACACTGTATTTTATCCCTTGTCTCTAACAATTCCCATTTAAACTTCTCTACTCATTTTTGCCAACTATTCAAGTCTCAGAGCTGGAAAACCAAAAGCAATGTATTAGTATTCTGAGAAAAGAATATTCAGAGATCTCCAAATCCTAGCCTTTGTTGTCAACTTGCCAGTTCTCTTATACTTTAGGGAGCATTGTTTATTACTGGCCATTTGCTACTATTGGCAGTTTCCCATCCCTGGGACTAAATGAGAGCTAATATATCATTCTGTGTTGGATTCTCTACAAATGCCACCAATATTAGAATGGGGTATAGCACCCCTTTGCAACATTAACACTGAAAACTGTTTCCTTGGGATCCTTCAACAGAAGCTACTATTTAGACAACTAGTACCTTACCATTTTTTAAACATGTTTTGCTAGTTTCATATTGATATGGGAGCTTGCAATAGCCTAGTTAAATCCAAAGAAATATGACTTCATTAATAAAATAACACGAGGTGTGCTATACCAAAGTGATAGTTAAAGGAAAAGTCTGATAAAGCTACATACTTCCTTTAAGATGGTCAAGACTTAGGAGTAAACTTCAAGGGAGGGGGGAGAGAGACACCTGCTAAAGGTGCCCCTCATGAAGGTAAATAAACACCCCACAACTACACAACTCAGACTACAGTCAGACATTTAAAAATGAATCCAGCCTCTGACAAGCTAGTATCCTTTATAGATTAAATTATGGTTATGAAATGGATTGAATAGTTGGTAAGAGAATGGTGAGAGGTGCTAGGGTTTGGGGATTATTTGGTTACAGATTTTAATGGATATACTCTTTTACCTGTTAGTGTACAGGTAAAAGAAAAGGCTGACTAACTTCTACTTCAATTGCTGTCTAATTAGTTGTTTGGTTTTTTTAACTGTACAAGAAAGGCAGGAACAGGACAGCTATCATTTTAGGTAAGAAAAGCCCCTGCTAGGTGATTCAAAATTTCATTCTTGCTCTTGAATAACTGAGAGGATATTTCCTAAAACTATTAAGATGAAGAAATCTTCCATGTCTACCTAGTTCTTCTCTTATCAGGGCTGAGGCAACAGTGGTAAGTATCTTCCATCAAAATACTTCATTGATGGCATGAGGAAAAGTCCAGAATAAAGGCCCCAGAACTACATAAAGCTTGGGACTTCCCTATTAACCATTAAAAACCATTTTGGCTTATTGTATCCGACGAACCAATATGGAAAAATACATATTTATGTAGGTATATACTTATTAAAAGAACATGAAGACTATCAACAGGCCTGAAACCCCTTCCCAGGGCTAACCACTGTTAAAATAATCCAAGATGAAAGAAGGTAATACAAAAAGGCACGAGGTAACCCATTAGCCATTAAAGGCAAGGGACTCTGACACAAGATGAACCATTCTATTCTGTGCTTCTGACAAAAGAGAAATGGAGTCTATTCTCAAGCAATGTTTTTAATAAACACGGCTGAAGATGGGAGGTATTTTTAAGGAAGCACAGAAATTTCCCAATGTGGTCATAAACAGCCATTTTAACTTATGTTTTTACTTTTTTTTGCAGTTGTATTTACCTCCGCGTTTTTTGAGACTTTCAGTTTTCATTTTACTTCTGCTTCTAAATTCAGGCCCTTTAAAATCATCTTTGTCTTCATTCATCACTGGCTCTGGTTGTACAACCACTGTACCTAGAATGATTTCATTTAAAAATTGAAAACCATTACACATCTTAAATGTGCACGTGAAGTACAAGACTTCAGTTCAAATCAAGCTAACATTGCTGTTAACACAACTTTGTTCTTCCAAGTTTTTAACACTCTTTTATGAGGAAACAAGTGGAATAGGGCAATGGAAAAAGAGCCAAGTGTTAACAACCAGGTAACCTGTAAAAATACAGTTCACAAAGAGTGAATAAAATCATCATGACTTGAACATAAATTAATGTGTGAATTGAGCCCAGTTCTTAATACTCTAGTGTTCATATCACACCAAAAAGAAAAAAAAAAGGAAAAAAAAGAAAAATGGACTTTTACAGAAGTTGTATTTAAGAGGCCAAATAAATATATAATAAATAAATAATTCAACCTAGAAACTGAATTCCTCTTTCACAATTATAGGTGATGAACTAGGAAGACTTGTATCCCATGGGCAATGAAATAGCATATATTGCTATTAGAAGCCTACACTGTTTTGTAAAGCAGCATATTCCAACTAAGAAAGCCCAAGTTTCTGACATACTGCAAAGGTTTCCACGTGCCATAAATAGAGGGAGGAAATCTAAGGACAGTTTTAGATATTTAAGCCCAAGTAAGCTAAAAGTAAACACTACAGGGTTAAATTGTGACCTACCCAAAAGAAAACTGTAGAAAGAGCCTACTTTGCAATGAAAGATCTCCTTAGGTAGCCGGGGCTCCAAGGATAACACTAAAGTCTATGAGTATAATAAAAAAGGAAAGTTGGCAGGGAATGTAACTTTCTGACATTTTCTTGTGCTTTTCAAGATAGACAGCTAATAATTGGCAGCAAGTTGTAGAATTTCGCTATTGAAAGTATTTGAAATTCCTGAGGGAGAGAATATAGTAAACTGAAATGTCCCCTAATCAGCATATTAGGAATCAGACTATTGGCAGGGATGAAAATTTCATTAACTGATATAGAATTATACAGACTACTTCAGGCATACATTCTGGGAAATATACCTGCATTTTGAAGGAACAAAATATGTCTCTGTAAATAACAAAGCTTAAGGGTGTTTTTGTTTTGCTTCAAAAATTTAAACACATGCAAAAAGGGGAAGGTACTGATCTGGGGTAGAAGGTAGCAGTGGCAGTTGAGTTAATTAGCAATGCCACACCTATCAGGACTTTAAAGACTGAAGGTTCCAAACTCCTAAGCTCTTATCATAAAGTATCCCAATGGGGTTTTCCTAGAAGCAACCACAGAGAAAAGAGAGTTCAACAACAATAAAATCTCCAGGGGTCCATATCCCACGGGGACCCAATCCCACCTGTCAATCAACTAACCATATGCTTAATTCATCAAAACCAATACAGAGAATTTTCTTCAGCTTTTTAGAAAGATCCCTTCTTCTTCTAGAACCTTTTATCCTCTCAGCCATTATTTTTCCCTATTCCATTCATCCCTTACCTCTTCCTTAATGTTTCTAGCCAAATAAATTCATTTCCAATACCTAGCTTCTAAGAGCAATCTCCCACCTTTCACCAACATGTTTAAAAGTAGTCCAACTTAAAGCATATGAAAAGAGTTCAGAGATCTAAGAGGTATGTAAACAGAAGGATGGGCTGGAAAAACTGCTATTGAACAACTTCAGTATGGACCTCTGAAGAGCACTGAATTAAATATTTAATAAAGGGAAAATTATAACATTTAGAGTTCTTATTTCACTAGGCTTTCTCAAAAACCAACTCAAGATTTTGACTTTTCTTTTGATTTTCTTTCATCATTCAAACAGTTGAGATGCTTATGCTCTGATTTTTATTTTTTATTCACTCAAAAGTAAAGGGGGGGAGAAATCAAAATATTTAAGAAGTATATCACAAATTTTTATTAATTTCATCATTTCATATACATCAACAATGTACAAGGGAAGAACAACTCAGATGGCTCAGATAATATTTATTTCAATTATGATCAACAGTTCAAATTGGAAAGTAAATTTTTTTAGATGATAACCTAAAATCTATCTAACAAAAACTGCTGACCATTAAAAACTTTATAGAGATAATAACCTTGAAAAGTTCAAGTAATCCTAATAATAAAACTTCATTAGATTAAGAAACAAAGATAAAAATAAACAATTTCAAATATATTTCATTAACATCATCATACCCATACCAAAGCATAGATCTAACCAAAGTTTAAAATTGTTAGTAAAATGTTTAGTAATAGTACCTTTGCATTACACTTGGTACTCATATATGACTTACAAACAATAAATCCTTTCTAAAGCAAGAAGGGAGAAAGAAATAATGCTCATTTGGAGAAAAGCCAGGTAAGTACTAAGGGGAGTTGAGTTATATAACAAGATAATAAAGTTGAATCTGCTATGAAGCATACAGAGAATTAAATGATCATAAACATAAAGTTCTTAAAAGTTGTCTGAATATAATAGCACTGGACAAATTCAGAAGAAAGACAATTACTAAAATGCCATATCTGGTAATAGGATACAAATTTAGCAGTAAAATGACTTTACCATTCATTTCTTTGAAACAATTTCATGTAATATGATTATAGAGAGACACTGAAGATATTTTTTTTTAAAAAACAAAAGAGGTTATTTTAAATCTATGCAAACACAAATCATATGTTACCTTTAGGCAAGCTTTGCATAGCTATATCAGTTTCTGAAGTGTCAATGCAAACATCTTTATCTATAGTTTCATCAAAAGCTTGTTCACCCTCTGATTCTACATATTTAGTTACAACTGAAGGCTTCCTGTAAGAAAAATAAGGAAATTTGATGAAGCCAAGTAAAATAGAATTGTACTGTTACAACTCAAAATATTTCAAACAACTCAACACAGTTCTATTTACAAATATACTTTGGCTTTAAAAAATAGATAATTTTCAAATATATTTCAACATTAAAAATGAAATAAACTTTAAAATAGGTTTGAGGAGAAGTTTTTGGTAGTCAAACATGTCCTAAGGGGCAGTTAAGATTCAATCCTCAAGTGGATATAGCTTTTGAATCATGTATATTTTATAGCACTTGGATGACCTTTTTGCCTAACCTTCCCTTGCCAAAGGAAAATTTTACCATTCCTGGATATCCCAGAGTTGGTACACTCACCTGTCCTCAGAATATTAAAAATCCATAGAAGACCTGAGCAATACATCATCACATGTACCAGACTATAACATCTGATAATTTGCTATCGGAAAAACTGTACTGTTTTAAAATTATTAATTTGCAATTATGAGAGGAAATAACTACCAACTTGAAAAAGATTATAAATGTAAAAATTTGTAAAGAAATTTACTGAGATTAGTCAAAGTTTTCATCATTAATTTTTGCTGCTCTTCAAAAATGTTTCAAATTGAAAATAAATTTCAAATAATTTCCTTTGCATTAACTAACCTTTTTGAACGGGTTGGTCCTACAGATTTGGCTCTCTCTGAAGAGGTATTTGCCTAAACAACAAACAAATACAATTGTGAAAAAAATCCTCCAATAAATGTCATCCCTTTACAGTAGTAAGGCAGCTTTAAATAAACAATAAGCTTCAGTAAATGTATTTGTTCTTTCTGAAGGTGGGGATGGGGGCAGTGCAGTAAGGAGTTGGGAGCAAATGAAGACAATCAAAGCACTGTGGTAGGAATACATTGCCTGGGGAAATAAAAGTTAAACAGATCAGGAGAGTTTTGTATAAAGAGGCCCTAACCCAAAATTCACTGCCAGCAAAGCCTCCCAAGTAATAAACCCCTTAGAAAGAGCTCTAAGAAACAGGAACTATGAATACTTTACCTCATCAGTGTCTCATATTTGAATATTTTAAAAATATATAGACAGTTCCAGCTTAGCTATATCTTTCAAAAAAAATTAAGGGGAAAATGATATTACACGTTATCAATTAGCTCCATAGGAGCAAGATATTAAAAGGGTCAGTTACTAAAACAATATCACAACACCTAACTCAGATAAGTCATCCATGACCAGGACCCTGAGAACAATGAGATGTTAAGCAATGTTTTACAGTGGAAAACAACACTAAATTTTAGAAGCCAAAGCCCTAAGCTTCAACTTAATCTCAGCATTCACTGTATGCTTCTGTTTATGAGTCCTCAAGCTTTTAATAAGCTGACAGTTGTCGCCCAGTAATCACACAAAAAATTTACATTGTTCTTATTATGTATGTATTTGGCAATTATTTGTCAACGTATATAATGTTTGATCCAAGAAGATCCCAGAGCCAGTTGTCATAAAGGAATACAGAGCTTGTAATATAATCTTCTAGAAGACAAAAGATACAACTTAAAGACAAAATAATTTACCCAGCAAAATTTAGTATTATACTACAGGGACAATATGGGCCTTTATCGGAAAAGGATTGCCAAGCATTCATGGTGAAAAAACAAAAACTGCCGAGAAACTAGGAAATTCAAACACAGAACTTAAGACAAACGTAAAAAGTTAACACAATTAGAAGAGAGCAAACAAAGAAAAACTGCTTACATTCAATTATTATGAGGAAATGAAATGTATCTTGTCCAAACCCTACTGAACTCAGGGGTCAAAGAAGAGGTCTAGTTAGAAAAGGCCTGGGAATGTTTATCTGATTGCTTTTCTGTTTGTTTGTTTATTCATTCATTCATTCATTCATTCATTCATTCATTTATTTGGTTTTGGCAAGGCAATGAGGTTAAGTGACTTCCCAAGGTTACATAGCTAGCTAATTATTAAGTGTCTGGAGGCCACATTTGAACTCAGGTCCTCCTGACTCCAGGGCTGGTGATCTATCTACCCACTGTGCCACCTAATTGCCCTATCCTATGTCTTAATGAAATTAAAAAGAGAAGAGGACTATGGTATGGAAAGGGTAGGAGGAGAAAAGATTGGAGAAAACTCACACATAATCATGCTGAGAAAGTAAACATCCTGGCAAACAAAGATGGAGGGAATAGCTATCACCAGAACTGGTGAGAAGAGAAGAGAAGAGAAGAGAAGAGAAGAGAAGAGAAGAGAAAAGAAAAGAAAAGAAAAGAAACACACAAACACACACAAACACACACACACACACACACACACACACACACAGACGAAAGTGGAAAAGGGAGAATGACAGGAAGAGTAGATTAAGGAAGAATTATTTCCAAGCAAAACAATAGGGGTCGAAAAAATTTAAACTTAATTTTGGGATGACAAAGAATGGCAATCTGAGGGGATGAACATCAAATGAGGAATAGCTTAAAAAGTTATGGCAAAATAAATATGATGGAATATAGGAAATGAAGGAGGAGACAGATTCAAAAAGTCCTGGGAAAACTTATATGAACTGATGTAGAGAGAACTGAATAGATACATGATTAAACAACAAGTAAATGAATTAAAATCACCAAGTGTTGAATTTGCTGAGATTAGTTAATCAAAATGAAAGTTTATCTGTTCAAATTATGGAAACCAATCAACCTTATCCCCAACCTAACCGATGCAGATATTGTTCAATATTCACTAAAGAGAAGAACCACAAAAAAAAATCAAAATTGAATGAAATAGTTATCAAATCGTTCTTTAGAGGGTCAAAGGAAGTCACCATGATGATCTATGAGAGATGAGAAAAAAGAACAACTAACATCATTTGCTTTCTTTCTGCTCCAAATGGGTATAATTTTAAAAGGAAAATATGAAAGTAGAACTAAAAATTATTCTACATTTCATTAAAAAGTTATTTAAAAGATGTTAAATGCTCTATTCCCAGAAGAATTTGCATTCATTATACTTAGAATGAAGTTTTTCCTATTTTATTATCTTAAAAGCATATAGTTATCTTGAAAATACTTCAAAATATTCTTACCTCTTCCTTGCTGACTTCCATTGGATCCGAACTAGTTCCAGACCTAGTGCTTTTATCTAGAAAAAAGAACCAATCAAGTACAGTATTTGTTTCATAAGAATTATCTCAAAAATGTTACAAAGAAGAAATATAAAACTGCCAATAGAAGATTTGACTCCTGTTCGTTTTTCTTAAATTAACAATCTTGTTAACAACTAGCAGGTTACTTTCACCTTTTTTCTCTATAAAATTTAATTATGATGAAAGCATTAGATGGTTTTATAAAAAGTAATATCATTTTTATGTAAAGAATCTACTAAAACAGTGAAAATGTAATGATATTTTGGCCTCAAGGTGACCCTGTCTTCACAAAGCTTGGACAAGCAGAGCACTGGGACTAAACTAACAAGAATGGCTTCAAGCCTGGACATTGCAAATGAACACTCTGCCAAGTATGAGGCATAGCTTTGCTAAATTTGGAAAAGGCCATGAGATCACAAGATTGCTGATAGGGGATGAAATTTCTTGACCAAAAGAGCTAAAAAAGATTATCAACATTAAAGGTACTGAGAAGTAGTAGTCTATATCAGTAGAGAAAGTACTCACAGTAATGAAATCACAGATTCCTGAAGAACACTGAAGCAATTGATTATTAACTTTCAATAAAATTATGAAAAGTCCATTTCACTAAAAAAAAATTAGTTCCACAGTTTAATACAATTTAGGCTTATTAACCTTACCATTTCCATTAAAAAGTCTATCAATGTATAAATTATATGCACACACTCACATACAAATAGTTTAAAAAACTAATCATTAAATTATATGGTCACCAAAACAAAAAAGAAAAAGACATTCCCTAGTGTAGAAATTGTCACAGAAGAATGTCAAACTAGTTTGTCGCCTTTCTATCAGAGGCTAGCTGAGTTCTCAAAGACTAAGGCTGAACTCGTCAAGGGTAATTCCTCCTCTGAGAGGTCTCTGAAATGTCTCTTTCATCTGTCTCTAGGATATCATTTTCACCAATAGCCTGCTTTTCAGGCCCTCACTGACTCTGATTATTTAGCAAACCCAGAAGCTCTACTAACTCCTTTTCCAAAAATATATCTTAACCTATGATTTTCATCAGGTCAGTCTACTGTTCAAAAATATTCAATGGCCTTCATTTTCTAAAGAATCAAGTTTAAATTCCTTCACATTAGAATTAGAGAACATAAATTGTTCAACTCCAACCTACCATACATTATATGAGCTCAGTCTAGAGCAAGTTACCACTCCCAACTCATCTCGTACCCAATTCATACCTGAGAAATAATAGATTCACTCCCTACCTGTAACCTGGTATGTGAGGGGCCCAAATCATTCTGTTTAAATATGATTTAATTGGGGGGGGGGGGATGGTTAAGAAACTTTTAAGAAGCAGGTACAAAAGGAAAAAG
Source organism: Macrotis lagotis (assembly GCF_037893015.1). Taxonomy (NCBI): domain Eukaryota; kingdom Metazoa; phylum Chordata; class Mammalia; order Peramelemorphia; family Peramelidae; genus Macrotis; species Macrotis lagotis. The sequence continues at coordinate 48,639,400 of NC_133666.1, forward strand.
GGTAAGAACAAGAGTGATTAATGTTCAACTTGAACTAATTTGATTTAAAGTAACTTTGATACCAATTTAAATTAAAAAGTTAAGGAATGAAAGAATGAAAATCTTTCAAAATATCTGCCCAAAGTAAGTGGGAGACACAAGGTCTTTCATCTTTAGCTTTGATATTCAGCTTTCTGATTGGCCAAGCTCTTGGCTTGGGATATAATGATGTTGGACAAAATGGAGTGGAATTGGGGAGTATACAATTTTGGCAAGGGGAAGAAGAATGATCCTAAGAGACGAGATTAGCTACAATTTCATATAATAACAAACACGGCCCAGTTGGTCCCTCCTTATCTCATTCATACAGAAATGTAAGCCCAGAATTCCATGGTTTCGTGGAACACAACTGAGCAAGTTTTGTGACATAGCATTCGAGAATCTTAAAGCCTTAAGAAAGGTCAAAACCCTAAGTAATAAAGAGAACAGCTCAGTAGAAAAAATACCCAGCTCTTTTTTCAGACAGTCCTCCGTCTGTCAAAGGCACAATCATTCTCACTGGTGCTTTTAGACACTTTCTCCAGCAAACCAATTCAGGTATCAGGTGCATCTGATTCCATCTCTGCAATGTCTCTAGGATATCATTTTCACCAATAGCCTGCTTTTCAGGCCCTCACTGACTCTTATCTGATTATTTAGCAAACCCAGAAGCTCTACTAGCTCCTTTTCCAAAAACATATCTTACTTAACCTATGATTTTCATCAGGTCAATCTACTGTTCAAAAACATTCAATGGCCTTCATTTTCTAAAGAATCAAGTTTAAACTCCTTCACATTAGAATTAGAGAACATAAATTGTCCAACTCCAACCTACCATACATTATATGAGCTCAGTTAGTCTAGAGCAAGTTACCTCCCAACTCATCTTGTAATTTTCCCACTTCTTAGAGTACCTTTTTACTTCCAATTGAAACCTTACCCCTATTTAAAAGATCAGTTCAAATGTCACCTAACATGAATGTATGTATAACTAATGCATACAAAGAGAAGAGAGACCCCAGTGAAATTTGCATTCCTCTTCAACACTGTAAATATTCTAGTTGGGTCCTCTCTGGATATGTTTTATCATGTTCTTGGATTGTCAGCTCCTTAAGGGCAGGTTCATGAATCTTCTTCATTTTTATATCATATTAAATGCTTATCAAAGCATACTATTCATAGTACATTAAGTATTAAATATTTGTTAAATGCTATGGAAATCATGCTTTTAGGCAATAGGTTTATCAAGCAAAGCTATTGTGAAGATACTTAAGAAGTGTCAAATTAGGCTGTGAGAAAGTAGTGTTAGCAAGGTACTTTCTTTCTAGCTCTGTGCTGTTGTATATTTAAATGTATATAAGTGATAAATAATAAAATTATATAATTTTTACTGATATTTTATTAATACTGTCATTTTTACTGAAAAGAATAACTGACTAGAACAGCGTATACAGTCATACTCTCAGTTATCAAAATTTATAAAAACTCAAAAGAATGGCCCATATAACCCTTTAACAAGATACCACCATTAATCTAATAATTTAATAATCTAATAATTTAACTAAGGAGAAAATCTTAGCCACTCAAAGGTTCGACTAAAAAATCATCAAGTGATAAAAAGCATCACAAGGTCAAATAGAGAAAGGATTTCACTGTCTAACTCAAAAAAAGAATCAAATAAAATGTGTAATCCTGAACCTGGAGGTTGGTGGTGCTCCTGATGATGTAGAAAAAAAAGTATGAGTGACTATTTAAATAAACATTTGACAAGAATGACTCCCTCAAGCAAGTCTTTGAAGCACAACTTCACTGAGATCCAGCAAAACAAGAACCTAAAAATGACACTCAATCAGATGCAATACTCTAACTAACTAAAGGCAAGGCAAATAAACATGTAGAAAGAATGATACTAAAACCCAGAGAATACTTCAATCAAGGAGAGGATAGGAGGGAAGGAGGAAAGATGGAGACACAGATCAATATCCCCAGTGACTGAGACAAATTATTAAAATAAAATATTAAGAAGACTCTAGCATCATATCACAAAAACGATACACCATCATCATTTACACAGCATTATAAAATTGGTCTAATATTAGGGAAACATTCAATATCATAAGTAACTAGTATAGTAAATAATAGTACTAACATAAAAAGAGTATTATTTTATCAGTAGAAGCTAAAATCCAAAGAACACTGATTTTAGTTACCTGTGGTATTAGCACTTAATGACAAGAGACTTTATACCTAGTCAGGTAAAGTTCTTATTGAAAACAGAAAAGTTAAATCCTAATAAAGGCAGCATCTCTAAGGTCCAAGTAGAGGCTATGGTCTGACAAGGTGTTTGGGTTTCAGTGAAGAAGTTATTAGCTAATAGGTTTAAACACTTTTAAATACCTATACACAGCATGATCAACAGAAGATGTTTCAGAAAGTCTACAAATTTCTAAGGTCAGAGAGAGACAAAGAGAGTAATCATTGGAATGAAGAATGACAGTGCTCAGTGGTAATGTATGTGTTCTCTCTTCTTAGGGAATTTGTGGAGGTTGGCCAGGAATAGGGAGAGGAGAAAGGATCTGCTCAAAGGTCAACAGCAAGGGCACTAGTAATAAAGGGAATTGTTTGCCTATAAGGTCAGAAGTTACATGGAAATCCTTGTCTTTAGAGAGATATAAAGGAGTCAACAAGGATAAGACTTAAGTGAACTTCAGGAGCTTACCATGGGAATTGTATATCAAGGAGAACAATAATAGGCATCATCGCAAAGGCAAGGGGACACTGTAGACCATATTTTTAAGCCCTTGTTGCAAACACGTCCCAAATTCAACAATCTTAACATGCCTATAAAATGCTAAAAGACTAGAAATCTATTTTATATTTCTTTGCATCCCTTACTAAGCTAAGGACTCCTATTAAGATCTTGTGGACTTAATGACCATCTCTTGTAAATTCAATTCAAGGCAGAACTAGACCAAGTACAAGGTTTACAAAATACTAAAGTTACTCCAATAACTCAGAGTAGGAAAGGAAAGTTAAAAACAAAACAAACAATAATAGGAATCCCTAATTTCTGTTTATTCAATTGAAGTCATTTTGTTAATTTAAGCATTTCTGAAGACTAAATGCCATTGGCATGGCATTGACTTGTGTAGAAAATCCTACTGACCTTTATGATTTTAGTAATTAAAGTTTTGCCTAAGTAACCTATAGGAACTGCCAATCCTATGTCTCATATCAAAAATTTTCTTCATATACGTCAACATATTTATTCACCAAAGTTGAACTTCTTGGGAAAGTATCTAAATAAGCAAAAATGTTAACTAAAAGCAAAGTCTCTGTCAAAAGAACATACAAGAGCAAACAGAAAGCTAAAATATTCAGAGATTTTACAAGACAGGACCCATCAGATTTTATCCATTTACCTATAAGTGGGTTCAAAGACTGTCCTGGAGGAGAATGTGCTTCTTCAGATTCTTCAGAAGACTGTGCCAGAAAGTCATGAAGTTTCTGCACCAATGTATTCAACTTGCTTTCACTGTCAAAAATAGAATACTTTAGTCTGTGAGGTTAACACTTTAGATTTACAAAAAAAAAAAAATGTAAAATTTCTCAAAAACTGAATATTTAAAAATTTTGCGAAAAGCTCCTTAAGGACTTTCTGGTACTAAAATTCACAAAGGAAATCAAAATTATCAAAAGTGATTCATTAAGATGTTAAAATAAAAATAAAATGACTCTTAAAAGACAGTGCCAAGTGTTGAATTCAATATAAGGTTTAATTTTTTTAACTTTTTAATCTGCAAGATAGATTAGGATGTTTAATATGACTGGATATTTCAACATGGTAATTTCTCAATAATAATGTAAGAAATTTAAGTACTTTATTAATTTATGAAAAGTAGAAGAAAGAATCTACCAAACCATCAGTCTACTTCCCTATTACCCTTGCTTAGTCAGAATGCTTTTTAAAATATCAATACCAGAAACTAATCCAGAGGTAAGGTGGTATTAATGGAGAAACGAATGGATTTGGACTTACAAGATCTGGGTTCAAATTCTGCCTTAGAAATTTACTAGAGAAGTAACCCTAGGGGCGGCTAGGTAGCTAAGTGGGTAGAGCACCAGCCCTGGAGTCAGGAATACCTGAGTTCAAATCCAACCACAGACACTTAATAATTACCTAGCTGTGCAGCCCTGGGCAAGCCACTTAACCCCACTGCCTTGCAAAAAACTAAAAATAAATAAATAAATAAAATAAAGTAACCCTGGGGAAGTCATTTAACCTCTTTTGCTTGGTTTTGAACATTGCAAAGTGAGAGAGCAGGGCTCTATTAGGATTTCTAAAGCCTCTTTCAGGTCTAAATCTATGACTCTATGATCCACAGATCCAATGATAAAATCAAGAAACTTGATAGGAGAGAAAGTAGCATTTGTTCCTGGCTAAATTATAGACACCCTGAAATGAATACTTAATTAAAGCTTGGAAAAGATCTTAAAATCATTTAACACATGAGCAAATGAAGCAAAGTGATTTACACATGGTCAGATAGGGGAGTAACAGAGTTGGGATTTTAACCAGGTTCTATGACCTCAAATTAACATATTGTTCTATTACATTTATCATTATAATTCTTCAGCAAATCTGAACCTGGAGGTTCATACTGGCAAGAGACCTTAGATCTTCTGGTCTCTCCAAACTCTGGATGTTAGACCTCACCTCAGCTACAAACATGTGCCAAGCCAAGGAAAAAAATACTAATTTCATCCATTAACCACATCTTCTAGTTAAGCAAGGAGGAGTTGGGAGGAGGGAGGCAAAATATCCAATGTGGGGGCCAGGACCACATCAAGAAATGCTCCTGGGGCGGCTGGGTGGCACAATGGAAAGAGCATAGGCCCTGAAGTCAGGAGTACCTGAGTTCAAATCCAGCATCAGACACTTAATAATTACTGAGCTGTGTGGCCTTGGGCAAGCCACTTAACCCCATTTGCCTTGCAAAAACCAAAAAAAGAAATGCTCCTAATTAACAAAACCATAGTTGGGTTCTAATGAGTTATAAATATTACACTACAATGAATGTGAACAAACAGTTCTCAAAAGAAGTATTACAAACTATTAACAGCCATGAGAAAAGGTTGAGGGAATACACCAAATCACAGATAGAAAGTAGATCAACAAAACCCTAAGGATTTTACCTCACAATTATCAAATTAAAAAAGGTGAGCAAATAGGACTAATCAATGACCAAGGGTAGTAGAAAGAATTGGCATATTAATACAGTGTTGATGGTGTAAATTAGTACAAATATTATGGAATCTGTCTCCATAGAAATGAAGGTAGACTGAGAGCAAAAAACGCAGCACCATCAATATTTAGCTAGACTAACAGTAAGCAATAAATTGAGTCAATGACTCTTCAGACCAAGAATGAGAGAGAGCAGAGCCTTTTATGGAGATGAACAAGATGACAGAGCAACATCTCTAGCAACATAGGTATGTCTTCTGCTTGGCCAAAAAGTAAAAATACTCTAGAAGGTCAGCATGATATTAAGAGTGTTTGAACCTCCCTTTAGGAAACCCTAGTAAGCACAAATAAAAGACAAAGGTAAAATAATTTCAAAGGTACTTATTGGAAAGAGGTGGGATAAGTGTTATATCAGCTTCTTCCTATTTATCACTGAGAGATAAGATCAGTTCTCATTTGATGGGATTAGTGTTGTGGAGATAAGATGCAGACAATGAAATTGCTACAGTTTAGATTGATAAACTAGACTAGACTGATGAGGAGCTCCAAATATTTGTAGCAGTGTTATTTGTGTTAGCTAAAAAATTGTCATTTTGAGCATACTACAGAACATGAGGGTTTTAGAAACAAGTTAAATAAGCCTGTCACAGAGACATGCTGGGACTGTGAGGATTTCAATTATACAGACACAGGCTAGAGTTGTTTTCCTTTGTAAAAAGAGGGGGAAATGATAAATTCTGCATTTTTCAATCAAAGATTATTTATTTTTTCCTGAGGGAAAAAATAATAACCATTGTCTAGAGAATCATTTACTATGGGACTAAATAGATTGAGTTATGCTTTGGATACAATATTAAAGTGTAGTCCTTAAACACACTGAGTAGACACATGAGAGTTTCATCACCTATAAAATGAGGGAATTGGCCTAGAATGTTCTTCCAGAACTACATGTATGAAACTGTAATTGATAAGACTATGAACAGAAGAAAAGTGGATGAGAGATACAGAGTTCTACAAAAGACCTCAAGAGGAGGTAATTATAGGGTAAGTGATATGGATGGTCTCAAACCAAAGTTGTATTAGATTTCATGAATGGAATGGAAGCATTTCAACAGTATAGAACAAAGCCAAAGGCAGGCAAGACAAGATCTGAAAACCAGAGATTTCAGACTAGCTAAAAGTATGTCAGGATAAAGAAGCTGTATTTTATTTAACAGTATAAGAGGAATAACTAAAGGATTTTTAAAGTAGGACTAAGAGAAGTGCATTGATATTGGTATGAAGACACAGATTAGACAAGAGAAAAACGAAGAGGAAAGGCAATTGTAATGACATCAGACTACATGGAAGGAAGCAAAGGGCCTAAAATAGAATAGATACCATAGGAATGGAAAACAGGAAGGAGTACTAACAATAAGACTGATAGCCAAAACTTGGGAACTGATTTAATATGGAAAATGATGGAGAGAGATGAATAAAAGACAACTCAGAGGTTTCAGTCTGGATCATGGGGAAAATGGTGATACAAACAGAAACTGGGAATTTGAAAACGGACCAAATAAGAAAAATTTAGAAATGAATTCTACAGCAATGCCACCACAGGAATTAAAAAAGAGAAAGACAGAAATCTATCAAAAGACTTGCAACTTTTTAGAGGCAGATATAACTGTAGATTGGATTGAACACAAGGTCTAAACAATGTATAAGCTTCACCAAAGGTCAAAGGGGTCCAAAACACAAAAAAGGTTAAAAAAAAGTTTGCAATAGAGTCATGGCTACTGAAGGTTTGAAGGTAAGGCATGTATGGGGAGCTCTCAGATGAATTACTTATACAGATGCAGTTAAATCAGTTAAAAACTCCAGATGGAAACATGATCACAGGTGGTTAAATTTGTGTCTAAATGCCTATATGAAGATTATTTCCCAATTCATCTGGCTGTCAGATAGGGCTAAAGTGGCTAAAGGGAATGGTTTGCTCATATGAATCTCTATCCCTCTCCTACTCAGTTTACCATATCAAATAGGATCTTACCTTCTTGTCAGAATCATCCAAATGGTACCAGGCTTTAACTTTGGATCTCCCTAACATGACAAGAGGTATAGGCAGAATAGCTGCTGAAATAGAAGATTAGGACAGAGATGGAAGGGGTAAATATTGCTTAATTTAAGAGTGAACAGGTGGTCTGGGGATAAGTAGTGGGGAATGGATGTCTAAGTGGGAGTAAGGCAGGACACTCTCTCCCAGAGGGGGCTCAAAAAACTATACTAAGAGGTCTAGCTCTCAGGATGTAGGGGTTCTCTCATCCTACCTAAGCACCAAACCATTTGGATGAGACTGAAAAACACTGGCAGTTAGACTAATATCATAGCAAGAGACTTGCAAAAGGTCCATTGAAGCACCTTAGCTTGACAGGAGGTTAGAGGTTAGGCCCCAGAGAGACAAGACATAATGAAGTCTTAGAAATCAACACCTGGGCCAGCTAGGTGGAAAAATGGATAGAGCACTTACCATGGAGTCAGGAGGAGTTCAAATTGAGAGTCAGCAACATAATACTTAATAAGCTGTGTGACCTTGGGCAAGTCACTCAAACCCAGAGGTTTACAGAAAACAAAAACCAGTAAATAAATAAAGAAATCAGCACCTATATGGTACCTTTTGACAACCACTATGCAAGTTATAGTTCATAGAACAAAATGGAAACCCTTAAGAGATCCCTGAGCCAGACATTGTAGTTAATAGCAAATACTATCAGGTTCCCACAAAGGTGAAAGAGATTTCTTCTCTACTAATGAAGATAAAGGAGACTGGAGTACTCTGCTATACAAATTCCACATAAAATAACTGAGTGAATCTATAAGAAAGGGAAGTGTTAGCCAGCAGTTTACATTATATTTGAGAGAAAAAATACAGTATACCTTCACTATCCTTCTACTGGGCTAACTGAACTCTCCTACACTCCCATACAGAAGGGAGCAGAGACTCATTTCTAAAATATACAGAGAAATCAATCATATTTTTAAAACAAAAAGCCATTCCCCAATTGACAAATGGTCAAAGGATATGCAAAGGCCATTTACAGATGAGGAGATTAAAGTAATCCATGGCCATATGAAAAAATGCTCTAAATCATTAATTATTAGAGAAATGCAAATTAAAGCTTCTCTGAGGTCCCACCTCACACCTCTCAGATTGGCAAATATGACCAGGAAGGATAATGATCATTGTTGGAAGGGTTGTGGGAAATCTGGGACACGACTATACTGTTGGTGGAGCTGTGAACTCATTCAACCCTTCTGAAGAGCTATTTGGAACTATGCCCAAAGGGCAACAAAAATGTGCATACCCTTTGACCCAGCAATACCACTATTGGGTCTATATCCTGAAGAGATGAAGAAAAAGGGTAAAAACATTACTTGTACAAAAATATTTATAGCAGCCCTGTTTGTGGTGGCAAAGAATTGGAAATCAAGTAAATGTCCTTCAATTGGGGAATGGCTTAGCAAACTGTGATATATATATATAAATATAAATATAAATATAAATATAAATATAAATATAAATATAAATATAAATATATATATATATATATATATATATACATACACACACAGTCATGGAACACTATTGTTCTATTAGAAACCAGGAGGGATGGGATTTCAGGGAAGCCTGGAGGGATTTGCATGAACTGATGCTGAGTGAGATGAGCAGAACCAGAAAAACACTGTACATCCAAACAGCAACATGGGAGTGATGTTCAACCTTGAAGGACTTGCTCATTCCATCAGTGCAACAATCGGGAACAATATGGGGCTGTCTGCAAAGGAGATTGCCATCTGTATCCAGATAAGGAGCTGTGGAATTTGAACAAAGTGCAAGGACTATTCCCTTTAATTTAGAAAAAAAAAAAAGACCAGATATCTTACTGTCTGATCTTGTTACCTCTGAGACTTCTATTCTCTTCTTTAAGGATATGATTTCTCTCTCATCACACCCAAATTGGATCAAGGTACAACATGGAAACAAAGTAAAGACTGACAGAGTGCTTTCTGTGGGGGAGGAGGGGGAAGCAAGATTGGGGGGAAAATTGTAAAACTCAAAGAATAACTTTAATAAAAATAAATTTAAAAAAAAGATTGAAGCAAAAAAAATTTGTAAAAGAAGGTAGACTAAACTACAACAGATTTCAAACTATATTATAAAGTGACAATCATCAAAATTGGTCCTGGCTTAGAAATAGAGTGGTAGGTTCAGTGGGATAGATTAGGTTCAAGACATAGTAGTAAATGACTATAGTAATCTAGTGTTCAAAAAACTCTAAGACTCTAAGTTTCAGGGACAAGAACACACAAATTTTAAAAAATTGCAGGCTTATAGATACTTATGCAAAGTGAAGTGAGCAGGAAGCAGGAGAACATTGTACATAGTAACAGCAATAGCATATGATGATCAATTACAAATGACTTAGCTATTCTCAATAATACAATAATCCAAGACGAATCACGATTTAAAAAAAAAGCTATCCACATTCAGAGAAAGAACTGATGGACACAATGCAAAACTAAGAATATTATTTTTGCTTTCATTATTTTTTCTTTTGGTTTGTTTCTTTTTTAACAAAATGACAAATATGTAAATATATTTTACATAATTGCAAATATATAAGCTCTATTAAATTGCTTACTGTTTTATGGAGGAGGGAAGTTACAGAGGGAGAACATCACAAACTCAAAATTATTTTTAGAGAGAGGCACCTAGGTGGTGCAGTGGATAGAGCACTGGCCCTGGAGTTGGGAGGACCTGGGTTCAAATCTGTCCTCAGACACTTAATTAACTAGCTGTGTGACCTTGGGCAAGTCACTTAACTCCACTACCTTGCAAAAAAAAACAAAAAAAATTTACTTTTAAAGGAATGCTAAAAATTGTCTTTACATGTCACTGGAAAAAAGTAAAATACTATTTTTTTTAAAAAAAGTCTATTCATTTAGAGTCAAGATCATTCAGCTTTCACAGAGGTCCTCAGGCTGGGAGAGTCATCATGCCTTGCCTTGCTGACCAAAAGAAGAGCTAAGTGATGTATCATACCTTCATGAATATTCTTCCTATGCTCTATAAAAGGGAATCTTAATAAACATTGATTTTTTTTTTTAGCAATATTTGGATCCAATGGTATATAAATGTTATCTAGCACTATTGTTCTATAAGAAATCATGACAGACTGAACTTTAGAGAAGCTTGGAAAGACTTGCATGAACTGATGTTGATTGCAGTACACATTAACAACACTGAAATGATCAATTATGATGGATGCAGTTACTCTCAAGCAGTTTCCAGGATCAAGGACAACTCTGAGAGACCTGATATGGACAATGCCATCCACATACAGAGAAAAAAAAACTATGGAGTATAAATTCATAGCAAAATATATTGTGCTCATTTTTGTAAAACTTGTATTATTCATTTCCTTTCTCTCTCATAGTTGTTTCCTCCCCCATAGTTCTAATTCCTCTTTTTCACAACATGACATAATATGTGAATATGGTAAATAAGACTGTACGTGAACATTTTCACCAGACTGTTCTCAGGGATGGGGACAGAGGAAGAAAGGGAATAAAAATGTAGAACTCATAAATCTGTAAATGGATGAATGTTGGAAAACTATTATTACATGTACTTAGAAAAACAAAATGAAATGTCAATTAAAAAAAGAGTATCTGGGCTCCTTCTACAATTAGATCTCAAGTACAAGTGGACCAGTTTGAGTCAAGGTGGACAGATAAAGCCATTCACTGAGATTATATAAATGTAATGGAATCTTAATTTAATCAAAGAAATGGCATGAATAAGTCAAAGAAACATAGGAAAACTTGTAAGATGTGATATGCAAGAGTACAACTATTAACTACAATAACATAAACAGAAATAATACAAAAAGAAATTAACGACTAATCTCAATTCTAGAAAAAATATGATGAAACATTCTTTTCTCCCTTGGACAAAGGTAGGGAATCTAAACCACTGTGTGTGTTCAAGTTGCTTAATGTTCTTCTTTGACATAAAATTAAGAGTAAGGGGCGGAGAAGAGAGGAGGATATCAAGAAATGTTTGTGTAATAAAAATCAAATCTATAAACTGGGAGTCAAGAAGCTCTAGGTTTGATTTCTGCCTAAAATATTATGAACTGTGGGATGAAAACAAATTCTTTCCCTTTTTAGGGCCTCAGGGTCATCATTAATAAAAAAAAATGTGATAGGATTTAAGGACTCTTCCTATTCTAGATGTCAAATTTTACAAAGACAAATTCCTAGGAAAAGAACTCTATTTTACAGCAACTGCTAGAAAAAATAGGAGGGAAAAATTGGCAAAATGAAGATTTTGGTCAAATTATATAATAATTTCAAGTGGATAGAAAATAAAAATATATAAAAGATCATTTTTTTAAAAAATTGGAGGGACTTGAAAGGTTAATTTCAAAATTATGGTTAGAGGAAAAATTTGTAAACAAGCAAGAATACTTGAAAAATTAAATGATGTGTGGCCTTGGGCAAGCCACTTAACCCCACTGCCTTGCAAGAACCTAAAAAGAAAAAACTTAAAAAAGTGCATGCTTGGGTTATGTCATCTCAGTTACGTCAAATTTAAAAACTCTTGCAAAGATAAAAATCAATACAACAAAAATAAAAAAAACAAAGATGGGTATAAAAATCTCTCTATTAAATGTCACTGGTAAAAAGTCTTATCCCAAATCTATAGAAAATAGAAACAAATATTAAAACCAATCCCCCCTTAAACAAATGATTAAAGGACAGAAGCAATTTCCATAAGAAATAGCCCCTCCAAAAAACTAAAAGATCAAAAACCCTAGAAGTGCTATGTTGAAGAATCTAGATGTGATTTCAACAGTTCAGGACTTCCTGGTGGACAGCTTCTGTTAATATGCACCAACAGCTACTTCCAAATTTACTATCTCAGACATAAAATTAAGGCAATGAAAAGTTAACTGACTTGACTAGGACCTAAAACCTGTTAGAATTTAAACTCTGGTTTTCATGACTCAGAGACTATTATCTCCAGGTATTATACCACACTTCCCTATCACCACTTATCAAATCAGGAAAAGATAGAACAAAAGAAAAAAGAGAGAAAACTCATTTAAAATCTCTGTAGAGGGGAGGCTAGGTGGAGCAGTGGATAGAGGACGGACTCTGGAGTCAGGAGTACCGGAGTTCAAATCCAACCTCAGACACTTAACACTTAATAATTACCTAGCCATGTGGCCTTGGGCAAGCCACTTAACCCCATTGCCTTGAAAAAAACCTAAAACAAAAAACAAAAAAACAAAAGAAAATCTCAGTAGAAACAGTCACACTAATTCAATTACTAGCAGAAGTAACTGGTTCTCCAAAACTGATTCTGCTTATTGCAAATCAACATTACAATAATGAAAAAAAAGTTACCAAACTCTACATGTGGTCTGATACAGAGATCTAACTACATTCCATGGTTACTAGCAGCAATAAAAACCTATTTGTAGACAAATAATCATTTGTGATAAGAAATCTGTGATTTATCCAAGATCATATAGTTACTAAGTGATGGAGCAAGGATTTGAACTTTAATCCTCTGACCCCCAATCCAGTACTACTTCAACTGTTCCATATTACCTCCCAAATGAATGATGTAGATTTTATGAAACCTATTCCAAATGAGGAAAGGGGAGGGAAAAATGAAAAATGTCTTTAACCACAAGTGTTTATATTCAACCCACCAACATGCCAACTTATAAAGGGAAATATCAATTTGGAGAAATTCTAGCATATTTGGCAGACCATCAGGTAATAAGAATTTAAGCATGAAACTAGGGCCTATAATCAAAAAATGAGGTCCAAATAAAGGAAAAAAAAATAGTCCCTGTTCTTAAAGAGCTTATATTCTAATATGAGACACAACATATAAATAATTAGGTATACACAAGACATATGCGATTATATGGAAAGTAGTAGCAGAGGGAAGGTAAAATAGAGAGAACCAGGAAAGATATGCTGACAAGGTGGGATATAAGATGAGTTTTGAGGCAAGTCAGAGAAGGCAGAAGGCCAAACATAAAAAGGAAGAATATTCCAGGAACAGAAGATAGTGAATTGAGGTAAGTCACATAAAAAGGAAGAATATTCCAGGAACAGAAGATAGTGAATTGAGTGACTTGGGTGAGGAGATGAAATATAGCATGTGAAGAACAAGAAGTTGGTAGGGGCAGCTGGATCATAGGAGGTATGGGAGGGAATTTAATACAAATGGGGAAGAAGCTAGATGGTGGAGGGATTTAAATACCAGACAGTAGAGGTAATATGAAGAGACCTAGGGGCGGCTAGGTGGCATAGTGGATGAAGCACCGGCCCAGGCATCAGGAGTACCTGGGTTCAAATCCAGTCTCAGACACTTAATAATTACCTAGCTGTGTGGCCTTGGGCAAGTCACTTAACCCCATTTGCCTTGCAAAAACCTAAGAAAAAAAAATATGAAGAGACCTGCACTTCGACACCTGAGTGGGGGATAGAGTGGACTGGTAAGAGACCTGAAACAGGAGTATAAGACTCTTATAATGATGAAAAAAGAAGTCATGAGGATCTCTAATGAGGAATGGTGACTGCAGCGTGGATAAAGAAAAGGAAATGGATACAAGAAATGCTGAAGACAGAAATGACAAGATTTGGCAATACATTACACCTATGGAATGTGTTCAAATGAATAATAAGGTTATATTATGTAACTAATATTATTGAATGGAAGGAAATACAAAAAAATTTGAAAGAAAGATATTGAACATATCTGAAAAGAAAGATAATGAATTCTGTTTTGGCTATGATGAGTTAGAGATGTTAATAGGACATGTGATTAAAGATGAGAAAGAGAGTTGGTATTGTGGAATCATACCTCAGTAGAAAGACTAAGATAAGATGAAGAAATATAAATACATACACACATGTATATATGGTTTACATGTATGTGTGTACATGTATTTATCTACCTGGGAAACATCATGGAACACACGGCAAGAGAGGTGCTTATCTTAGTAATGCAGTAATCATAGACAATTCTAGAGGTCTGGTGATGGTCAATGCCATCTACATCCAGAGAGACAACTAGAGTCCAAATGCAGACCAAAGCTTACTATTTTCAACATTTTTAAATTTGTTTTATGCATTATGGTTTTTCTCCTTTTTTGATTTAATTCATCTTGTACAACATGATTAATATGAACATGAGTTTAACATAATTTGTACATGTATAACCTATAACAGATTACTTACTGTCTTGGAGCAGGCAAAAACAGCAGGTAACTGAAAAATGTGGAATTCAAAATCTTACAAAAATGAATGTGGAAAATATGTAATTTGAAAAAAATACTATTAACTGAAATATAAAATAAATTCCATTAAAAAGACAATCCCTGTTCTAAAGAAGTTTAGAATCTAATGAACAAGACAACATACAAGAAAAATCACATTTCTTTGAGTCTCTAGAAATCATATTTCATGTAAAAACTATGCTTCTTTTTTAACATTTATGCCTTTTAAATCCACTCTTCCCTTTTCCCAATTTACAAAACATAAAGACGAGACTGGTGAGAGTAAAGAGGAAGGCCTACTTCAATTCCTAACACTACTACAAAGAACTATAAGATAATTGTGGGGCCACTGGGTGTCCTAGTGTCCTAGTGGATAAAGCACCGGGAGTCAGGAGTACCTGGGTTCAAATCCGCTCTCAGACACTTAATAATTACCTAGCTGTGTGGCCTTGAGCAAGCCACTTAACCCCGTTTGCCTTGCAAAAACCTAAAGAAAAAAAAAAAGATAATTGTTCTTTTTCAATGCAGACATGGGGAAGAAAAGGTTAAATAATCTGGAGTCCTAGGCTCTAGAAAATATTTCTACATGTCTACTGTTCATTACAGCAGATGACTTAACTTCCAAGAGTAGAAGTGACACTAAAACAAGAGATCTAAGGTAAATCATGGATCTAAATATACAAATAAAGCAAAATTAGTGAGGATTTAAGTTACCACTTTATTTTATCTTCTTAAAATTGAAAATAATTGTGTTTGGTATGTTTCTTACATTGTTTAAAAATTACAAGTCTTAATTCCTTTAAGTTTAGAACCTTTGCTAACTCAATATTAGATCACCTAGCAAATCCTAAGGGGTTCAGAAATTGCCTACTGTAACTCACTACTGGAATTTTCAGTCTGGATGAAGTGGGCTAAGGGGAAGGGTGATACAGATTTGTAAATACAAGCATTTTACATATGCTTGGAATGGTGGTTAAATGTTTCTGCTAACTAACTAGAACAAAATTAACTTCCAAGGGCCAGGGCAACTGCCTCACACTCTCTTTAAAGAAATTTCAACTTTCTTCCTAGATTATTTGCTTGGATACAAGAAGTTACCCCACATGGAGATGCTTTCTCATGGATTCTAAAGCAGAGTTAAAACTACTATAAACTATGCATTTTATTCATAATCAAAACCTAATTTAGCTCTAATGACAAAGAATGATTAACAGCAGTTCCAAAGGATAAGGAGTCCTTATATTAGGTAAGAACTATAATGCAGAGTAACACACCAGTGACAACCACCTTGGAAGCACAAAAAACATCCAAACATGCAAAAGTAGTTCTGAAAAGCAGCAGTGCAAAAAAGCCTACAATATGAGATAGAGCCCCTCTTTGCCCAGTACCAGGAACACATTATTAACATAAAATTCCAAATCAAAAAACCAGGTTGAAAAATGAACAGAACAAAAAAAGAACCTTACCATAAAAAGCTACTATGGTGGCAGGGAAGATCAAAACCCAAACTGAAGAAGACAAAACAGTAACCAGCCAAGACTCAAAAAAAAAAAAAAAAAAATTGACTTTTACACAAATGCAAAAAGAACCAAAATAGCTAAAAAGTGATTTTAAAAATCAAATGAGGGGCTACTAGGTGGGGCAGTGGATAAAGGGATAAAGCATGAGCCCTGAAGCCAGGAGAACCAGAGTTCAAATCAGGTCTCAGACACTTAATAATTACCTAGCTGTGTGGCCTTAGGCAAGCCACATAACTCCATTTGCCTTACAAAAAAAAAAAAAACAAACCTAAAAAAAACCCTAAAAATCAAATGAGTGGGAGAATAAAAAATAGAAAAAAAAATGAAAGCCAAGGGAAAATTATAAAAATGCAATTAATAATAACATAGTAAAAAGAAGGACAAAATACTGAATAACACCTTAAAAAGTAGAATTGGTTACATGGAAAAAGAGGTACAAAAACTCATTAAAAATAATTACTTAAAATTGAGAACTGAGTAAATGAAAACTAAGGATTCCAGTAAAAATAAAACAAAGTCAAAAGAATGAAAAAAAAAAGAAAATGTGAACTATCTCACTGGAAAAAGAACTAATCTAGAAAATAGATAAAAGAGATAATTTTTTTTTTAGGTTTTTGCAAGGCAAATGGGGTTAAGTGGCTTGCCCAAGGCCACACAGCTAAGGTAATTATTAAGTGTCTGAGACCAGATTTGAACCCAGGTACTTCTGACTCCAAGGTCAGTGCTTTATCCACTACGCCACCTAGCCGCCCAGAGAGATAAATTCAGATACTTAACAATTACCTAGCTGTGTGATCTTGGGCAAATTACTTAACCCTGTAGCCCTGCAAAAGCCAAAAAATAAAGAAAACAAAACTGAATACTTCTTCAGGGGAAAAATGCATATTTAATGAAACACAGACTTTCAGGTAGTCCTGATAAAATGAGTAGAGCTAAATAGAAAATCTGACTTTCAAATACAAGACTAAAGAAAAACATAAAAAGAAAAACCTGGGTAGACTTATATGAACTCATGTAAAGTGAAATGAGAGCTAGAACACAGTAAAAGAAATAAAGTAAGCTTAGTAACTAAAGGATTTAGCTACTCTGATCAAGAAAATTTTTCAAGACAATCCCAAAGAAATCATGATGAAAAATACTATCCACCTCCAGAAAGAGAATGGATGATCTGTGAATGCAGAATGAAGCATACTTTTTTCCAAAAAAGTTTATTTTTATTGTTTTATTTTATTTACTTTCTTGTTCTACATAGTAAATAGGGAATATGTTTTCTATGTCCTCACAAATAATCAAAATCAAACTGCTTGCCTTCACAAGAAGGAGAGTATAAGGAAAGGAGAATTTGGAACTCAAAATTTTTTACATGATTGCTGATTTTTCTTACATTTTTAAAGGAAATATTTAAGAAAAATAAATGAAAATAAAAAAAGGACGATAAATATGAAAGCTCAAAAAGGCTTATGACTCTTAAAAGGTTGCAAAAACTTTTATAATACTATCATGTATTTAGACAACTTTCCACATTATATTTAATTCTAAAAATTAATCTATGAGGCAGCTAGGTGGCATAGTGGATAGAGCACCGGCCCTGGAGTCAGGAGTACCTGAGTTCAAATCTGGCCTCAGACACTTAATAATAACCTAGCTGTGTGGCCTTGGACAAGCCACTTAACCCCATTGCCTTGCAAAACCTAAAAAAAAAAAAAATTAATGATCTAGCTGTAGTATAACTGCTCTTTTCTCAAGGGGTTCAATACCTAGCTCACCATCTTCTGCTTATCTTAAGCTCCCATCCTTAAACTAGGAAACTTTATTAACAATGTAAATACTCAAACTCACCAATCGACAGGTTCCTCAACCTCCCGAAATCTCATGACCTTCACACCACTTTAAGTCACACATAGGTATATTCACATAATAGATATTGCCTCTACTCCCAAAGGTTATGCTTAAGAATGCAGAAACTCTGCCATTCCTCTATCTGATCAAAATTTCCTGTCATTCTACCTCTCCTGACCCCATACACTTGCTCTTCATTCTCATCAAGATTTCCATTTGCTCCAACAAATACTTTCCAGGGTCAATACCCATGCCAAATTCACTTTCTTCCCTCTCTAAACTCTGTACTCAGTCATTTCTTACGTACTTTTTTCCTTAAATCAAAATCTCAGACCTTGGCTACCATAATTATCTTGCAACAGATTTACTGACTAGTCTCTTGCCTCGAATCTCTTCTGACAAAAAGTCCCATCACATTGTTATCAAAATAATTTTTCATAAGGGTATATTTAACCATTAGTCCCTCAAGTAACTCCAATGGCTCCCTATTGCCTCAAAGATAAACTATGAAGTCCTCTGCTTAGCTTAGCCTGTAAGGATTTGCATGAACTGATGCTGAGAGGGATAAGGAGAACCATAAAAACATTGTACACCCTAACAGCAACATGGGGGTGATGATCAATCTTAATGGACTTGCTCATTCCATCAGTGGATGGCACAATTTTGGGATATATGTGATGGAGAATACCATCTGTATCCAGAGAAAGAATTGTGGAATTTGAACAAAGACCAAAGGCTATTACCTTCAATTTAGAAAGAAAAAAAAAATTACCTTGTTATCTCTTGTACTCTTATCTCTATCTCTTATACTTTATTTTTCTTCCTTAAGGATATGATTTCTCTCTCAACACATTAAACTCAGATCAATGTATACCATGGAAACAATGTAAAGACTAACAGACTGCCTTCTGTGGGGGGTTGGGGGAGGGAAGCAAGATTAGGGGAAAAATTGTAAAATTCAAAATAAATAAATTTTTTAAAAAGTTCATCTGAGTCTCATTCTGAATCTCCACCAGTTTCCCTTCATCCACACTTCCTGATCTGCCTCTATTTAAAGACAATTTTCCTTAAGATAAACAGAATACCAGAGTCAAATGCTTGTAATAACTCTAATAGGTAACATCTCAACTTTGGGGTAGTATTGTAAATCCTCTGTTCTGTTCTTCTTTGTATACCAAAATGCTTCCATTGATTGACGCTTGGTCTTTCTTATTATGATCTCTTCACTCATTTGTTTAATTACCATCTTCACACAGCTATATCTAACTCTTCTCTCTCCAGGTAATGCAAATCTCTAACCACCTGCTGAACATGACTGACAACATGGAATCCTCACAAAGTTCCCATAGGCAACTCGAATTTATAATGGGCAAAACATGAAATCACTGTCCCTTAAACCTGCCTCTTATTCTCACAGGAATTTGTTTTGAGAACAAAAACTTGAAGAGTTGTCAAATACCATTTATTCTAGATCTACAATAGCACCAATATCATTCCCCTTCTCCATATGCATGCTCCCTACAACTGCAGTTCATGTCCTCAACCCTTTTGAACAGAGGTCCTAAGCTCCACCTAACTGGTTTCCCTATGTACAGCCTATTTCTATCTCTACCAGTCCTTTAACCAACTGTCAAGCTAGCATTTCACCAAAAACCATCAGAAGGAGGATTTATAAAACCATTGTCAAATTCACAGTAGGATGGCAATCATGATCTCACAAGGGGGGAGGAAAAAATAGTTTGTAAGCAGAAAAGCATATTATGTTTAAGTGCAGAACAATGAATCAGTATTTAATATATATGTACACAATAGAATAGTATTTTAAGAGATATGAGAAAGTGAAAACAAAAAACTATTAATCAAAAATAAAATATTAGTAATTTGATGAAGAGGAATACAAATGGCTGAAATCTAAAAAAATTAAAAAGTGAATAATTCACCAAAAATCAAAGATGAATAAAGGAAGTAAAAAACTATTTCCCAAGTGACCCCAAATACAGAAGAAACGAGTGAATGTTTTCAAAAAGATACTCAGATGCACAGAACAAAATAAGCAAATGAATAATGCGATTTCAGAAAAGAAAATGAACAGGTCATAAAGGAACTTCTAAAGAAAAAACTCAATAGGGGGACAGCTAGGTGGGGCACAGTGGTTAGAGCACCAGTCCTTAAGTCAGGAGTACCTGAGTTCAAATTCAGCCTCAGACATTTAATAATTACCTAGCTGTGTGGCCTTGGGCAAGCCACTTAACCCCATTGCCTCACAAAAACTTCAAAAAAAAAAAAAAAAAAAGAGAAGAAAAAACTCAGTAGCAAGGCGATTTACAGGTAAATTCTATCAAACGTTCAATATATACCATCATCATATTCTTTGCAAAAATGGAAGGGATTCTATGAAACTTCTTTTGCTTTGTTTTTTTATTTTTTATTTTTTATTTTTTACAAGGCAGCGGGGTTAAGTAATTTGCCAAAGGTCACACAGCTAGGTAATTATTAAGTGTCTAGGGTAGGATTTGAACTCAGGTCCTCCTGACTCCAGGGCAAGTCCTCTATGCACTGCAAAATCTAGCTGCCCCTATGAAACTCCTTTTGAGATAAATGTAGTCTTGAAACTCAAATCCAAGAAAGAGGAGGGAAAAAATTATATATCTATATGTAACAGATACTGATGTAAAAACATGAAATATATGCAAAAAGATTACAGCAATATATTAAGAAAATCATACACTATGATTAGTTTGTACTTATACCAGGAATTCAAGATTGGTGTAACATTACTGACTTCTCTCTCTTTTTTTAAAAAATTTATGTATTTAAGGCAATTGGGTTAAGAGTGACTTGCCCAAGGTCATACAGTTAGGCAATTATTAAGTGTCTGAGGCCAGATGTGACTAGAGGGCTGGCACTCTATCCACTACACCAACTAGCTGCCCAAACACTGATTTCACTTAAAAGTATTGAAAAGGACAGAAAAATAAACTAAACCTTTCCTAATTGTATTTCTCAAAAAGCAAGAACAAGTATTAATTGTAATGGATAAATTCCAGCAGCCTTTCCTATAAGATAGGAGATAAAGCAAGTTTCTTCATTATCACAATTATTATTTAATGTAGTTGAAAGGCTAATTATAGCAATAAGTTGAAAAATAGAAATAATTTGAAAGGCTAATTATAGCAATAAGACAAGAAAAAATAAATTGCGCTAATAAATTTATCAGTGGAGTTTATATTTTATCCTGTTAGAAATAGGAAAGTGAATAAAGATTCCAGAGTAAGGGGGTTCTATGATCACAGATGCAAATTCTGGAGTAGTTTGGCAGCGATGTAGAAGTAGTACTGGGGGAGAGAAAATAGAAGGAGACCAATTAGGGAAGGGCTCTAACAGGTTTGAATAGAGGTGCTTTTTTAAGTAGAGATTAAAGAGTTATGAGAAATTAATTGTTTCACAATGGAAGTGAGGAAAAGGGGAAAGTGCAGGATGACTGCTAGATTGCTATAGATACGGAGCTGTTTCCTTATGCTCCTTAGAAAGAGAGAAGTTTGAAAGGGGGGTTAGGAGGAAGTAAGAGTTAGTTTCTGACATGTTTAGGTTGAAAGGTCTATATAACATTCAGATGAAAATATACAATAGAAGGCTAGTAATGAGAAACTAGAGCTCAGGAGAAGGTTGATTATAATAGACAAACGGATTTGGGAGTTAATAGAATACATGAAAACTGAAAGTTCAGAAGAGTCCTTAGGGGGGCAAAATATACATGAAAAAATAGAAAAGGGGAAAATACATGAACCAAATTTTATATAAATTAAAAATTTTCATACAAGAAAAAGCAATGCATCCAAAATATATAAACAAATTTGAGGGAGAAATATTTCCATGTACAAAATGAAGAAGTTGGGAAAGGACCAGAGAAAAATGTAGCCAGAAAGGTTCTTTGGCAGAAGGGACCCTAAGAAAGATAAAAAGAAGTTAAGAAAGCCCCAGGGAATGGCAGTAACTAGAGCAGCAAAATGGCACAGCTCCACTGAGAGACAACCCAGGCCCAAACTCTTGACATCCAGAGCATACTGCCCTGAGACACTTGAGAGGGCCTGCAAGATCCAGCACTCAGACCCTCAAAGATCCATGGGGTCTAATCTCAGGAAGTGGAGGTCAACACAAGAACACAGGTGAGTTAAGTCAAGAGCAGAGTTTACAACCTCATTCAAAAGGACAGCAGGGGGCAGTGCCTAGTCCTAGAATAATGTCCCAATTTAGTAATTTAAGCTGAAGAGACAAGTAAACTCAAAAACATACTGATCAGTATTTTAAAAAATAAACTCAACCAATTGTAAATCTAGAGATCTCTCAAAAGAATGACTCCCTAAAACTGCAAGGATGGACCCAAAAGAAAAAAAAATGAATTTTCTACAAGGACAACAAGGATACCCAGGTGAAAGGAATCAAGAGATTGAAATACCAAAAGATATCAAGAAAAAGACACAGTAAGTCCTTGTCTGGCTCAGGTTTGCCTTGAATAGGAAAAAAAAGGTCAATAGACCTGACAAGACAGGGTTGGAGAAGTATATCATTCACAGGAGACTCCACTACTGAGGAAGAGGTTATGTATCACCATAGAAGATAGTTCCAGAACCATTCTAGGCACCTCAAGATCTATAATGGGACCCTGCAACCAAACCAGCACAAATATCAACAGGAAGCTTTTGTCACCCAGTGCTGAGTTGAAGGTCCAATGTGGAGTGAAAAAGGAACCTGCCCATCAGCAGTGGTGTTACCAAGTATACAGGTCCTGGATGTATACACCATGAAGAGAAGTTCAAAAAGCAGCAGCTGCAGTGTTATAGCTCAGATAAATTCACCTGATCAAGTGGAAGGAGTTATATGATGATGTAGTACTAACAGTCCAAATAAAGGTAAGAAGTGTCTGTTAGGTTATATAAAAAATATTCCAAATCATTAGTAATTAGAGAAATGCAAATTAAAAAGAACTCTTGAGGAACCACCTCATACCCATCAGATTGGCAAACATGACAAAAAGAAAAGGACAGATGCTACTCCTATTGCTTTTTTCAGGTGTTGAGTGTTGTATTATTCTAGAATCTCAGGGACAAGCAGAGGGCTAGGTGGCGCAGTGGATAGAGCACCAGCCTTGGAGTCAGGAGTCTTGGGTTCAAATCAGACCTCAGAAACTTAATAATTACCTAGCCTTGTGGCCTTGGGCAAGCCACTTAACCCCATTGCCTTGAAAAATCTAAAAAAAAAAAATAATATTAAGAGATTAAGGAAGTTAAATAAGGAAAAGTTCCTGAGAGTAGACTCAGTCTGTTCTGAAAGTTTGAAAAAAGAGAATGGAACAAATCAATATACTATTATTGTTGCTGTTGTAGAGGCTTTTAAGTTATGTCCAACTCTTCCTCTGAAAACTGCTTTTTTGCAGTGTTATACATTCCTTAAGGCTTATTAAATCCATTTTTTTTTCTTCCTTGGACATTTAAGTTCTTCAAGGAATCCTGTCCTAAACAAAATCAGTTCCATCTACATTATAAATATGCTGATTTGTGTTGACATTTTCTTTCATTTTCCTCAAAACATTAGGATATTCAGATTACTTGCTGTCAAGGGGAGGAAGGAGGGAGAAAAATGGAGAACTCAAAAATCTAACAAAAAATGAATGTTGAAAACTATTTTTGTATGTAGTTGGAAAAAAATTAATTAAAAAAAATTAGGATATTTAGCTGCCACAATCTCATCTGCACTAGTTGCCTCTTAAGAAAATTTAACATAATGTAACTGAACTTGATTTTAAAAGTGACTCAACCAACTAATATGTTTCTTCACTCCACTTCATATCTATGTTCTTGCACTGCCTTTAATAACCTGGAGGCTTTTGTCTAGATGGCTGCTTTGCTAAAAGGATTAAGTTTTTCATCACAATCTTTAATCCATACAGCTAAAAATACACTATTTCGATTAAAGTAGTTATACTCCTAGTAGTTGTTTAGAAGCCACAAAAACTTGATGGAATTCCACCTTTTTCTTTTATTGTGTCTGCACATTTTGTAATGTTTCCTACCAGAGATTCAGGAATTCTGACATCTCATTCTGTTTTAAAGTTACAATGACCATTGGTCATGCTATTAAATTGCATCACATTTTTGCCTTAATAAAAATAACAGGTTCTGACCAAGGGCTGGGGACAGCCATGATGGCCACGAACCTCTTGCTGCAGGCTTCGGCCTAGGCAACCACAGGAGTCACCACAGGCTCGCGCACCTTGGTGGCCTGCTGACTTGGTGCTCCCCAGGTGCAGGTGCCATGGCCCCAGTCTGGCACAGCGAGGACCACGGGAAGAGAATGTTCATCATCAAACCTTATGAATACTAAAACAAGAGATTTCTGAAGTTGTTGAGATTTTATTTATTGCTGACTGGGATTCCTGCAGCAGTTGGCATAACACTGGTGAATATATTCATTGGTGAAGCTGAATTAGCAGAAATCCCTGCAGGCTAAGTTCCTGAACATTGGGAGTACTTCAAGCACCCTATAACCAGATGTATTGCTTGTTATGTTTATGAGCCTCCAGAAAAGATTTATACAAGAGCCATGTCAATCCTTCAGATAGAAGCTGATAAGGCTGATCTGAGGATAAAGTATCAGGAAACAGAAAGACTTATTCGAGGAAGAGGGGATGGACCCTGGTTTCATTACCCAACTGTTGATAAGGAACTTATTGACAATGATCCTAAAGCAGTACCTGACCATTAAGTTATTAATTCTATGTCTGATGTAAAACTCTCTTTTTTAATGGGGGTTAAATAAAGGCATGCATCATTACTTATTAGAGAAATGCAAATTAAAGCTTCTCTGAGGCACTACCTCACACCTCTCAGATTGGCCAATATGACCAGGAAGGATAATGATCATTGTTGGAAGGGTTGTGGGAAATCTGGGACACTATTACATTGTTGGTGGAGCTGTGAACTCATCCAACCCTTCTGGAGAGCTATTTGGAACTATGCCCAAAGGGCAACAAAAATGTGCACACCCTTTGACCCAGCAATACCACTACTGGGTCTATACCCTGAAGAGATGATGAAAAAGGGTAAAAACATTACTTGTACAAAAATATTTAGAACAGCCCTGTTTGTGATGGCAAAGAATTGGAACTCAAGTAAATGTCCTTCAATTGGGGAGTGGCTTAGCAAACTGTGGTATATGTATGCCATGGAACACTATTGTTCTATTAGAAACCAGGAGGGATGGGATTTCAGGGAAGCCTGGAGGGATTTGCATGAACTGATGCTGAGTGAGATGAGCAGAACCAAAAAAACACTGTACACCCTAACAGCAACATGGGAGTGATGGTCACCCTTGAAGGACTTGCTCATTCCATCTGTGCAACAATCAGGCACAATTTTGGGCTGTCTACAAAGGAGAGTGCCGTCTGTATCCAGATGAGGAGCTGTGGAGTTTGAATAAAGTGCGAGGACTTTAATTTAGAAAAAAACAGTTGTCTTATTGTCTGATGTTGTTACCTCTTAGACTTCTCTTCTCTTCTTTAAGGATATGATTTCTCTCTCATCACACCCAATTTGGATCAAGGTACAACATGGAAACAAAGTAAAGACTGACAGAGTGCTTTCCATGGGGGCGTGGGGGGAGGAAAGCAAGATTGGGGGAAAATTGTAAAACTCAAATAATATCTTTAATAAAAATAAATTTAAAAAATAAAAGTGTGGTCAAGGTATATGGGGAAGTCCCTGAGACACTATCAAGAGGTTCAAAGACCAAATTTTCAAGCTAAAATTACCAAGACTTTAGTTTCTAATATGACGAATGTCAGTGGATTTAAGCCATAAGCAAAAGTTCTTTGGGGGTACCTACAACTTCTGCCAGAGTAAACAAAGAGACACCTGAGAAACCCTAGTCCAAAACATTTTTACATTAAAAAAAAAATTTCATTATTTTCAAATGCCCTCCCTCTCTCCATTCCCTTTTGCATTTCTGAGAAACGGAAAAAATGCAAAATTCATTACCCATATGAAGTCAAAAAAAATATATTTCTGTATTAGCCATATCCTTCCTGACCCTGCCACTACCATATAGTTTCACATAGGTTTTTCTAAAACCCTTCTCTTCAACATTTTTACAAAATAACACTGTAGTACTTTATCAGATTCAAATACCATAACCATTTCAAACTGATGAGTTTTTCCTCTACTTCCTACCAAAAAAATATATGCTTTAAATATTTAAAATTTTTTTTTGCGTGTGTATATATATATATATATATATGTATATATATATATATATATATAAATAAATATATAAAATCTCTTTTCCTCTTTCTTTGGTATAGACCTAGTCAAAAGGCATGTACAGTATAATATCCATTGGAACACTTCTAAATTGCTCTCCAGAATGGTTCTCAGCTCCACCAACAATGTGCATTAGTATACTTATTTTCTCACATCATCTGCAGCACCTGTCATTTTCCTTTTGTCATGCTTGCCAATCTGAAGGGCTTGCAGTGGTACCTCAAAGTCCTTTTTAATTTCATTTCTCTAATTACTAGTGATTTTGAAAGCCCTTCCTCCAAAGTTGCCTTTTTGTATTCCTTGACCATTTATCATTTGGGAAATGAATATTCCACTTAATCATTTGGTTCCGTGTCTTATATAATTAAGAAATGAGAACTTTAACAGAAGTTTGTTGCAAAGATCTTTTCCCTACTTTTCTTCTAGTTTGTTTCTGCACTGGTTTTCGTTGATAAAAAAACTTTATGTAATCAAAATGATTACAAAATGATTTTTATATTGTGACATCTAGTTACCTGCATTTACATAGAGCTTTTTAAGATCTGCAAAGCCCTTTATCATTATATCTTTTGAGCTAATGGATATTCACTGGAGAATTCAGTAAATCAAGAAGAAATTTAATAATTTACTAAAGAGTTTCCAAGGAATTTCATTGTTTGCCAGAGAGTAAGAAAATTATTTCTAAAATTTGAATAAAGCCTCATATATTCTATCCTGGCTTAATTAAAGTTTACAAAGTTTTCATCAAGAAACTTGAAATCATGGGGCAGTTAGGTGGCACATGGAGCGGCTAGGTGGCACAGTGGATAGAGTACTGGCCCTGGAGTCAGGAGTACCTGAGTTCACTTAACTCCATTGCCTTACAAAAAAAAAAAAAAACCTAAAAAAAAAAGAAAGAAAAGAAACTTGACACTTGAAATTTTTTAAAAATCAATTTCCTTGTAGAGATGACTCTAGGAACAACAATCCATGTGGAAAAGTTTTGAAGATTTTAATGATCCACAGATTAATTGCATTTTGTGGCACCAGGAAAACTAATTTAAATTTATACTCCATTAAGAGAAAGACAAAATTATGTCAAGGTTAATTCTTCTTTTCATTCCTTTGAGTCACATCATCTCTTGAGAATTATGTTGTTTTTATTACCACAATTTAGAAAACACATCAACAAATTCATATGTAAAGGATGCTAATCAGGAAATTGACGTGACTTGAGATGATGCTGTCCTGTGACGGAATTGAAGATGTCTAGAAAGTGGGGTTATACTCATTCTATTTTGCTCCAAACAATCAACATATAGTTCTGAGACTCAAATTTTTAGGTTCTGTGTAAAACAAATAATTCCTAACAATTACAGGATTTCAAAAGTAAAATAGTTTACCTTAAATGGATGTGTCCTCAAAGTCTGAAATTCTTCAAATAGTATCTTAATGATTACTTCTTGGAGCTGAAAACTTGTAGAGATAAAGTTTGAACAAGATGATCTCTGAAATTTCTTTCAGCAGTCTTTTGATTAATTTTAACAATGATGCACAGTAATTATTTTCTTTCCTCAGATTCTATGTCATACTATATTAGATTCAAGGTATAGTGGGAAGAACATTAATACGAAGTTTGAAACTCTGAACATGAATTGTAATTCTGACATTTTCTAACTGTGTGATCTTGGAAAAGTCATTTAACCTTTCTGGGTCCCACTTTTCTCATGTGTAATTGAAAAGTTAGATTAAATTAATCTGATGATCTCTTATACCTCCAGGGTAATGACCTTATGAAGCGATGCAGTATCTTTAATTTCTATGTCAAAGTAGAAGATGATGTTCAGAATGAATGAATGTTATGATAAATTCAGCTTTATTAAACAAATGTTGTTGCTTATAAAAAGAAAAAAAAATAAACTTACATCTCCAAACCAAATCCTCAATCAATCTATTATTCCTAAATCTTTAAAAAAAAATGATACTGGAAAAACTTATAGCATCACCTTAGGGCTTGGCTTTTCAATAGTTAGACAAGCCTCAAGTTGCTTTAACCCCAATTCTATTAGGCACTATAGTATCAGCAGGTTCAATTACAAAATATCCTAAGTTCTCCCAAGCAAAAACTCCCTGAAAATTAAAATGGACCAGGGAGATGACAGTGACTCCACAAGTTAATATAAAATATTAAAACAAAGTCAAAAGTCAGAAATATAGGAAGAAAACTTAAGGTGTCATAGCAAAAAGTGACTTAAGAAAAAAACAAGTGACATTATGCTTTGCCCTCCATAACATTCAATCAAGAGCAAGAATACCCTTCAAAACATCTCCTGACTAGCAAAAATCCTTCTCCTCTCAAATTCTAGTGATACAGAAGGGACTGCCTAAGCAAAAGCCACCTCCAAATCTCAAATCCCAACTCCTACTCCCTGATCTCTCATCTCTATCTACTTTAACCCTACTTCAAGTGCCAATCTAACTTCACAAACCTCCCTAGGTTCCACTTTGCTCACTGAAATTCCATCCTACAAATGACTGAACAGTAATGACATGACTTTTTTAATTCCTCTATGGTAAACAGATCAATTTGTCAACATGCATCTGTTACTCATCCCATCTAAGCCTATTTATTTTTAATCTCCATCAAGACCTCCAGTACTCACCATCCTTTAGTACTTTCCCGGGCTTAATCCTTGGTCTGGTTTCATTTATCTCCCTACCCAGTCTTGAGACCAGTTACCCAGTTCAATTATATTATATTATATTTTCTACTCTTAAATTCCTTTGTCGTTATTCACAAACCCAATTCCCCTGTCATCCATCTCTTCTACATTAATCTAAGATCTGCTGAATCCAGATGGAGGCAGTCATAAAAATCACACAGCCATAAAGACTTTGTCCCTATTTTGAGGAATAATTCCCTTAACAAATGTTCCTTCCCATATCCTCCCATAATACCCCTCCACTGCCCCCTCATACTTTACTCAAAAAAGTATATTATAGGGGCAGCTAGATGGTGCAATGGATAGAGCACTGGCTCTAGAGTCAGGAGGACCTGAGTTCAAATTCCAATCTCAGATACATTATAATTTATTATTATTATTTTTTTAGTTTTTGCAAGGCAATGGGATTAAGTGGCTTGCCCAAGGCCACACAGCTAGGTAATTATTAAGTGTCTGAGGCTGGATTTGAACCCAGGTCCTCCTGACTCCAGGGCCAGTGCTCTATCCACTGCGCCACCCAGCCGCCCCCAGACACATTATAATTACCTAGCTGTGTGACCCTGGGCAAGTCACTTAACCCCACTGCCTTGCAAAAAACTAATTAAAAAAAAGGAAGTATATTATATAATGTCAACTAGGCTCTACCTTCCTATTTAAGCAATACTTCCCATAACAGGTGTTCTGGATCTCCTTTCCTATATCCTTCCATCTATCATACTTTACTAAGGAAACACAAGCCATTCACAATGAGCTCCCCTTCTCAGCAAGAACAAATCTTCTCCTTATACCTTCAGCATCCTACCACACTCCACTCCACTCTCATCTTCAACCTATCCATATCTACTGGTTCTTTGCCTTCTCCCTACCAACATGTCCAGCTTTCAACGATCCTTAAAAACTTCACTTGAGAGGCAGCTGGGTGGCGCAGTGGATAGAGCACTGGCCCTGGAGTCAGGAGGACCTGGGTTCAAATCCGACCTCAGACACTTAGTAATTACCTAGTCGTGTGGCCTTGGGCAAGCCAGTTAAACCCCATTGCATTGAAAAATCTAAAAAAAAAAAAACCCACTTCACTTGACCCTACCATCCTCTCCAGCAATCATCCCTGCACATATCCATACTGTCAAAGGCAAACACATAGAAAAAGCTATCTCTTCTTGTGAAATACATTTCCTCTGCTGATTCACTTCTCAATTCCCTTGCAAACTGGCTTCAGACATCACAATTGAAGCTATTCTCTCTAACTTTAATAAGCTACATTGATGTGAGCTATTATTATCAATATTAACTTTCAAATCTGATGGCTTCTCATTTTTGTTTTGGCTTCTCATCTTTGAACCTCTCTGAAGCATGTGAAACTGTTGACTAACCTTTAATAAAAAGTTACTTGCTCCTTTCTAACCTTTCATGATACCGATCTCTTCTGGTTCTCCTCTTTTACTAGATGATCATGTATATACGAATTTTAAGCAGGATCATGCTCCAAAATTCTTCGATCCATCCTCCTTGCTAAAGCACAGAACTGCTTCAGTAACTGCAGTAGTGGTTTACTCCCTCGAGCATATAAAGATTAATGCTTTTCACAACTTTCTATGTTTCCAATCTTTTTGCAAACTGCTCCCCTTCACATAAATAAGATTACAGCAAAAGTGATCCATGAACTGTTCTTCCTTTAAGCCATTACATATTACATTTCTGTGCCTTTCCACTGGTTGTCTTTCATGACTGACACGTCCTCCACTCCTCCATGGATCCCCAGTGCTATAAACTCCCACTATCTCTCATGGGAGGCTTTTCCGACTGGCTAAGTATTAAGTTCCTCCATCATTTACTTTGCGTTTTCTTTGTATATATTTTATGTTTACTTATACATGTTTGTTATTTTTCAAATTAGAATATAAGTTCCTTGAGAAAAGGAATGTTTTGTTTTTGTTTCTAAAACCACAAGACTTAGCATGGTTCCAGGAACATAGCAGATGCTACATAAAGGCTTATTAAATGGCTAAAGTTAATTTAAATACTGGTCAAACCCTTAGCAGTAATATCATATTGACATTTGGAAATGTGAGAAGGATGAAAAAAATAAAAACAAAGGCAAAGTATATTTGGTAATTATCTACTTGAGAGGACAGATGAAGGGGCAGCTGGGTGGCACAGTGGATAGAGCACCAGCCCTAGAGTCAGGAAGACCTGAGTTCATATCTGGCCTCAGACACTTACTAATTGCCTAGCTATGTGACCTTGAGCAAGTCACTCAACCCAATTGCCTTAAATAATTTTTTTAAAAAGAGGATAAAAAGAAACCAATGAAATCTTGAAAAGAAAAGCCACAGAAACAGAGGGAACACCTCCAAACAAAAGCTAGAGAAATATCCAGTTTCATGGCTGGGGAAAAAAAATAGAGTTCAATAAAGATAGTAAAGTGTCACAAAATTCAAAGACTGGAATTTCAGGAAATGTAGATGTCCAACAGTATCAAGTACTACAGAAGGTAAAGGAAAAGAACTGAGAAAATAGCATTTGATTTGACAAGATCACTAATTATTCCCCAGTTTTAAAAAACATAAGCAGTTACAAGAGTCAGATGTCAAGTTAAGTGGGAATGAATGAAGAGAAAAAAATAGATTGAGGTTTATTCAAGTCTCATGGCAAATAAAAATAAGGCAGTAGCTAGAAAAAGGCAGCAGAAATTAAACAAAGATTTTTAGAGAGGAGAAGCTAGTGTGGTCTGAAAGACAAAGAACTCAATGGAAAAGGAAGTATCAGAGAAAGAAAAGGAAAATCAACTAAAACTGCTAGAGTGGCATCTCAAAGACAATGAAAAGGGATAGACACATCCAAAAAGATTTGAAGAGACCATAAATAAAGACCAAACCCACCTCATACTTTAAGAGAAGGAAATCAATGGAAATGATTTGTACTAGATTACATAGCTTCAAAGTAGATGATGAATTAAAACATAGGTTCTTTGACCAAATCTCTCAAGTCTTTCTACTGAAAGATACCTTAGCCTAGGCACAAATTCCTGGAGTTAAGAACACCTGAGTTCAAATACTAACACAGATATGTATTCCTCCTAGGCAAGTCACCTAACCTCTCTCAATTTCACTTCAATCATTTGTAAAATGAAGATCATGACAGCACATACTCCATGGGGTTGTCGTGAGAATGTAAAGGGAAAAATACATTCATATCACTCTTTAAAACTTAAAATACTGCAGAAATGTTAGTTACAATTACTACACCTTGCTAGCTTTCTGATCAAAGTAGCCTAATTATTCTCATCCTCTACCTTTGCCCTAGAGAGCCTTGAAGGTCAGTCAACTTAGACCTGTGACTAGCAAATACAGCTGCCCTAAAAGATTTATAATAACCTGCATTGCTGTGAACTGTCCAGGCCATAGTTTCTAGATCCTCCCCTCCACCCCATTTTTATGGCATGTCTCTGAAGATTCTATGGATTATACTCTGTGGATGGGTGAAAGAAGGAAAAGATAGAAAAAATGAGAAACTAGAAGGCAAGCAGAGGGGCTGGGAGACCTGACTTCCAGTGTCAGCTATTCCGCTAATGAACTGTGGGATGTTAGACAAGCTACCACTCCCTCCCTGGGCACCAATCTCCTAATTTGTACAATTAAGGATTATGAAGCGTGAAGTATAAGTATAATGAATTTCTACTAGGCCAGATCTATATATGCCTACAGTATTGTCTCTTCAAAATCACTCTATACTGCAAGTGTGTAAATGGAGAGAGTAATAGTCCATAATGAGAGGCTGGCATGGCTGACTCACTAAGAAGTACTGGCCAGGGCAGCTAGGTGGTGCAGTGAATAAAGCACCAGCCCTGGAGTCAGGAGGACCTGAGTTCAAATCTGACCCTAGACACTTAATAATTACCTAGCTGTGTGACCTTGGGCAAGCCACTTAACCCCATTGCCTTAAATAAATATTAGCATAGAGGAAGTAAGGGGGAAAAAGGAGGAAGAATAGGAAAGAAAGAGAGATGAGGGCATCACTTAAACAACTGACTCCAGAAGAGTTTGAGTAATTTGCCCAAGATTACACAAGCAAAGAGCTAGGTTTCAATCTTAGGGTACTTGACTAAAATTCAACACGGTTTTTGTTACAGATAAGATTAAATCCAAGACTTGAATAATTTCCTAATGCATTTTGGCATCTGATTTTAACTGATAAATATATTAGAAGATATAGAAAATGGAGAGGGTGCATATGATGTAGAGAAATTCTCTCCACTCATACAGGTTGGCAAACTGTTAGTATTACTTAATATGGACTAAATATACTATAAAATGCAGGGGAAAAAATGTAAGCTACGCTAGTGATAGAAGACTTCACAGTAGAATTCACCTAAGCCTTGAAAAATTTATCAGGGAATCTGAGAACAGCTGAATTGAAAGGGTCCTTAGATCATCAAGTCCAATCCCAGCATTTTATGAAGGAGGAAACTGAGAGCCCAAAAAATTTATGACTTGACTAAACCAAGTACATCACTCACTAGGCACATGTAGAAATAAACAGGAGATTTATAGACTTCTTTCGGTTTTCCTTCCACTGCAATAGGTACTGGCCCAGAAAAGTGGAGAAGAAGGCTTCCTAGGCAACAGCGTAAACAATATAAAAAAAAAGGTAATTGAGGAAAGAAAAAGATCGGCATGGTTGAGAGTTGTGAAGTATTGGAGTGTCCATGCTGAGAAACAGATTAGGAAAAGAATGATGGAATGGTTCAATGTGGTGCAGAAAAAATTAGACGCGGAGGATGAACCTCAGGGCTACCACTTACTAAGTTGTTCAACTCAACTTTTCAAGGCTTCAGTGTGCTCTTCTGAAATGAGGGGAATGAGTAAGACAATCACCCAAGGCTCTTTCAAGTCCCTATCAACCTCTAGAACTAGAAACAGAGACATAAGGGAAGAACATAAAGCAAAGGAAGTTAAACTTCAATGATATGCAGTAATATGAGATTTGTTCTGTACCATCGATTGTTGTTTAAGCATTTCCAAAGTAGCCACAAACTCAGCATATTTAGACTAACACTTTGGCCTTTATTGGATTCAGTAAGAGAAAGGAAGAGGAAGAAAACACCTGTCTGGTTGTACTTTTAAACAGGCCAGCCAAACCAATTACATCTAGTGATGACTGGTCCAACACTGATTGACCCAGGAGCAGTCAACAATATTCAGTTACTGAAATAATTTTTTAAAAGAAAGGGGTGGCTAGGTGGCGCAGTAGATAGAGCACTGGCCCTGGAATCAGAAGTACCTGAGTTCAAATCTGGCCTCAGACACTTAATAATTACCTAGCTGGGTGGCCTTGAGCAAACCACTTAACCGCCATTGCCTTGCAAAAACTTTAAAAAATAAAAGGCTAACCTAAAAAACGAGATAATATATTGAAATTACTGAAAGTTGGATTTCAAGACAATGAAGAAATGACATTAATCTTTGTTTAAATCATAAAATGACTTTTTTCTGGGACTGAAGAGGGAAGAACTGAAATAATTTCAATTTTTTTGAGTTGAAATACTTGGTGCTCAACTGAGCTGGAAGAATTCATACAACAACATAGTAAATTTCTCTGATAAAGGATGAGGAACTTATTCAAATTTTTAAGAACAAGAGTTACCAGATTGCACAGTGCACAGAGGACCCATACTAGAGTCAGGAGGACATGAGTTCAAATCCAGTCTCAGACACTTGTTAGCTTTGTGATTCTGGGCATTTTCACTTTACCTTGATTGCCTCAAAAAAAAAATCTAATTATAAATACAATAAGAGTCATGATATAAACAGTTGTAAAAGAAAGCCAAGCTTTCAAATATTATTTGAAAAAAATGTTCTGAATCACTAACAATTAGAATGAAAATTAAAACAACTTTGAAGTTCAATCTCACAGCCTTCAAATGGGCAAAAAAGAAAAATAAATGGTGAAGAGGCTGTGAGAAAATAAGTGCACGAAATTACATTAACTGAACTATGTAAATCGGTGGTCACTCTGAAAAGTACTTTGAAATGATGCACCCAAAATTCATACAACTGTCCATACCAAGTGATACCACTACTAAGAGTATGGCACAAATAAATAAATAAACAAAAAGAACAAAGTGACCATAGGCATAAAACTACTTATGGCAGTTCTTTTTTTTTATGGCAAAGAACTGAGAGCTAAGAGGGTGCCCATAAATTGGGCAATGGTGAATTATGAGATATGAATATAATTATTACTGTGTCATAGGTAATTATGAAAGAACTGGTTTCAAAAAACAAATTTTTAAAAGACCAGAATGAACTGTTGTTACAGAACCAGTAGAATAATTTATACAGTGACAACAATATTGAAAAGGAAAACAACTTTGAAAGACTTAAAAAACTCTTATCAATTCAATGACCAGCATGATTACAGAAGATTAATGCTGAATCACGCTACACAAGTCATGGCGGGAACCAACTAGAGGTGTGGAATGAGATGTACATTTTCTTTTTTCTTTTGATTTTTCTTGGGGTGGATACAGCAAGTATAAAAATCTCTTTGTTTGACTATGCATATTTGTTACAAGGCTTTTATTTTCTTTTTCTATTGTTTAATTTGTGAAGGAAAGGGAGTAGGCAATAGGAATGCTAGAGGAAAAAAAAGATAAGTCACTGGAGCATTTCTTAAATGCCCAGAAACAGAAGGCCAGAAGGAAAAGCAGGACAACTTTGAAAATTACATACTATAGTCATAAATGCAGAGCCTATATCAGATTGCTTTCTGTCAGGGGGAGGGGGAGGGAGGGAAGAAAAATGTAAATCTAACCTTGCCAAAAAGAAAAAAGAAATGATTAACAAAAACTACCATAGCATGTAGTTGGAATAACAAATAAAATATTTCAAAAAGAAAATTATATGCTAAAATTATTATATACCTGAAATTAAGTTGTACTATAACATGAGACTTTCATGTGCACTCCTTTCTATTGTACTTTTTATATGAAAATGCTCAATTGGTTACATTTCAAATAAAAATGCAATTAAGACACCCAACAAGCAGACTGAGTCCAGAATGAACTGATGATCTATTATGAACTGAACTCCTGACTATAGCAAGGCAATCATTTTATTATTCTCTAACTGATTCCAAATCACGTTCTCAGATTCTGTTCCAAATCTCTTCTCAAGCCCATAACCATTCTAGTCTTTACTGAGAGGCTAAGGAGAGAGAATCTCACACTTGAGATTTTTCTTCCCTACATTTCAAAATCTTTTAATATCATTCACTATTCACTAATGAAGACATGACCATCCTACTTATTCCTCTGATCCCAAGTCTCCTCCCCAAATGTAAGGACTGATTCCAAATCATCTCCTTTCCTCTAATCCTTTGGTTCCTTGGCTTTTGTTTACCTAGGATTTCAGTAGTTTGATATCACCATTCCCTCATGCTATCCTGTATCTCCTAATGACAACCAAACTCCTAAAAGAAGACACTTCTATTTCTGACTCATTTTGAAACATTCCGCCATCTGGCTTCATAATTACTAGTGATCTCTTAACAAATTTGCAGGATTTTTTTAGCTGAAGCCTTCAACACTGTTGACCACTTGTCTTGCAGATGATCTCATCCATAAGGGTTTTGATGACTGCTGCTGTCTCCTGGCTGCCCTATCTTCCTGTGCTTCAAGTCTCAAATAGCCCATCTTTAGCAGCCAAGAACATGCCAAGCACATACCAGCTAAAATTTATAAATTAGAATTATTTATATATTAAATATAACAGACCATATAAATGTTAAATATTTAATATAAATACTATATAACAGACCATAAATAATGTTAACATGGTTTTCTAAGTCAATTTGGTGTCCTAATGCTCTCTACAGTACAATGTTCTCTACAGGTGGCCTTTCCAAATCCCTCTTCATATCTTGTGTCTTCTGCTAATTATTTCGGGGTTTTTTTGTATACATGTCTGCTCTATTTCCCATTAGATTGTGAACTTCTTGAAGGCAGGTAGTCTTTTGCTTCTTTTTGTATGCCCTGTTCTTTGCAAAAACTTAATAAATGTTGACTGACTGAATGACTGTCTACTCACTCCTTAAAACTGCTTTGGTGGGTGTATTCTTAGGCTCTGTCCTTGGCCCTTTTCCCTCATTCAACTCTAGCTAATCTCATCAGATGCCTCATGTCTGAAGAGGACTCCCAGATCTATGTATTACAGTCTTGGTCTCTTAAAAAAACTTCGGGACCACCTCACAAACTGCCAATTAAACATTTAAAACTGGATACATCAAAGACACCTTAAACTCAATGTGTTCCAAAGTGAAACCATGTTCCCCCCTCTCCAACCTCTTTCAATCTTCCCTCTTTCTGTCTAAAATACTACCATGCTAACACTGACCTAGATTCAGAAATTCTAAACTTCCCCCACAGAACATTTCCTTTTCTCCATATCCATATGGACTATGAAAATAGTCTCCTAATTGGGTTCTCTGCTTTGTATTTCTCTACAATTCATTCTCTCCACATGACAGTTTCCATTGACATTGAACATGTCACTTCCCAATCCAATAAACTCAAGTGATTCCTACTTAAGCCTAAATTCAAATATAGACTAAACTACTGTGTTTGGAATCGAAGGCCCCTCGCAATAAGATTCCAGTCTACCTTTCAAATTTCATAAAACATCCATTTCTGTACCCTGTAATCTAGCCAAATTAGCCATCATGCTGTTCCTCACACACAAAATTCCCATCATCATATCTTTTTACCTATCAGACCCCCATACTCTTTCTCATCTTGACTTCCGAAGAGAATCCCTTACTGCCTTCAAGACTGAGGGCAAATATTGCTTTCTAAATGAAGCTTTTCCTGATCCTGCAGTTGCTACTACTACCCCATCCTAAATTACCATGGAATTATCATATATCAGTATATTGTATCTATGCCAATATATGCTATATCCCACAATATAATTAAATTTTCTAGGAGGCAGTTTCTTTTTTGTCTTTTTATTTTCAGCACCCAGGACAATGCAGGTGCTTAATTAGTGCTGAATGATCAGTCAGATGGTTTCCTAAACTTGTTAAAGTCCCTTCAAAATTAAAAAAAAAGACCCACATACATATTAGTGAACTCAGGGAACCAAATTTGGCAATTAACATAGAAATACGGAATTGATTCATTCAACAAGCCTTTAAAACAGCACCAATAGCACCAATAATGTATAAATGACTCATGACTAACAGTTTTGATTTAGATTCATTTTGTGATAGCAATGGTCATGCTCGTGTGTCAATTGCTACCAAAGGGACTCAAAAGTTCTGACACAGAACAGATGAAACAAATTAGGCTTGTTTCCCTGTCTTTAATTATCTCTTTCAGTTCATTGCTCTATGTTAACTCTGAAGTTTTGAAAAATAAATACCAACCCAAAGTAATATGCACAAGACACTTTCAAGAGTGTATCTGAATGATTATTAGAGATAGTGTAAGGGTTGTTGCTGTGGGAAGTCTGGCTCTTCAAGGATCACTCAAGTCTACAATAATTAGACAGGATCAGCTATCTAGGAAGTGTAAAGAATAGTAGTTGGAAGAGAGACAAAAAAAATATCAAGAAGTGAAAAGCAAATTAATCCTTAGTAAACAAGCAAAGACCTTCAGAGGGACCTGACAGTGGAATGGGCTATTATTAATTCCTCTATAGCAAGTCATAAGCTTTTTAAGTTGGAAGAACAGTTTTAAGACTAGTAAATAAGTTATTTCCCATTACTATGAAGAAAAATTAATTGTATTAATGAAGATTAGGGAAAAGATAGAGTTCAATGATAAAATTTCACTTTCACATTGAAGGTCATTCTATGGTTAGAAGTTCAAGAAAGACCAGTTTGGAGATTTTTTTTCATAACTTCCCAGGTCTTTTAAAATGTCTAATAAAGGGAATGAGAAACTGTTAAAATATATTGACATGTAAAAAAAAAACCCTAAAAAAAATATATTGACATTTGGACAAACAGAACTGTTTCAAAAATTAGAGAAATGTCCAAATAGTGTAGGAACAACTGTCACACAACCTTGTGCAATGTCACACATTACAAAAGGTTAAGAAAATTAACAAAAAGATGGAAAGCAACATGTCTCAATGGCCTGGGAACTTGTCCAAGTTATACTTCATTGAAAACTTATGGATTGGAATCAAGACTAGGATTGGAAAAATGGAGTATTCAAAGGTATATTCATATCCCAAGTGATGTGTGGTTGCATGATGAATTAAAGATTATGCCAAAATCATGTAAACACAATGCCAAATCATAAAAGCAACTGCAGCAAAAAAAAAACATTTTTTCATAATATTTTCAAAGATGTCAAATTATAATTTATTGTATGAGGCAATAAATTTAATTATTTTGTTATATCAAGTAATTTTCACACCATTAATATGTGGCCAGACATTGTGCCAGGACTTGGTATAAAATGAATATATATATATATATATATATATATATATATATATACACACACACACATACACACACACACACACACACACACACACACGTATAGTCCTTGCCCTCAAGGAGCTTACATTCTATATTCAATTATTTTCAATTCCTGAAACATTTCTTAACTACTAATGATATTGAACCAAAGGTTAAATTTTAGGAATCAAAAGACCATATCTTAAATGTCTGGATAATTGATTTCAGCTACCTTTCACTGCAGAGTACCTTTCAAGTAACTCTCTTCATGCAAAATAATTTTGCAACAATATGCTTGGCAACTTGACTAACTTGAGTTGTAAGAATTCCAATTCTAAAATGGAAACTTAAGACCCTTTAGGTTTGTAATTACAAAGCACTTTAAGCAAAAGTATCCTGCTTCAAAATGAAAAATTAATTTGAAGCCAAGAAAACGGTCCTGTCTCTCAATTCACAGCCCTCAGATTATCTATGTCTTCTCAGAGGACAAACATGCTTCTCTAAGCCATTCAATATTTGTTGAGAATAAAACACTATGAAAAAGTCATTTACCCTATACCCTAATAACCTCCAAGACTCAGGAGTGGCAAAAGCTCGGAAATGGCATCAAAGAATATGCTGATGGGGGCGGCTAGATGGCACCGGCCCTGGAGTCAGGAGTACCTGAGTTCAAATCCTACCTCAGACACTTAATAATTACCTAGCTGTGTGGCCTTGGGCAAGCCACTTAACCCCATTTGCCTTGCAA
This sequence comes from Macrotis lagotis, assembly GCF_037893015.1. Classification (NCBI taxonomy): domain Eukaryota; kingdom Metazoa; phylum Chordata; class Mammalia; order Peramelemorphia; family Peramelidae; genus Macrotis; species Macrotis lagotis. Next base: position 48,679,604 of record NC_133666.1, read on the forward strand.
AAACCTAAATGAATGAATGAATGAATGAGTGAATAAATAAATAAAAATAATAATTACCTAGCTGTGTGGCCTTGGGCAAGCTACTTAACCCCATTTGCCTTGCAAAAAAAAAAAATATGCTGAGCAAGTCTATTTCCCCACCCCTACAAATCAAATGAAATTTGGCATCAGATGAATTTGCCCTTCCTACTCTTCATATTTACTTTTTCATACCATAGCTCCCATTACCTAAACTTCTATTTTTCTGGACTCAACCCTATATAATTATTTTCACTTCTACCTACATTTCCAATATATCTTATTACCTCAATTGCTTTTCTGGTTCCCATGTACACAACTTATTTTTTCCCATGAACTTTTTTCTCACTTTTGCCCACCACTCATAAGACAAAGAAATGCCCTTTAAAAAGCAGCTAAATCTCCTTGAAAGTGCTGTTCGTTCAAATAAACCATGCTCACATTTTTTTCCCTAGGAAATGAATTTAAATGATTCACTTAATATTTTAATTTCCTAAGTCTATTCATTCAATAAACATTACATAACAAGCACTGCACTAATGTTATAGGGGATAGAAAAATACTATTCCTGCCTTAAAACTTCTATTTTTTACTCATAAGCATTCCAAAGCTAAACTTGAAAAGGCCTGCATTAAGATATAGCACCTAGCACCACTGACAAACATCTCTCAGAAATTCTCATTTAAAATCCCTTATGTCTTCTCATTGCTCTTCTTTAAGATCATATTTATTCTTTGTAATTTTGGAACATCCATTTTCAACTGTTTTGCAGTTGGACTTTTTTTTCCATTTATATTGTTGAAGTCATCGAACATATTGTGGTCTCCGCTTACTTCAAAGGTGCATCAGCTCATGTAAGTCTTTCCATTCTTCTCTGTGTTAATCATATTTGTCGTCTCTTATAGGACAGTAATATTCCATTACATTCATTTTCCAGAGATGGGGGAAAGAGGGTCCATAAGTGTGGCACATTGTATAATAAAATGACAATCTTTCTTGTATTGATCAATTTTGCTCATTTTTACGCACTTATTCTTTTTAAAAAAATTCTTTTGCATAATGGATGACTCCCTGGAGGGGGGAGGGAGAGAGGTACAGGGGAAATCCAAGAAACATAAAAACAAGATATTAATAAAAATCCAGTTTTTAAAAAATGCCTTGTTGAATCTTATACTAGATGCCATAAATCAGAATAGAAACAGGATTTTAATGTTAAAAAATATTATCATTTAAAATAAAAATAGAAGAGAAGCAGCCTCTTCTCACAGTTTTCATCTTCCTTCATCTTTCAAAGCTAAGACTAGGGAGCAAATTCTTAACCAAACAAGGGAAAGAGTTAATTACAAAAGATAAAACATACAATTTTGATATGAAATTTAAAAACTTTTGTGAAAACAAAACTAATATAACAAGAATAAAGTGGGAGTAGTAGGCTAGTAAAATATTTTTTACAGTAAATATTGATAGTCTAATAACCAACATAAATAGACAAATAACAGAAATACAAAAGATCAAAAGTGATTCCCCAATATATGGGTGGTCGAATGAGATGATCAAACAATTCTCAAAAGAATTTCAAACTATTAACAAACACATAAAACAATGCTCCAAATCAGTAATAATAAAAGAAATGAAAATCAAAACAACTCTGTGGTTTTAGCTCAGATGACAGCATTCAACTTTAGAGGGCCTGTAAAAATTGAGGCACAGAAATGCATTATTGACATGGACAACTGTTCCTGAAAAGTCATTCAAATTATATAAAGTAGCTAAATGTCCATAAACTTAAACATAAAAATTCTACTGTTGGGCAAATAATAACAATAATGATAGCATTCATAGTCTTTTAATGTTTGCAAAGTACTTTACGTGTTACCTTATTTTATCCTCACAACAACCCTGTGAGGTAGGTGCTTTCTTTATCCCCACTTTATTGATGAGGAAAGTCAAGCAAAGAGGTTAAATGACTTGCCCAGGGTCATATAGCCAGTAAGTGTCTGAGACAGGATTCAAACTCAGAACTTCCTGACTCCATACCCAGTCCTTCTCTCCATTGTACCACTGAGCTGCCTATATCTCAAGAAGGCCACTGAGGGGAAAAAAAAGCTTGTGCACTACAAAAATGTTTATAAAGCATTTACTGTTTCTGGTAACAAAGAACTGGAAAAAGTAGGGATGCCCACTGAGTGGGGAATGGCTAAAAAAAACTTTGAGACATGAATGTAATGGAAGGCTACTATATTCTAAGAAATATGATGAACAAGCATGGGAAAAGTTTTATGAACTGAAGAAAAGTAAAGTAAGAGTCAGGACAACAAAAGACAAAATGACAGCAATATAAATGGAAAGAACAGGAACCAAAAAAAAAAAAATCAACAAAACAACTAGAAAATGAAAGTTTCAAAATCACAAAGAAAAAATCTTGACCCACAGGAAGAAATGTGAGAAAATACTTCACCCAATCCTTTGCTGGGGTAGAAGTGAACAACAATGCATACAACAATGTCAAATTTTTCAATATATTCATCACTTCTGATAAATTTTTAGTCTTTTTTTCAAAAAAATCTTATATGAGACTGTCAGAGTAGGAGGGATACAGAAGGAAATCTAGGTGATGTCGGAATAAAAGATATGATAAAACCTATTTTTTAAAGGAAAAAACTGTACATCAAAATAACTCAGAGGTTTCACTTCACACCCAGTAAATTGGCAGTTTATGACAAAAGATGTAAACAGTTGAAGAGGTTGCTGAAAAAAATAAGCACACTAACACACTGGTTGATGGAGCTGTAAACTAGGATAACTATTCTGAAAAGAAATGTGTAGATTCTGTTTCAAAAAAATAGAGATGACTAAAATGTCTATACACTTCAACCCAGAGATTCCAACTTCGAGGCATTAATAACTTCAATTGTCAATGACTACAAGGTTCCATATTCACTGATATATTTATACAGTGCTTTTCATGTTAGTCAAGAACAGAAAATAAAACAGATGCCCAATGAACATCAGAGTTTTTTCCAAAGTTTTTTTTATTAATTTATTATATTTAGTTTTGCTAAGCCCCCCCCTTTATGAGATGGTTCTCTGGGAAAGTGTCAAGACTAATAGAATGGGAAGTTGAAAACCTTTGTTTTTTATATAACCTATATACAACTTTAAAAGATTTAATGCCATGGTGAAAAAACACACAAATTATTTTCTGTCCACAGCATCTAAGAGAAAAGACCAAAAAAACTGGCTAGTGTAAAAATGGAATATTAAAATTCTTAAAGTCTTTTCTAAATATATATTAAGATATTTATTTCATGTTCAATTAAGTTGGGTATTTCATATTGTTATAGTTATTTCTTTTCTTTTAAATTGTTTCCCTGATTTATAATTGTATATAGTAGATTCTGTATCTTTTTTCTCTGTTGTGATTTCATCTTTTTCATTTTTTTATTGCAGTATTTTGCCTTTCCTAACATTCATTCTGTCATAATGCCTACCACTTCCTTTAATGATTGTTGTTTTTCTTAAGCGATGGTCTACACTGAATGTTTAATATTTTTGCTTTCCCAAGATTAATTATAATTTCTTTGGGTCCTAGAACAGGCAAGAGCAGTTATATGATGTAGAAGTAAATTTTCCAGTAACACCAGTTAGAAGACACCATATGTATTTCAGCTCTAAAATTCTGCAAAAAATTCAGTTCTCTATTTTTCTTTTTGTCTGTCTTTGTTAGATGTGATTGGCTCTGAGATATGAACATTCATATTTATAATTACTGTTATATTTATCTATTTCTGCAATTCAGTTAACTTTTCCTTTCTATACTAGGTCAGATTGGTGTGTGTGTGTGTGTGTGTATATGTATATATGTGTGTGTGTGTATACACACACACACACACACACACACACATATACACACACACTTGACCAAGAAAGGGAAAAGAGATATAGGAATAAAACTGAGTGGATAGTAGGGGCAGTTGAAGGTTTGGAAAGACCTGGCAATAGATTACATGATAACTAAAGTCTCACTCAGCTCTAGTCTATCAATTAGAATCAACTAAAAATCTCATAGAGAACACCTTTCCTGTGCCTCCCAGTTCTTAGTATTCTCACCATCCTCAAATTATCTTATATTTCTGCACCTGTATACACATCATGTTCACCCAAAGTAGGAATTAAGATCTTTGAAGTCAGTGATTTTTTTTTTCTGACTTATTACAGTGCCTGGCACATAAGTAAGCACTTTATGGTTGTTTCTTTCCTTTTCAACTGACATAAAAATGCCATGAAAGAAATAAATACCAGGTTAAATTAAAATGAAGCACAAAAGCACTGTCCAAAAACATTTTCTCTCTTTTCTAAGACGTTATTTCATCCACCTTTGTCCATATTACCCAGAAAGAACACAGCCCTCAAAGGACAAAGATAGTCAAAGGCAAATAAAAGACTGGGGAAAGGATCAAGTTCGGGTCACTAAGGATATGAGAGAAAAAGGGACTTTGGGTGGGTGACACTCTTGGATAGGAAGGAATTTCATTTCCCTGAGAATTTAGGAAGTAAAGGCCAATGGGAAGAGAAAGGATGTTTGGAGATACCATTTACCTCTTGGATTACTGAATTCCTACTAGGCAGAACCAATCAATCGATTAACATTTCTCAGGCACCGCTAAGAACCAGGCAAGGAATAATTAGCACTGAGGGATATAAAAAGGGGCAAGACAGTCCTCAAGGAACTTATAATCTAATGGAAAAGACAACATACAAACAAATACACACATACACACAGACAGTTAATTTTTATTATATTACAGGATAAAAAGGAAATAATTAACAAAGAGAAGGCATTGGAATTAAGAGAGATTGAGAAAGACTTCCTATCAGAAGTGGGATTTTAGATGGGAAAAGTCATGGAGGGCAATACAGCAAAAGAAGGAGAGCCAGAGAAAATCCTCAGTCAAAAGTTGTAGTGTTTGGCTCATGGAACAGCCAGGAGGCCAGCATCACTGGATTGCAGGGTATGTATTGAGGAGTGAAATTATAAGTAGTCTAGAAATGTAGGAGGGGAATGGGTTATAAAGGACTCTGAATGCCAACCAGAGTATTCCAATCTTGATCTGGGAAGTCATAGAAAGCCTCAGGAATTTACCAAGAAGGCAAACAATGTGACCAAACATACACTTTAGAAAAAAAAGCATTTTAGAGACTGAATGGAGGATAGAATAAGTGAAGCAGCAACAGGGAAACCTGCATGCCTAGGTCAAACTAGCCTGAAAAAAAAATTCAGCGAACAATTAAATATCACCTATGATATGCTAGGTACAGATAACACAAAAATTAATACTAAATAGCATTTATTTATTTCATTTAATCCTCACAAACATGTAAAGTATGTCTAATATTATCCCTTTTATAGACGAGAAAACTAAGGCTCAGAAACATGACTTAAATGCAGTCACATAACCAGTGTTATGATGTAGGTCTCCTCAATTCCAAATGGAGCATTCTATCATCATGATGTCTCTCTCATATAAAAGATGAAACTCTTTGAGGACAGGGACTGCTTAGTAAGGATTATAAGGTAAAGTTGAAGTCCAAGCAGAAAGGCATAAGAGATTTAAGGAGAGAGAAAAACCATTTAAAGTAGACATCAGAGAAGGCTTTAGAGAAAAGATGACACCTGAGCAGGTTTTGAGAATTTCAACAGATAGGGATTAATAATAGGATGGAAGGACTAGAGGGAAAAAACTGGTAGAAGCAAGAGGCTTTATAAGAGTCCTGATCATTAAAATTTACCCCTTAGATAGTTAGAGAAAAGGTACCTGATCTGATTCTATTCTAATTTTATTAATGGTTATATTTTTTTATATTTAAATAGAAAACACAAATATTCGGGTTACATGTTCATTTTGACCTTCTTGTGGTATACGGTATAAGATATTAGCTAAAACCTAATATTTACTCAGCCGCTTTTCAGGTCTTCCCAGAAGTTCTTGTCAACTAAGGAATTCTTAGACAATTTATGATCTTGGATTTATATAACACTGGGTAGAATTCAATGATTTCTCATTGTTCTTTACTTTGTTCCATTTATCTATTTTTCAGTCAGGGCCAAATAGCTTTGATGATTACTGCCTTAAAGAATGATTTGAGTTCGGAGATTCTTTCCTTTTTTTTTCATTATTTCCCTTGAGATTCTAAACTTCTGGCTCCTTCAAATGCATTTTACTACTATTTTGTTAAGTGCCATGAAAAGATACCGTTGGTAATTTAATATTGCACTGTAAATTAAGTTCTTTTTTGTTATACTGGTGTTGCTATGAGAAATGAGTAATTTGAAGGATTCAGAAAAGCTTGGGAAAACACATGAACTGATTAAATAAATACAGAACAATATATAGGAGTCTAACAATATAAAAGGATTTGATTTTCTTTCTTTTTTTCACATTCTTTGTTATAAGACATGGTTCTCTGGGAGAAGGAATAGATACATTGAGAAATGCAGATAATGTGAAAAAAAAAAGAGGATAGCAACAAAAATTTATATTAAAAGAGTCCAAAATTTAGGCCTATGGTGACTTAACTGCATCAGGTGAACTTAAAAGTGGTTTGATACTTGGTCCTTGACACAAAGCTGAAGATAGCTAACATAACTGATGGAGTAAGAATCCAGAAAGAATTTGTATTACTACTTGTAGGCTCAATTTTAGATGAAATTTAATATCATCTTAAACTTAAGATTTAAAAGAATGAACTTTACAAGTACAAAATGGGGAAAGGTTTGGTTAGATAGTAATTTATATGGAAAAGATCTGGGGGTTTTAGTAGACTGTCAGATCATTATGTGTCAGCATAACATAACAGTCAAAAAAGCAAATGGGACCTAGAACTATATTGAGTGAGGGACTGCTTCTAGGAATAAAGAGTTTCTTTCCTTTGTCCTTTATTTTCAAAGAAGACTATGACATCAGGGGAGGTAATGCCATAACAAAGCATGTGAATTGGATATGAGTGAGGGAATGCTGTCCTAAGTCACCAGCCTCACTTTCTTCCTCAGAGACCTCTAGGTCCAGTGGTCAGATAGGAATCAAGACTATTGGAGATGGCCCTAGATGCAAAGCCATCAGGGTTAAGTAACTTGCCCAAGGTCATAGAGCTAGTAAGACTCAAGTGTCTTGAGGCTGGATTTGAACTGTCCTCCTGACTCCAAGGCCAGTGCTCTATCTACTGCACCACCTAGCTGCCCAAGGAGCAGTTTTGAATCCTACTGGACTATGCCCTTGTCAGATGATCAAAAGTACTTTGTTCAGCCTAGTACATATATTACTTTTTATGAAGAATTGGTAAAATGAAGAGCCTCCAGGAGAACAATCAAGATGGTGGAAAGGGATAGAGACCATAAAATATGAAGAGGGTGGGTTCAAAGGACTGGGTGTTTAGTCTGGAGAAGACTCAGGGAAGCTATAATAAGTCTTCAAGTATCTAAAGGGCTGACACAAGGAAGAATTATTAGATTTGCTCTGGTTGGTCCCAAAGGGGAGAGAGCAAGGAGAAACAAGGAAAACTGTAAATCAACAAATTTAGGCTTATTGTCAGAAAAAAAATTAAAACCCTGCATAAATGAAATGGGACAGCCCCAGGAGATAGAATAGCCAATTTCACAGTTCTCCAAGAAGTTGAAGGTCTATTTGTTAAGTGTATTATAGTGGGGCTGCTTTTATGATCTGGGTTAGGCTAAATGATTGCTGAGTTTACCTTCCAATTCTAAAATTCTAGAGTCTATGACAAAGAGAATGGTGAATCTACCAATAGAAACAGGAATGTTAGGAAGAGAGAACAGGTTTAAGGGAGATATTTGGGTTAAGTTTACCAGAAATCACTTATCATAGCGGAGGGGAGAGAGAACACAGGGTTCTGGTATCATCTCTTATATGCCCTTTCAAGTCTCACCACTCTTGTGTGATTTTCTTCACTAACTTAATAGTCAGGGATGGTTCTGTGGTACTTAAATCTGCATTTTGGCATTTAAGCATCTTTTTTTGTTTTCATGTGTTAGTTTCTCAAAGATACTCAAAGTTCCTCAAAGGAAAAGACTATGTTCCATATCTAACACTGCCCTATATTTAGTAATCATTCAATAGATACTAGTGATACATGGGTGGGTCTTCTCAGTTGCTTAGGCAGTAAAAAAGTCAAATCTCAAGTTCCTAAGTATCTCCAAGCATTTTGCTGTCTCTCTAGTACCTACAAATTCATTAAGTTTTGCTGTCTTCAAAATCAATACATTTCGCTCAAAAAGGAAGCAATCCAGATCGAAAAAAATAGAGTTATATTAAAGGTCTAGTAAATACAGATTATAGCATTAATCCCAATTCTCTACCTTAGTCATTTGAGGTTCTGGTTATTCTTGTAAAATTGTGGGGGGTATAAATAGGAGAAGAACACAAGCATTTCCAATCAGACTAAATATTTGAGGTCTTCCTTCTTTGATTTAATCAAGACCAGCCCCTGACCTCTCGATTTCATGTTAGACAACTGGGTCAATACTATTAGTAATTTTTTTATTTCATCTGGGATGGGAAAATCCCAGTGAGAAAAGACCCTCCACCAGCATAAATGGGCACTATTCTGTAATCTCTACACTTTTAGCAAGTTGCCTGAAGCACTGGTAAGGTTAAATGATTAGTACAGGGTCACTCAGTCAGAGACTAAACTTGAGTTTAGGTCTTAATAAATAAGGTTTGTCCTTCATTTTCAAAGAAGACCATGACATCAGGGAGGTGATGCCATGACAAGCACATGAATAGGATTTGATTGAGGGGATACTGTGCTAAGTCCTCAGTCTCACTTTCTCCTCCAGAACCACCTGTATCCAGTGGCTAGATATGGATCAGGATGATTGGAGATGGTCCTGAATGTGAGGCAATCAGAGTAGAGTAACTTACCCAAGGTCATAAAGTTAGTAAGTGGCAAGTGTCTGAGGCTGGATTTGAACTCCTATACTCTTAACTGCAAAGACAGCACTCTATCCACTATGCCACCTAGTTGCCCTGCCCAAGTCTTAACTCTTCAGTTGATTCTCTAATCCACTGTGGGGGGGGGGGGGGGGCAGAAAGAAAAGGAAATAAAAGACACAAAGCTAAACACAATACAAAGTAAAAAGCAAACAGTCTCTGACCTCAAAGTTACTGCAGTTTTAAAAGAAAAAGTAAAAATAAAATCAATCAGATAATTTGGAAGGTCCTTCCAGGACTAAGTGTCATGATTCTTTAAAACACTGTCTTGACTAGGTAGAATTCAACCAGACTTGGAAATAAACTGTATCTTATTAAAAAAAAAAAAAAACTTTTCAGGTACCCAAGAATTTACTTTCCCTAGTAGACAGACAGTGAACTGCCTTTAGGCTTGAAAGGCTACAGAGCAAACCAATATGATAAATTCACATTCAAAGGAGTCATGAGTTAAGATTCATATCTTATTGCTAACTAATTTCTTTCTCATTCTGTTGAGTTTCAAAAGCCAAATGAAGTCAGCTCAAAGTCAACTCACCACTTCAGAGGTACCAAAAATAGAGGATCCAGGGTGGATATTCAACAATCACAGTTGTTCAAAATCAGTGAGCTAAATTCTGCAAAATCTGCAAACAATAAAGCAGCACTGCCGGAAGTCCTTCTGGAGAGAACTTAAAATAAATCAAGCCTCATTCACAAGGGCACATGTTGTGCTAGAGCAAGGTCATCACATCCAAAAAGTTAACAATGAAAAAGGATTTGACCATGAGTTGAAACAAAAAAGTATCTCGTTGACTTTTAGTACTGATGTTTTGAATGTAATATAGCATTCTATCAGTAGAGTCAACTAATAGTAACATAATGTCCACATGGGAGATTTCTGTAGCTACCAGTCTGAAGATAAAATAATTATAGATGAGTCAATCAGATAATAATTCCAATACTTCCCAGAATCCAAAAGGTAGGATATACATTAATTGTATATTATTACAACTAAGGTTATTTTAATATAAGTCAACTGTTGTTTGATATAGTAGAGTAAATCAAACCTTGAAGACAGGGCAAAGTCTCACAGAGGTGGCTTGTAGTTACAAATCAGACCTTCCTGCCCCTTCCCATCCCATGCCAATCCCCCACTAGGATATAGCTGGTACAGGTCTCACATTGGTTTTCTTCAGTATTCATTAATGTCATCTTCAATTGCAAAAGAACAAAATAAACTGAACTCAGAATATGGAAACAGTCACATAAGCTAGCACACACATTGAGCTATACTAAAATATTATTTTTCATCTCTACTCATTTAAAATTTAAACCATGCTAGATTAAATTAGCAACAAAACAGCTTTATCCCTGTCCAAGTCATAATGTATATGATTCAAAAAAGTACTGGTCCTATGAATCTCCCCCCCCCCTCCATTTTGTAGGTCAGAAAACATCTTTGCCCCCTGACTTGGAAAAAAAAAAAAAACTTGATAGAAAGCTGATGGCAAATCATATTAAATTCACCAATGAGAGAGAAAAGAGAGAGGAAAGAGAAAGGAAAGAGAGACACAGACTGACAGACAAGATAGACAGACAAGACCCTGATCAAAATCCAAGGGCAGAAAAGTCCACTAACCCTAAACCATGTAAGTACTTTTCAAGGCCTATCATCACCACTCCTGTTTAAATGTCTTTTGTTCAACTCTGACACTGAATGGTTAGCACAATGATCTGCACATAATAAATATGACTGAATTCACATTAAAAAGTCATTAGAAAATACAATCTTGTGCTTGTCCACCATTACCTTTATCAGATGCTTCTCAGGAAAGTGCCTCAATATACATTGAGTGTGGTTGTCAAACTGCTTAAGCTCATCATCAGTTACAGTTGAGATGAGCAGGAAGAGGTTTTATGAAATCTACCAATTTCTAACTACATAAAATTTCAATTAATCTTACTAGGATAAGGATATAGCAAACTTACAGTATTCCTTTTAAAGCAAAAAATCTAAGTAGATGAATTAGGTCATAAAAAGAAAAAAAAAAGCCTCTTTAGAGACTAGCCTAAAATCAAATAGGAAGTAAATAACAAAGATGGAATTTGAACCCAGACTCCCAAATGCTGAGTTCTTTCCATTGTACCATGATGGTAAATATTCAACGATTCAATTTGTGAATTAGGGAAGCCATTCAATTCTGTCTCTATTGGGGTACTTATTTATGCATTATTTGAAAATAATGGGGGAAAATAAGGGAGAATAAGCAGTAGGCAATTGTGGTACTAGTTGAATTAGCCCAGTTCAGATATAAAGAGTAAACACTTAACTAAAAATATAAATTTTGATATTAATAAAATTACCTATGTTGATCTTGCCCTCCACTTGGACAGAATGAAGAATTTACCAGAAATCTAAGCAGAAGTGGTCTTTTAAAATATACCAAGTAAAGGGTCACCATGGACAGTACCTAACTATGCTTCTGGATTATATCAATCATTTCAAAATCTCAGATTCTTTTTCTTTACCTCGACTTCCAAAACTACAATATTTTTGCATACTTTACGGTTTACAAAGCCATTTACAAGCATTCTTATCCACATTTTAAACATTTATAAACTTCAGATTATAGTGATTCGGTGAGACTTGAAAAACTGGAGTCCTAACTCATATGCCTCCAAATTCCTGCATTCTTAATATTAAACAACTGCATCTAGTCATTTCATTGATCATATAGTAAATGTAAGGCAGAAGTAAGGAGAGACTGCATTCTAGAAATGCAGACCTTCTGTACAAATGCACAGAGGGAGAAGATGTAAGAGATGGGGAACAACTAACAGGTTTGTTTGACTCCAAAAAGAGGAATCATATGAAATAAGAGTAAAAACAGAGGCGAAAGTCATATTGTGGAGGGCTTTAAATACCAGCCAGAGTAGCTTGAATTTTGTCCTAAAGGCAGCAGGAAGCCATAGAAGATATGAGTAGAGGACTGCTTCCAGTTGTTCTCTAGTAAAGTAACACACACACCTTATAGTTTCATTCAGGAAAAGTACACTTCAAACTGTTGATAACAAAATGTACAGGATATGACAGTGAGCCAAAGAATAATGAACCTATAATAATGGGTAGCAACACAATCCCCAAAATTCTGAAAGACTCACCGGTTGAAAGGACACTGTAAACACTCACAGGATTGCAGTAATAAAAACTGGCTCTGAGATTAAGTGAATCCTATGTACGCTTAAATTCTAGAAACAGGTGTTAACTGGCTAGCAAAAGAGATGGCCCAAGAAAAAGGGCTTGCTTACTTAGGTTTTAGAGCAGCCATTATGGCACTTGTTCCTCAATTTTCTGCAAAAACTGGAATCCACATTTACCTGTAAGGCATATAACATGCATGTGAGCTTAAGGGGTGCCCAAGAACCAAACAAGTTTCATTTAGCCATTATTACACACTCAGCATCAAACATAACATTGTTTACCTGTTTATTCCTATTAACACAAATTCCAAGAAATACTCCCCACCCCCAACTCCTTACCCCCCCCATATAGAACTAACTCCAAGTTTTAGCCCTCTCTTACGGGTCTAAAATAGGTCAAATATTTCAGAATTTCTATATTATCAGAGGCATGGCAAAAAAAAAAGTGTTCAAAAGCTTCCTTTTTAGTTATACATTCTTTAAAAAGTGAATGCTAACTCTAAAGATAACTATAAAATATCCAAGTTTGGGAGGGAGGGAGGGAGGGAGGGGAAGAGGGGGAGGCGGGGCGAAGTGGCAGGGGAGGAGCATGTGGGGCGTGTGGGTGGGGCGAGGGGCTAGCATGGGCGGGGCCTGGGGAGAGGGGTGGGAGGGGCGAGAGGAGAGCGTGGGCCAGGGTGGGAGGGGGCGGGGCTTGGTGCCTGTGGGGAGAAGAGGGGGAGGGGGAGGGAGGGCGTGTGGGCAGGATTTGGTGGGGGAGGGGCGAGGCCGGGAGTGGGGGAGCAAGTGTAGGGGTTTAAGCAGGGTGAGCTCTCAGAGAGGTTCCAATCAGGGCTGCCCCAGTATTGTCACAGCGTGTGAAAAGGCCAAATTTCGTTGTAAAGGATTCGGCCGAAAACGTGGGCATCCTCCTCCTCCGCCGCCGCCGCCGCCGCCGCCGCCGCCGCGAGCCCACTGTGGCTCAACTTGCCGAAGTGCGGGCCGGCGATCAGCGCTATTGGGGAGGGGGGAGGAAGCCAACTTCTCCGTAAGCACCAACCCCATCGACCGAGTCAAAGGAGGCAGCGAGCCCCGAGGCTCCTTGCCCGCGTCCCGACCACCCGGCCCCGATCTGCGAGAAGTGAAGAGATCAGGGTGAGGGCGAGGGAGAGCGAGCGGGGAGACACCGGGCACCGGCCACCCTCTCCCGCCCTCCGGAGCGCGGGCTGTCCCCCGGGAATAAAAGTCTAAGCAAACATCACCTTGCTCGAATCTGGACAACCCGGGGGTCGCTTTCAATATCTCGGCCAGGCCAGAGCCGCCGCGAGCAGCAGAAGCCCGCCGAGCGGCTGCCCTCGCCCAGGGGCTCGGGGCAGAGGCGCCTGCCAGGCTCCGGGCCGGAAGTGCCCCGGCCTGCGCACGCTCCGGCGGCTCGGCCCTGAGCGCGCCTGAGCGCCGGCACTCTCCAGATCGGATTTGCTCTCCGGTTCCGGCTGTGCAGGGGCCAAACCGCTAACCGCTCCCCCCACCCCCGCCCCCGGAACTACTCCCCCTCCCCCCCGCCTCCGCCTCCTCCGACAACGATCGGCCCCTCCCCCCGCCTTGGCGATCCCCCCCCCCAGTCTGTCCGTCAAGTCGCTCTTCTCCCCCCCCCCGCGCCCGCCTCCGCCCCCCCCCCGCGCCCACCGGGACCGCCGGGGCCCCTTCACCCCGAGGCCCGCCGGCCCAAGCGGTTTTCTACCTCAGGGGCTCAAGGCTCATGTCTCCCCTTTGCCGCGCCGGTGTGTGCAACCGCAGGGCGCCGCTCTTCCTCCTGGCCGGCCCCGGGAGAGGCTCCAAAGGCGCAGGACTGCTCGTGGTCGTCGTCGTCGTCGTCACTGTCCCCGTCTCGGTGGCCGCCCCGCCTCCTGCCCCACGGCTCAGAGGCCGCTGCGGGAGCCGCGGAAACAAAGCGCCGCCGCCGCCGCCGCTGCCGCCATTTTGCTGAGCCTAGGTTCAGGCAGGAGAATTGGCGCGTCCTCCCTCCTCTCCCGTCTCCTTCACCTATTGGTCACCGCCTGGCCCGGGATAGACTCCTATTGGCTCCGCCGTTTCACCATCTTTTGGGGCCTGTTGCTAGGGCTGGCCATGTCATTGAGTTGCCCCACCCATTTTCCGAGGGATCCAAGGCAGTCCAGAGTGGCCTCAAAGTAGTAATGACGTGTCTTCCCTTCATCCTGCCCGGAGATCACCGACCCCTCCCTCCCTGGCCCGTGTCATGCATTAAGGCCAACAACATTCTGCCCCCGATGGCATTCCAGGAGCTCGAGGCCCAGGGTGCCTGCTGCCAAGTGGGGGCGGGGGCACAAAGCCAAATGGGGAGGCAGGCTCCAAGTCCACCCCAAAGTGAAAAAGCTGGGCGACCAGATGACCCCGGCCAGGCAAAAGGATGGCTCCATGGAGTCAGGGCAGCTGGGGTGGGGGGCAGGGGGCGGAGAGGCGGGGATGAGCAGGTGGGGGGCCGCGAGATCTCCAGCATCACAGAGCAAGAAGGGGGAGGGGAATCCGACAAGTCAATTACTCTTGCTATGGCGACTGAGAGATGGGTTAGTCAGAGGATGGGGAAAGGAAGAGAGCAAGGGATGGGCTGCAAAGCAATGCAGTTTGCTCAGGGAGGGGGAGGGAAATGGGGGGAGAAAGCCCCGAAAAACGCATGCCACAGCCAAATGGGGGAGAAGCTCAAACGTCCAAGGGTGACATTTATCAGCCCATTAGGGAGCCATGGAAGGTCTTTCAGCACCCTAGCATGGAGGAATGAGGGTTGGGCATGAGCAAGAGGAATTCGGCAGGAGGGAATACTTCGAATTGGAAGAAGGAGAAAATGGAGGCTGGAAGACATTTTAGGAGCCTATTTATAATCCAGTGGAGCCATAAGGCGGGGCTTAACTAGGAAGTGGAAATGGGAAGGAGGGGATGGATCCAGGACATATTACAGGAGTAAAATTGACAGGGTTTAGATTAGAATGGTAGTGGAGAGAAGGGGGAAAATGGAGGATTCCAAGAGAATTTTGTCTAAGAGGCAATTGCTGAGATTTCCAATAACATTTGAAAGTTTTGCAAAGCTCATTTCAACCATTATCTCATTGGAGTTTCCAAAAAGCCCTGGAAATTGGCAGACTGAAATGAGAGTTGGTACTACAGCTATTATTATCCCCATTTTACAGAGAAGTTAAGTGCCTGCCTTTGGATCAAAAGATCTCTAGGGTCTTTCAAGTAGGTCTTGTGTTATTGTACAGGGCAAGGATGAGTTTCGGGACTTGAAGAGGGTAGCTATTTGAAGCGACTGCTGTGGGGGAATATGATAGAGAGGCAACTTGAAATGAATTACAAGATTGTTGAATGGGGACTAAGAGCTCAGATGAGGTTAAGTAGCAGGAATTTCTAGTGGACTCAATCAGGACCACTTTGGCTCTCCAGCAGCACTTCAGAGCATAGACTGCAAGACTGAAAACCTCTAAAGACAGGTCATTAAGAAAATCTTTAACATCGATATGAAAGCCTGTGAAAATGAGATATTATAGCCATGAAAATAAGCATCTGGCAGGGCCCTACTGTGTTCCAAGCAATGCAATAAATCTGGTGATACAAAAGAAAGGCCAAAAAAAAAAAAAAGGCCTTGCTCTTAACAGACTATAATGGAAGAAGATAACAGGCAAACACTAGCATTAAAAGGATTCTGTAAAGGCTTCTCAAAGGAGGGATTTTTGTGACTTGAAGGAAGCCAAAGAAGCCAGGAGGCAGAGATGAGGAGAAAAGGCATTCCAGAGAATTAGAGCCAGGGTAGATATCTGTAGTCAAGAGATAAAAGGGTTTGGTTCAAGGAACAAGGAAACCAGAGTCACTGGATCACAAGGAAAGTGGCAGACAGTACAGCAGTACAACAGGACAGGGGGGAGGAGGGCAGGTTATAAGGTCTTTGAATACCAGAGCATTTTATATTTTATCCTGTAGGTTAGAAGAAGACTTTGGAGTTTACTAGGGGGAGTAGAGTGTATGAAATGACCAGATCCATGCTTTTTTTTTTCCCTTTGGTTTTTGCAAGGCAATGGGATTAAGAGACTTGCCCAAGGCCACACAGCTAAGTAATTATTGAGTTTCTGAGGTCGGATTTGAACTCATGTCCTCCTGACTCCAGGACCAGTGCCCTATTCACTGTGCCACCTAGGTACCCCTCAGATCCATGCTTTCAAAAGATTTATTTGACAGCTGAGTAGAGATGGACAGGAGGGGGAGAGACCAATGGCAAGGAGACTAACCACAAGGTTGTTGTAATAGCCCAGACATAAGGAGATAATGGCCTGCATCAGGGGCTTGGCAGTGGCAGAGGAGAGAAGGGATCAAATAGGAGAGTTGTTGTCCAGATATAATTAATAGACCTTTACAACAAATTGGATAAGGGGAGTGAGGGTGAATGAGGGATGACATCACACCTAAATTGTAAGCCCAGGTGATTAGAAAGATGATGGTGTCCTGGACAGCAAAGGGCAAGTTAAGAAGAGAAGAAGTCTTCAGAAAAAAAAACAAAAAAAACATGAGTTCAGTTTTGGATATCTTGACTTTCACATTGCAAGTCTTTTGGACAACCTCCTCAGGATATCTAATAGGGAGTTGAATATATAAGTCTGGAGGTTAGGAGAGCATTTTGAGTCCAATAAATAGATCTGAGAATCCTCATCATCATGGGAGCTGATGTGATCCCAAGTGAAATACTAGAGAGGGACAGGAGCAGGTCCAAGTAGGTGAGAGAGCATGGGACACAGGACAGCTTAAGGATGTGTTGGTCCTCTTCAATACTCTTCAAGCTGGGCTTCTGACCTCGATGAAGAAGATGGACAAGACCAAGCTTGGTTCAACCCCCTGCTTGAAGAAATAGCTTTGGAAAAAAATAAGAGGAAAGCAGGTAATCTCCACCTTGTTCCTATCTCCAGCTTACTACACAAGAGACCTAAGGGATCTCCCCCTTCTTGAGATCCACAACTCTCTTGGTTAAGCTGAATTTTCCAATTCCTAATGAGAAAGTCCCTTCACTTTGCATAGTCTGATTTCTGTTTTGCTACTAATTTGAATAAGTAAATTTTCTTTGCCATTGTGGGATTGGTATTAGATGGAAAAGGGTTGTCAAGCTTGGGTTCCTTCCCTCCCCCCCACCCCCACCCCCCAATAACAATGAGACAAAGTGATCAGAAGCTAAATTAACTGACTTGGGGTTGAAACCCTCTATATGGATTAAATTTATCCACCATTAGAATGTGAGCTCCTTGGAAACTACAATTTGTCTTTTCTGTTTGTAACTCTACAGTTTAACACAGAGTTTTGAGATTGTTTACTTTCATTTTGCTTCATGCATTGGTACAAAAAACAAAAAAAGAAATAAACTGAAAAGTATGTGCATAAACAGTAACAATTAAATATATTGGTCTTTCATAACCTCCCTTACCTTTTGAACAAGGTAGAGTGGTAAGAGTTTCCAACAAAATGAACACCAATTCCTGAATTTAAAATTAAGGTGGTACAGTGGATAGAGGCACCCACCCTGGAGTCAAGAGTACCTGAGTTCAAACCTGACCTCAGACACTTACTAAATACCCAGCTGTGTGGCCTTGGACAAGTCACTTAACCCTGTTGCCTTGTAACCTAAAAAAAAGGATAAGTTCATGCAAAAATTGTTTAATAGAATCTCAAAAGTTTAATTGTAATTCAGATGAAGGTAAATAGTTCCCAAAGCATGGTATAAAAGTGAGAAAAAAGTAAATATAACTTCAAGAAAGTTAGATTATATCCCCTAGACTAGTAATACTGAAGGGAAAAAACAGATTTAACTCTAGCCCTGTTCTGCCTCTTTCTGAGATCATAGTGACAGCCAGCCCCAATTTCTTACCACCTTACCTTTTTTTCATCCTAAAAAATTTACTTAGTATTTTATTTTTCCTCAGTTATATATAAAAACAATTCTTTATATTCATTTTTAAAACTTTGAGTTGCAAATTCTCTCCCTACCTCCCTCCCCACCCCACCCCCTATTGAGAAGTCTAGAAATTTGATATAGGTTATACATGACATGTGAAGTCAAGCAAAACATTCCCATAATTGTCATGTGAAAAAATAGATTAAAAATAAAAACCTGAAGAAAAAAATAAAGTGAAAAATATGCCTCAATCTGCATTCAGACATCATCAGTTCTCGTTCTGGAGATGGCCAGGATCTCATTTCCTCTCCTGATAGGAATTAAAGTCTCCTTTGGAGAAGGTTTAGGGGAAGAGGAAGAAGAGGCTAGGAATGTCTATTCTGCCTCCCTATAAGCCCCATCATCCTTTACCACAAGTGAGTCTTTCTCTGTAACAAGTCATGGCATCACATTCCTGATGTCATGGTTCCCTTCAAGGAAAAAGGACATGCAACAAGCGTTCTCTACATTTCCTTATAGAAGCTGGTTCTTCTGGCTGCTCCAATTGCTTTCTTGACCGTCTTTCGTCTTTTATGGTATTCTACTTCTGGACCATCTTTTCCAAGAAAAATAGAAACGTTTCATATCAAATGATAACAGTGGAACTTATGCTACTGCATTCCTTTTTACTCTCAAAATATCTTTTGTTCTCTACTTACAAAAGTATGTACTTTTAAGGAAAATACTCTGATTGAGGGTGATCCTTTAAGGATAGGGGGAGAAAGAGAAGGATAGAGATTACTTTTCTACCTCTGCCCCAGCAGCCTCCTCATGCTAGCCATACTTTCAACTCCCAAGGTGAGTTCCTTCCCAAAGCCTGCATTTCAGGAGGCACTAACAACACCTATACTTGGTTCAAACCTGATGGCACTCTTGACTCCTCATGCTATTTCAGCTCCCCCACCTTCAGCTCCCTTCTGTATATTATCTTCCCCATTAGAAGATAAGCTCCTTGAGAGCAAGCATTTTTTGAAATTCTATTTGTATTCCTAGTACTTAGCATAGAACCTATAGTATATAGTAGTTTCTTATCTGCTCTCTCTCTCTCTCTCTCTCTCCCCCCTCCCCCCTCTCTCTGCAGACTATTACCTACACAATTGGTAGTACAAAATGATCAATAAAGAATAGTGCCTGAAGTTTAATAAATGTTTATTGATTGATTAGGTATATGGTGTGTTCAGGACTAGCAGCTCTGGTATAAGGGCCTACAGAGCCCTTTTCAGGCCCACTCATCCACCTTTGGTGTACACCTGATTCAGCCAACCTGTGGCTCCAAGAAGTTGTAGCATACTCAAGTAAAATTAGCTAGACAGATGGGGTAAACTGAGGGATCTCAAACTACTCAGTGAGTTGGAGGAGTATCTACTCCAAGCATGTGAAGGCTTTCCATGGCAGAATATTCCAACATCCATGAAATCAGCTACAGCAGGCCCTATGGAGCGCTTAGAACTAGATCAGACATTGAAGATACCAAGGTCATCCATCCACTGCATCCATGGCCATCACCAGTCCTCTTAACTTTTATGACTCTGGAAATAATGATTCTCCACAATTCTGCCTCACTTAACTCCAATACACAGAGAAGTCAAGACATCATCTGTGATGTCGTTGGTTCTCTTTGAAAATGAAAGACAAAAGATAGTTGTTATTGCTGAGTCTGTTTCAGTGATGTCTGACTCTCTGTGACCTCATCTTGGATATTTCTTAGATACTGGAATGGTTTGCCATTTCCTTTGCCAACTCTTTTTACAGAAAGGGAAACTGAGGCAAACTGTGTTAAGTAACTTGCCCAGGGTCACACAGCTAATAAGTGTCTGAGGTCAGAATTGAACTCAGGTCTATCTATCTATCTAGACTCTAGACCCTACACTCTATCCACTTGGTCATCTAGCTGCCCTGATTGGAATCTGTTTTTATCAAATGTCATTCCTTTCTCCCCATTCATGTTCAAATGAAGGCCAACAAATTGGTCTTAAAATAGGTGTAAATAAGTCCTTAATCAATTTAAATAGCTGAACAGGGCTTGAGGTCATTGGATAAAGGCAGATGGCACCATGCAGGAAGTATCTTGTGACTAGTTGAAGAAAACATTCATGCCCAGTGGCTCAATTGTAAACCATCAAGGTATCTTAGAATTACACATTCTAGCAGCATGTCAGTGAAGGTGAAAGATGCAATTACTTCTAGGAAGAAAGAGAGAACGCTCAATGACAAGGTGACAATCTTGTGAAGTTCCAAAGCTCAGAAGATCTGGATGCCCATTAGAACTTATAGCAGCATCCCCTGAGAAGCAGTGCCTGCTTAGGGTACTAAAAGTCACACTGAGGATGAACTAGACCCTCCAAGAGAAGGCAGCTTCAGGACTCTAATAGAGAGTTATACCTGAAGAGTTACTTAATCAGGAGTTCCATACAGCTCACTATCTTGAACTTTGAGTCTAGAATACTAAAAGTAGCTTCCCTCTGGGGTCCCACCTGCCAACACAAGAGGCAGTTGGAAAGTAACTTCAGAGATGAATGTTATACCTTCAGGTCTGCAGTTTTAGTTACCTAACCCCCCAGGATTTGCTTATTTTCTTCAGCTTTCTACTTAATTTTTTCTTCCCCACTTTTTTTTTTTGGTTTTTGCAAGGCAATGGGGGTTAAGTGGCTTGCCCAAGGCCACACAGCTAGGCAATTATTAAGTGTCTGATGTCACATTTGAACTCAGGTACTCCTGACTCCAGAGCTGGTGCTCTATCCACTGTGCCACCTACCCACCCCCTTCCCCACTTCTAATTGTGATCATCAGGATCATCAGGCTTGAATCTTACAGTGAGTTCTCTTGTTAAAATTATATAGCAAATATCCCAGCAGCAGATTTGGTTCTACTGATTGGATGAATAGCTAGCTAGAAAGAAAGAAAGAAAGAAAGAAAGAAAGAAAGAAAGAAAGAAAGAAAGAAAGAAAGAAAAGGAAGGAAGGAAGGAAGGAAGGAAGGAAGGAAGGAAGGAAGGAAAGAAAGAGAGAAAGAAAGAAAGAAAGAAAGAAAGAAAGAAAGAAAGAAAGAAAGAAAGAAAAAGAAAGAAAGAAAGGAAGGAAGGAAGAAAGAAAGAAAGACAAAGAAAGGAAGGAAGGAAGGAAGAAAGAAAGAAAGAAAGAAAGAAAGAAAGAAAGAAAGAAAGAAAGAAAGAAAGAAAAGAAAGAAATGGAGATCTGTTAGGTGATATGTATTTGTGGATATGGATGGATGTATTAAGTATATTATGAGTTTCTGATATTTGAGATGATTATTGGAAAACTAAAGAGCTCTGTTTTTGCAAAAGATTACAGCAGAAACATCTAATAATCTCAGTAAATAACCTGACCTAGAGAAATAAATCTTCTAGAAGCCCCTCCCTTCAGAAACCAGACAACTGCATGGGACATGGATATGGATTTGGGGAATGAATTACTAGAAAAGAGATTCAATGCTCTCTCTTCTCTTTCCTTCCTTTCCCATGTACTACTATCTCTGTAAGACTTACCAAAATGAACCTCCCCTATATTTGTCAGTGGATGAAGTTTGGCAATGTGTTGTTCTTGGGTGGTCTCAAAGACCAAGGGATGAATTGTTATAAATTCAAGGTTAATGGTTTTGGTACCATGCTCTATCAAATTGGTTCCATTAAAATAGAATAGCTGAGATTAAATTTATTTACTCCATGTTCCCAAAGATAATGCTGGAACAAGGAGTGATTCTAGCCCAAAGTACACAGGAACTTATTAAAGACTCTGCAAAATAGCATAGTGTTCTCCTAGCCCAAGAACTCATAATTACCTTTTGGGTTTTATAAATTGATTCCTAAGAAACTCATGATGATTCACAATGATTCAAATTCCTTATTACAGAAGCATTTTTGTTTCTGTCAGGGAGGTGATGCCATGACATACATGTGATTTGGATTTGAGTGAGGAGGAGCTGTGCTAAGTCACCAGCCTCATTTTTCTCCTCCAGAACCATCTGGGTCCAGGAATCAGATATGGATCAGGATGATTGGAGATGGCCCTGGATGCTTCAGGCTAAGTGATTCATGGGAGGTATGACTTCTCATCAATCAAAGGAAGGAATTGTAAAATTGAAAATTGATTATAAAGAAAGAGAAAACTTACTTAACCTAAAGGTCAAACTGATTTAATCAAAGATGTTGTAGTCACTCCCTCCCCAGAATCACATGTCTTATTCCATCAAGCAAGAAAACATACACATATATAATTCTAGAAGAATCTTTAAATGGGGTGTTCAAAAAATTGTAATTCAGTTTTAAGCTATTAAAGTTTACTCATGACTGTATCAAGTTTAAAACTACACTAAGACTTTTGGAACAAACTATGTGTATAGCATGTGTGTGTATGTATGTATGTATGTGTTGTGTGTGTATGTATAATATATAAAAAATAAATAGAAGATAATTAGCAGGAAGGCACTGGGAAGGAGCAGAAATGAAGAAATTCCTCATACAAACATGTGGTGCCTGAGTTGATCTTTGCAGAAAACTATAGATTCTAGGAGGCAGAGATAAAAAGGGAGTTCATTCTAGGAATGGGGATCAACTAAGATAAGAGATAGGGTGTTGTGTGTCTGAAATAGCAAGAATATCAGTTTGGCTGGCTTGCAGAGTATACTAACTATCCATTTTGAATCTCTGAGCCTCAATTTCTACTTCTATTAGGAGTAAAACTTCCCTATCTCACAGGAAGATTAAATGAGATTATCTATGTAAAAGTATTTTGAAATAGTAAAATACTAGACAAATGTAAGATGTTAAACATAATTCACCAGTTTTTGATGACATATTCACAATGAAATTTTGCAATAAAAATACAATCATAGACATATAAAAAATCCACAGTAAAATCATCATCTTTCTAAAGCTTAAGGAAGCACATTTCCTTTGCAATGAATTCATGTCTGACAAGATTTTAATGATAAGCATATGAGTAATCCAAATGTACCTCTTAATAGATGAATCAGGACTATCTTTTCTTCCTACACTCTCCCTTGGCGATTTCAACTACTCCCAAGGATTCAATCATCTCCATTTTTAATAATTCCTAGGTCTATATAAGTAGTCCTAATCTCATTTCTGAACTCTAGTTCCTGCTTTGCCAACTACTTGCAAGTAATCTACACCTAGATGTCCTATAGGCATTTCAAGTTCAACATACTTAAAACCAAACCTCATTCTATATTTATTCTTCCCTAAACACATTTCTCTTCCAAAATTTCTTATTTCTGTTGAAGAAAGAAACTCTTTCCAATTATCCAGATTCTTGAATTTTCACTCTTACTCACTTATCCATCAAAAAGATTTATTTGACATGTACATTAGTTAAATCATAGGTCATTAATCCATAAAATGTTCTATTATCTATATTTTATTTTATTTTTATTTATTTTTCTAAATATTTCCCAATTATATTTATTATTATTTTTTTGCAAGGCAAATGGAGTTAAGTGGCTTGCCCAAGGCCACACAGCTAGGTAATTAGTAAGTGTCTGAGGTCACATTTGAACTCCGGTCCTCCTGACTCCAGGGCCGGTGCTCTATCCACTGTGCCACCTAGCCGCCCCTCCCAATTATATTTAAACCTGGTTCAAAGCCAAACTGGGGATTGTTGTGGTTCACATGTGGCCCATATTTTTGTTACCTCTGTCCATAGATTCTACCCAGATCAATATCCCTTTCACCTATAACAAGTGGTAATTGTTAAAAGAGATAGTCCAACTTATGATAAAGAAAGCAACTCACTCTAGAGACAGCCATTGAAATCTGAACACAGACTGAAGAACTTCTCTCTCTCTCTCCCTCTCTGTCTCTCTCTCTTCTTGAGGTTTCCCATCTTCTTGGAGGGGGGGAGGGGGTTTATGTTTACTCTTATAACATTCAATTTACATCAATGTATGGCATGGAAACAATGGAGAGACTGTGGGGGGGAGGGAAGGGGGGTGTAGAATTCAGAGCCTTGCAAAAAATGATGGGTACATGTTACTATTGTATATAATTGGAAAACAAATAAAATGTTTAAATGTTTAAAAAAAAGATAGTCCAAGAACAAGGGTTCCCTTACCTAGGTTTTAGGATCACCATTATGAAATTTATTCCCTAATACTTTGCATAACTGGAATCCACATTTACCTGTAAGTCACAGAAAAAATTGCATGTGTAGCTTTATTCAGCCAATTCTGCTTGGGGAAATTTACAAAGTTAGAAGAGAACATTTGTCAAAAAAATCTCTTGCGGAGAGGTAGCTTGATGTAATAAAAAGAACACTGGACTGATTCATGAGATCTGAGTGCTAATTCTGACTCTTAATAACTATGTGACATTGACATTGAATCACAGCCCTGATGCTCCTTCCCTGAATTGAGGAAAAGGTAACATCAGCCATAGTGAAGCAGAAGAGAAAGAATACTAACCCAATCCTGACTTTTTGACTTGACTCAACCTCTTATTTATTAACTGTGTGACTTTGGGTTAGTCACTTAACACCTCTGACTCTTATCCCTAAAATAAGATGTTTGATCTCTTGAGATCCATTTCAATTCTACAGTTTTATGATTCCAAGTAATCTTTTAAGAATATGATTTAGGGATGTGCTTCTGAAGAAAAACAGACTCACCTGCCTCCAGGATAGCAAGTTACAGAAAGATTTGCATTAGTATCTTAAATAAAAATGTCTCCAAAACTTTGACTATCCTATATCAAATCATATATCTGACCCACTGCACAAAAATTCTCCTCTTACATTATGAAGAGTCTTAGGCATTGAAGCTTTTTAATAGGCAAATTAGTCTGTGTCTCAGAGGCCCAAGCTAGATAATGCTTATTTCTCATAAACCAGTGGGAATTCAATTAATGATGAGATTTTTTTTTAAGAAGGAGGAAGGATTCTAAACTTAAGAGGATTATTTCATAATTGAAAAATTTAATACCTTACTTTTCCATCTGTTGATCATTTAAAAAATTGTTACTAGCACTAACAGGTTATGTAAGGCCATTTCCTTCATGGCAATGAAAATGAAGTAACTAATCACTATATGTTGCATTCTTGTCCCAATATGATTATGAAGTATAATACAGAAACACAAAACTAGTAAAAACTCTGTATTTCTTTTTATTATAAATACTTTAATTGTGAAAGATAACATTTTATAAACCCAAACCTTTGATACTTAGCTAACACGACAAATAAGCAGAACTAAGCATTTTTATGACAAGAACAACATATAAGGATCCAAAAATGCAAAGTTAGGAACAAGCAGAAGAGATAGTACATTACTACTTTGATCTGCTACTGAGACAGAAACAAAAGTGGACAATCCATAATTTTTCATACCTGACTAATATACTGTGTCAGGAACAGTACCATATAAAAATAGCTGACCTTTCATTTATGATCTCCCTGTCTATCTCAGTGTGACTAATGCAAGGAAAATTAGGTTTCTTGGTATTCTAGAATAACTTTATGCCCAAAACTGAATGTAACAGATAAAACCAAGGTGATTCATATTCAGAACGAATTAGAAGAAAAGTAAGCTGTTTCATGTATTTTATAGAATCACAGTTTCATTTACAATCCTTTTTGTATTCTACCATGTTAAAGGGATGCTTGTTTTTAAATTAAAATTTTTTTAAAAATTCAATTTCACAGCAAATTTGCATCAACAGTAGTAATCCTTCACTAAGGCCTCCTCATGGAGTTTGGGGTGACTGAGGGTTCTCAAAGGCTCTACCCATGAAGCCTGGTTTATGAAACTGATAGGGCTTTGATCCAAGCTAGAAAACAAGTTTTGGTTTCAGTGTGAGGGAAAGAAATAGTAAAATGTAGAGTGGCTCATCATATATGGTTGGCCAAAGAAACTCATGAAACTATCTATGGATGACACAGCAGGGGACCTTAAACTACTTATTATAGTGTTTAGTTTGCATTTTGCCACCTAGCACTGTCTTTGGAGTTTTATAACAACACTAACAAGATTTGTAATGTGCTTTTACAGTGTTATCTCATTTGATCTTCACAACGACCCTGGGAGATAGTTGCTAGGGTTGTTACTTGCCCAAGGTCATACAGTTAGCTAGAAAGTATCTGAGGATTTTTTTAACTTCAGGTCCCAAGCTCTAACTTATATTATGCCACCTAACTGCTTCTTTAGGTGTGTCTTTATATTGAATTCTAAAATGCAAACAGAATTTTTGTAAATGTTTAAAGGATCGTGAATCTAGGATTAGAAGGGACCTTAAACTCTATCTAGTCCAAGGACTTCATTTCATAGATAAGGAAACTGAGGGTGAGGGAGACAATGTGTCTCATTCAAGGGCAGATTTGAACATAGGCACCCCGACTCTCATCATACTATTACCTCCAAGCTTTGCATCAAAGGGCAGGTGTTTTGGGTTTCTTTTTTTTTAATATCAGATACTGGGGTAGTTAGGTGGTGCAGTGGAGAGAGCTCCAGCACTCAAGTCAGAAGGATCTGAGTTTAAATTCTACCTCAGACACTTACTTAATAATACCTAGCTGTGTGACCTTGGGCAAATCACTTAACCCCATTGCCTTGCCAAAAACAACCAAATATCAGTTAGACACTAAGAGGTAATTATAGAATATTTTTTCATTGGGGTAGAAGGTAATGAAAAGTTACTAGTCTATTCTTGCTTGCTTGCAGTGTTTAATTCCAGCTTTTGTGCCAGGTGGCATGGCAGGGGCATATTCACTTGTATTAAATCATGTCCTGAAATCCCCAATTTGCAGCAAACTGTTGTATATAACATACAATTTGGAAAACACCATTGCTTTTTCTAATCTGGTTTTCTCAAGTGTTTTGTACTTGGTCTGTTGGTATTGGTTTGCATTATTTAAATTCCACAGTATGTTTTCGAGTATTTTCACACATAGTTTTTGTTATATATGTGAACAAATTTTTAAATATCAGAGAAGAAACTTTATTTCTCTACTTAAGGAAGCATATAGACTCTCAGTTCAAAAATGGGTGATCAGGATAAGGCTCAGGTCCCTTGTGATGGATCATTTATGTTAGACCACAACAGGCTGACTGGAGCCAGCTCAAACTGGCTGATTGTTTGAGCCTTGGAACTTTGGAAATCAACAATTATAAATCATGGTTTGAGTTTTGTCTTTTTGTTTTCTTGATAATCTATCCTTAAGAAATAGAAAAAATGTTAATAATGAAGATTCAACTTTAAAATGTTCCCCATATACTTCCCTCCCCTGGAAAGCTAGTTGAGTTTTTTTAAAGTTTATTTAGTTATTGCTGAGGTTAGCAGAAGCTAAGGGAGAGAGAGATTAAAAGCAACCGCAGCAGGAGCTGCCATCATGAGATAAACAGTAAAGAAGGGTATAGGGGCATGAGGTTATCTGAGGTATCACGCTCCCCAACAGTGGACTAGTGTGTCAAAGGAAGTAGAGTCCAGAGAGCTGGTTAGTGAATATTTGCAACACAACACTGGATACATGAATCTTGTGACATACTCATTTTTGATGCCTTATGATTTGGAGATAAAAAGTTCATTTGACAGAATCTTATTTTTGCTTTACAATTATATCAGGGATTGCCTCCAATCTCAATAAAACATAAAATTCCACGGGCAGCTAGGTGGCTTAGTGGATAAAGCACTGGCCTTGGAGTCAGGAGTACCTGGGTTCAAATCCGGTCTCAGACACTTAATAATTACCTAGCTGTGTGGCCTTGGGCAAGCCACTTAACCCCATTTGCCTTGCAAAAACCTAAAAAAAAAAAACAAACCATAAAATTCCTAGTCTACCATTAACTGTGAAATAGTTTGTCCAAAACTACCAGAAACTTGGAATTTAGATAAAGTCCAACTGATGGCTCAGAATGAAATACAAAACTCAGTATAAAAAGATAGAAAACTAGAAAGGTGGTGACCCCATAATTGAAGGAACTTTTGGGGTTTCAATTTCTCATTTAATAATTGAAGCAGCTTGAATTAATCAACTCAATTAAGTGACCTTACTGCAATGTTAAGTTCTAAAAATGAAATTGAGCTGTTAACTTCCGGAATAAAAAAATGAACTCTCTTGCTAGAGAGAACTAAACTATATTCAAAACATGAAACATCTCTTAAAGAACACTGAATATGAAAAATATTCATTGAATATTTATGATAATCTGAAAGGGATTTCTTTTTCTTTTCTTTTTTTTTTTTGAGGATTGCAATTTGGCCATCCCAAATACCACAGCTTTAATTCTTTTTTTGTTTGTTTGTTTTTTAGGTTTTCATAAGGCAGATGGATTTAAGTGGCTTGCCTGAGGCCACACAGCTAGGTGTGGCTAAGTGTCTGAGATCAGATTTGAATCCAGGTCCTCCAGACTCCAGGGCTGGTGCCCTACCCACTTCCCCACCTAGGTGCCCCAGTGCTTTAATTCTTAATGAGTTGACAGGGATTTTTAAACAATACTACTACATTAAAACAACAACAACGTTGGCTTCAAACCAAAGAACTGACTTTGAGAAAGAATAATATATATAAGTCAATTACTGGTTAGTCTTGAAAAAATAATTTCTTACCACAATTACACATTTAACTTGGTTCTATCAAAACTGAAAGTGTAAAAATGATGGGTCAAAATGGAGGCTTTCTTTATTTGAAAAAGTATACTTTCATGAAGTAATAAGTCAAAAATCATAGGAGATATTAATTGATCCAGAAATAAAGGAAAGTCATGAAGGTGAAATTAAGAACTGCAGGGGAAAAAAAAAAAAGAAAAAAAAAAACAAAAAACTAAGTGACTAAAACCTTCTTGGGAAACTACAAGGCAAGAAAATTATCAAAAATTTATTATAGTGATTTTTTCAAAGCCTCTAAAACCTGTGTAACTCAAAATTGATTTTTTTGATTTACATTTAGACAACATCCAGAAAAAGCTAAGTGTTACTAGCCATGAGCATAAGGAATGCTTCCATCCAGAAAATCTCTACCATGGAAAACTGATACCAGGGTAAATGAAATTCAACCATATACTTTCTTTATTATTATTATTATTTTTAGATTTTTCAAGGCAATGGGGTTAAGCGAACCATATACTTTCTAACTACTTTTGAACCCTGAAGAGACATGTCCCACAGATCAAAAAGAAATCATCAGTAGACATGTTTAGATGATTCAAACAAACACAATTTTGTTTAGTAACGAACATTTTTAAAATTATAAAACTATGATTTCCATGAAATCACGTGAGTGATAGTCAAAATTTGAAGCTGTATTTGAAATTAGTACAAAAATGCTATTAGTAGGAATTATCTCCCTTACCTCATGATTTTATGGGTGTGAAAGAATACTTTGTTTTTTCTGTTGCCTCTTATGAGAATGGTTCAAATTTCAACGGTTTTAACCAAAGTCAATAAACCTTTGACTCCAGAGAATTAAAATCTAAATAGATAATTATTTTCACTCCTTTTTGTAACTCAACATTACTAGTCCCTAACTCAAAATTTGACAAAGAGCTAAAATATGTCGACCGTTAGCCATTTAAATAAGACAATATTGAAAAGATTCATTACCTTTTTTCAGTTGGATGGATAATGTTCACATGCTTTGATGAAAGATACCAAGAACACAAATCATTAGTGACATATTCTAGAAATCCAGATTTTGGCAGAGGTTTTAACCTCAGGGGATTCATTTCTGGTTGCAAGATACAAACATACTGTACTAGTGAGAGTGGTAATTTGCCCAAATACAGCACATGAATTGCCTGAGATTTGCCTATTTAATATGCTGTACTATTGTCTCCTACAAGACAGTGGCGTCCTATTGAACAGCTGTTCTTAATTTTTCAATTTTTTCTTTTTTGGAAACTATTAGGGTCAAGTAACTTGCTCAGGATGACACAGCTAACACCAAATGATTTGAACTGAGATCCTCTTGACTCCAGGACTGGTACTCTATCCAAGGTATCACCTAGCTGCCCTCTTAGTTTTCTTTTTAAACTTACCAGGAAACTTGAGAAATGTTGATATTTCCGCAGCTTTCCCCTCCACACCCCCATCTAGATAAGTTTCCTTAATTCCCTTTTCTCCTCCTTTGAGGTTCACTCTACCATATCTACTACCAGTGGCTGTTGTCAACCAGGCTTCAGGACACTAACATTTTTTCCTCAATAAATTCAATACTTGGTTCACAGTCTCTTCCTCCTCATCACTCATTACCTAGATGCCTTCTGCCACTATCTCCTCCTTCATCCAAGAAGATGTGGGCCTTCCCCCATGCAAAGGGAAGCCCCATACCATCTAGTCTTCACCAGCAGATGCCCCTTCTGTTATCCCTACTCTCTCACCTTCAGTCTCTCCTGGACTACTAGCTGCTTTCCTACTGTCTATAAACATACTCATGTCTCACCTATTCTCAACAAACTCTCACATGGATATGTTCATCCCCACTAGTTATACACCCCATATCTCTTCTCCCTTTTGTGGCTAAACTTGAGAAAGTCATCTACAATGTTTTTTTTTTCCTGTTCTCACTTTCTTCTTAACTTTCTGCAGTCTAACTTTTGACTTCATAATTCAGCCTAAATCACCAATGACCTCCGAATATCCAATCCAATAACCTTTTTTCAATCCTCATCCTTCTTGGCTTCTCTGCAGCCTCTGACACTATTGGTAACCCATTTTTCCTTGATACTCTCTTCTTTCTAGGTTTCCATGATACCACCCTATTCTAGTTCTCCTATCTGTCTGATTACTCCTCAGTCTTCTTTGTTGGATCTTCATCTCCTTCACAAGCCCTAAAGGTAGGTATCCCCTAGGGTTCTCTCTTGGGTCCTTTTCTTCTTTACTATTTTTAACTTGTTGATCTAATTTCTCTGATGATCATTCACAGACCTACTTATCCAGTTCCAACCTCTCTCCTAACCTTCAGACTTACCTATCCAACTATTTATCCAACATTTTGAACCAGATGTACTATTGACATTTTAAACTTTATACGTTCCCAGCTGAACTCATTATCTTTCTCTCCTCATGCCTTCTTTAGTTCCTATCTTCTTTGTTACTGTCTAGATCATCACCACCCTCCCAAGTCACCCAAGTTCACAACCTAGAGGTTTTCCTTGACTCCTCATTCATCTCACCTCCTATAGCCAATCTGTTGCCAAGGTCTGCTGATTTTACCTTTTGCCTTCTCTCCTCTAACTCTGCAAACATCCTGAGGGAGGCCCTCATTTTCCTCATGCCTGGATTTTTTCAACAGCCTTCTAGTTGGTCTCTGATTTAAGTTATTTCCCCTCTCCAATCCATTCTCACTCAGCTGTCAAATAAATCCTTCTAAAGTGCAAATCTGACTAATTCACCTCCCCTTCTCATTTAATTCCAGTGGCTTCCTAT
Organism: Macrotis lagotis; assembly: GCF_037893015.1. Classification (NCBI taxonomy): domain Eukaryota; kingdom Metazoa; phylum Chordata; class Mammalia; order Peramelemorphia; family Peramelidae; genus Macrotis; species Macrotis lagotis. The sequence continues at coordinate 48,711,162 of NC_133666.1, forward strand.
TATCTCCAGGATCAAATACAAAGTCCTTATGTGGCATTCAAAGCCCTTAATAGCCTGTCCCCCTCTGACCTCAGTTTTATTATACGTCATCTCCTTCTTTGTACTCTGTGATCCTGTAATATTGGCTCCCTAGCTATATTTCTCATGAAACATTCCATCTCCTTACTCTGGATATTTTTGTTGACTGTCTTCCATGCCTGCAATTCTCTCCTTCTTCATGTACTTTCTAGATTCCTTCAATTTATAGCTAAAATCCTACCATTTATCAGAATCCTTTCCTGATCCTCCTTAATGCTAATACCTTCCTTCTTTCATTTATTTCCAATTTATCTTCCATATAGTTTGATGTATATAGTGTGATCCAAAAATTCCAATTTGTATCAAAGACTCTAAGCACTTTCAATTATTACAGAAAATGTCCCTAAAGAAATAGGATCTAATATTAATTTCAGCAATCACAGACCCCTCTACCTCCTGCCTTGGTTTTTTACACCAATTGAGGGGATGCCAACAATGGATTGAGGTCTTACCATTCTTCCATGGGTCATTTCAAGAAGGGGGGAAGGGAAATTCTAACAGAACAATAGTGTTCCATCACATACATATACCACAGTTTGTTAAGCCATTCACCAATTGATGGACATTTATTTAATTTCTAATTCTTTGCTACCAAAAACAGGGCTAATATGAATATTTTTTTTACAAGTGATGTTTTTACCCTTTTTCATCATCTCTTCACGATAGTGGTATTGCCAGATCAAAGGGTATGCACATTTTTCTTGCCCTTTCGGTGTAATTCCAATTTGCTCTCTAGAAAGGTTGGAGGTTGGATGAGTTCACAAATCCAGCAACAATGCATTAGTGTCCCAGATTTCTCATATCCCTTCCAACATTGATCATTGTCCTTTCTGGTCATATTGGCCAATGTGAGAGGTGTGAGGTAGTATCTCAGAGATGCTTTAATTTGCATTTCTCTAATCAGTAAAGATTTAGAGCAAATTTTCATATGACTATGGATTGCTTTCATTTCCTTAGCTGTAAATTGCCTTTGCATATCATTTGATCATTTGTCAACTGGGGAATCGTTTGTTTAAACATTTTTTTTTTTTTTTAGGTTTTTACAAGGCAAGTGGGCTTAAATGGCTTGCCCATGGCCACAGAGCTAGGTAATTATTAAGGGCCTGAGGCTGGATTTAAACTGGAATACCCCTGACTCCAGGGCCAGTACTCTATCCATTTACCACCTAGCTGCCCCCCCAATCTACTTCTTAGCCAGTTCCACACAGTTTTGATGACTGATGCTTTATAATATAATTTGAGATCAGCTAGGGATAAGCCACCTTCTTTTGCACTTTTTTTCATTGAATCCCTGCAAATTCTTGACTTTTTATTTCTCCCATGTAAATTTACTTGCACCTTTTTCTAACTCATTAAAGTAATTTTTTGGAATTTTGATTGCTAGGGTACTATACAGGCAGTTTAATTTTGGTAGAATTGTCATTTTTATTACATTAACTCGACCTATCCATGAAAAGTTGATGTTTGCCCAGTTATTTAAATCTGATTTTGCATGAGAAGAGTTTTGTAATTTTTTGCAAAAAGTTTCTGAGAATGCCTTGGCAAATAGACTCCCAGGTATTTTATATTATCTGAGGTTACTTTGAATGGGATTTCTCTTTCTAGCTCTTTCTGCTGTATCAGGCTAGTCCTTAATAGAAATGTTGAGGATTTCTGAGGGTTTGTTTCATATCCTGCTCCTTTGCTAAAGTTGCTAATTATTTCTAGTAGTCTTTTAGATGGTTTTTTTGGAATTCTCTAGGTAGACCATTATGTAATCTGAAAAGAATGAGAGTTTTGTCTCTTCCTTCCCAATTCTAATTCCTTCAATTTCTTTTTCTTCTCTTACCACTGAAGCTAACATTTCTAAAACAATATTGAATAGTAGTGGTGATAATGGGCATCCTTGTTTCACCCCTGATCTTATTGGGAATGCCTCTAGCCTCTCCCCATTGCACATAATTCCTGTTGATGGTCTTAGATAGATACTACTTATTATCCTGAGGAACAAACCATTTCTTCCTTCACTCTCTAGTGTTTTTAGTTGTAGGAACAGATTCTGTATTTTGTCAAAAGCGTTTTTACCATCTATTGATATGATCATGTGATTTCTTTCTTTTAAATTTATTTTTATTAAAGATATTATTTGAGTTTTACAATTTCCCCCCCAATCTTGCTTCCCTCCCCCTCCCTCCCACGGAAAGCACTCTGTCAGTCGTTACTTTGTTTCCATGTTGTACCTTGATAGGAATTGGGTGTGATGAGAGACGAATCATATCCTTAGAGAAAGAGAGGTTTATGAGTTAACAAGATCAGACAATAAGATATCTGCTTTTTTCTAAATTAAAGAGAATAGTCCTTGCACTTTGTTCAGACTCCACAGCTCCTTATGTGGATACAGATGGCACTCTCCTTACCAGACAGCCCAAAGTTGTTCCCCACAGTTGCACTGATGGAATGAGCAAGTCCTTCAAGGGTGACCATCACTCCCATGGTGCTGTTAGGGTGTACAGTGTTTTTCTGGTTCTGCTCATCTCACTCAGCATCAGTTCATGCAAATCCCTCCTGGTTTCTAATAGAACAATAGTGTTCCATGACATACATATACCACAGTTTGCTAAGGCACTCCCCAATTGAAGGACATTTACTTGATTTCCAATTCTTTGCCATCACAAACAGGGCTGCTATAAATATTTTTGTACAAGTAATGTTTTTAGCCTCTTTCATCATCGGTTCAGGGTATAGACCCAGTAGTGGTATTGCTGGGTGAAAGGGAATGCACATTTTTGTTGCCCTTTGGGCATAGCTCCAAATTTCTCTCCAGAAGGGTTGGAAGACTTCACAGCTCCACCAACAGTGTAATAGTGTCCCAGATTTCCCACAACCATTTCCAACAATGATCATTATCCTTCCTGGTCATATTGGCCAATCTGAGAGGTGTGAGGTGGGACCTCAGAGAAGCTTTAATTTGCATTTCTCTAATAAGTAAAGATTAAGAGCATTTTTTTTTCATATGACTATGGATTGCTTTCATTTCCTCAGCTGTAAATTGCCTTTGCATATCCTTTGATCATTTGTCAATTGGGGAATCGTTTGTTTAAACATTTTTTTTTTTTTAGGTTTTTGCAAGGCAAGTGGGGTTAAGTGGCTTACCCATGGCCACAGAGCTAGGTAATTATTAAGCGCCTGAGGCTGGATTTAAACTGGAATACCCCTGACTCCAGGGCCAGTACTCTATCCATTTTACCACCTAGCTGTCCCCACCAATCTACTTCTTAGCCAGATCCAGACAGTTTTGATGACTGATGCTCTATAATATAATTTAAGATCAGCTAGGGATAAGCCACTTTCTTTTGCACTTTTTTTCATTGAATCCCTGGAAATTCTTGACTTTTTATTTCTCCCATGTAAATTTACTTGCACCTTTTTCTAGCTCATTAAAGTAATTTTTTGGAATTTTGATTGGTAGGGTACTAAACAGGCAGTTTAATTTTGGTAGAATTGTCATTTTTATTATATTAACTGGACCTATCCATGAAAAATTGATGTTTGCCCCGTTATTTAAATCTGATTTTACATGAGAAGGGTTTTGTAACTGTTTTCAAAAAGGTTCTGAGTCTCCCTTGGCACATAGACTCCCAGGTATTTTACATTATCTGAGGTTACTTTGAATGGGATTTCTCTTTGTAGCTCTTTCTGCTGTATCAGGCTAGTCCTTTATAGAAATGTTGAGGATTTCTGAGGCTTTATTTCATATCCTGCTTCTTTGCTAAATTTGCTAATTATTTCTACTAGTCTTTTAGATGATTTTTTTGGAATTCTCTAGGTAGACCATTATGTAACCTGCAAAGAATGAGAGTTTTGTCTGTTTCTTCCCAATTCTAATTCCTTCAATTTCTTTTTCTTCTCTTATCACTGAAGCTAACATTTCTAATATAATATTAAATAGTAGTGGTGATAATGGGGATCCTTGTTTCACCCCTGATCTTATTGGGAATGCCTCTAGCCTCTCCCCATTGCACATAATTCCTGTTGATGGTCTTAGATAGATACTACATATTATCCTGAGGAACAAACCATTTATTCCTTCACTCTCTAGTGTTTTTATTTGTAGGAACAGATTCTGTATTTTGTCAAAAGCGTTTTTACCATCTATTGATATGATCATGTGATTTCTTTTTTTTTTAATTCATTTTTATTAAAGATATTATTTGAGTTTTACAATTTTCCCCCCATCTTGCTTCCCTCCCCCTCCCTCCCACGGAAAGCACTCTGTCAGTCGTTACTTTGTTTCCATGTTGTACCTTGATACAAATTGGGTGTGATGAGAGAGAAATCATATCCTTAAAGAAGAGAAGAGAGGTTTAAGAGCTAACAAGATCAGACAATAAGATATCTGCTTTTTTCTAAATTAAAGGGAATAGTCCTTGCACTTTGTTCAGACTCCACAGATGCTTATCTGGATACATATGGCACTCTCCTTACCAGACAGCCCAAAGTTGTTCCCCACAGTTGCACTGATGGAATGAGCAAGTCCTTCATGGTTGACCATCACTCCCATGGTGCTGTTAGGGTGTACAGTGTTTTTCTGGTTCTGCTCATCTCACTCAGCATCAGTTCATGCACATCCCTCCAGGTTTCCCCGAAATCCCATCCCTCTTGGTTTCTAATAGAACAGTAGTGTTCCATGACATACATATATCACAGTTTGCTAAGCCACTCCCCAATTGAAGGACATTTACTTGATTTCCAATTCTTTGCCATCACAAACAGGGCTGCTATAAATATTTTTGAACAAGTAATGTTTTTAGCCTTTTTCATCATCGGTTCAGGGTGTAGACCCAGTAGTGGTATTGCTGGGTCAAAGGGAATGCACATTTTTGTTGCCCTTTGGGCATAGCTCCAAATTTCTCTCCAGAAGGGTTGGAAGACTTCACAGCTCCACCAACAGTGTAATAGTGTCCCAGATTTCCCACAACCATTTCCAACAATGATCATTATCCTTCCTGGTCATATTGGCCAATCTGAGAGGTGTGAGGTGGTACCTCAGAGAAGCTTTAATTTGCATTTCTCTAATAAGTAAAGATTAAGAGCATTTTTTTTTCACATGACTATGGATTGCTTTCATTTCCTCAGCTGTAAGTTGCCTTTGCATATCCTTTGATCATTTGTCAATTGGGGAATCGTTTGTTTAAACATTTTTTTTAGGTTTTTGCAAGGCAAGTGGGGTTAAGTGGCTTACCCATGGCCACAGAGCTAGGTAATTATTAAGCGCCTGAGGCTGGATTTAAACTGGAATACCCCTGACTCCAGGGCCAGTACTCTATCCATTTTACCACCTAGCTGTCCCCACCAATTTACTTCTTAGCCAGGTCCAGACAGTTTTGATGACTGATGCCTTATAATATAATTTGAGATCAGCTAGGGATAAGCCACCTTCTTTTGCACTTTTTTTCATTGAATCCCTGCAAATTCTTGACTTTTTATTTCTCCCAAGTAAATTTACTTGCAACTTTTTCTAACTCATTAAAGTAATTTTTTGGAATTTTGATTGGTAGGGTACTAAATAGGCAGTTTAATTTTGGTAGAATTGTTATTTTTATTATATTAACTCGACCTATCAATGAAAAGTTAATATTTTCCCCGTTATTTAAATCTGATTTTACATGAGAAGAGTTTTGTAACTGTTTTCAAAAAGTTTCTGAGTCTCCCTTGGCACATAGACTCCAAGGTATTTTACATTATCTGAGGTTACTTTGGGATTTCTCTTTGTAGCTCTTTCTGCTGTATCAGGCTAGTCCTTTATAGAAATGTTGAGGATTTCTGAGGGTTTATTTCATATCCTGCTTCTTTGCTAAATTTGCTAATTATTTCTACTAGTCTTTTAGATGATTTTTTTGGAATTCTCTAGGTAGACCATTATGTAACCTGCAAAGAATGAGAGTTTTGTCTGTTTCTTCCCAATTCTAATTCCTTCAATTTCTTTTTCTTCTCTTACCACTGAAGCTAACATTTCTAAAACAATATTGAATAGTAGTGGTGATAATGGACATCCTTGTTTCACCCCTGATCTTATTGGGAATGCCTCTAGCCTCTCCCCATTGCACATAATTCCTGTTGATGGTCTTAGATAGATACTACTTATTATCCTGAGGAACAAACCATTTCTTCCTTCACTCTCCAGTGTTTTTAGTAGTAGGAACAGATTCTGTATTTTGTCAAAAGCGTTTTTACCATCTATTGATATGATCATGTGATTTCTTTTTTTTAAATTCATTTTTATTAAAGATATTATTTGAGATTTACAATTTCCCCCCATCTTGCTTCCCTCCCCCTCCCTCCCACAGAAAGCACTCTGTCAGTCGTTACTTTGTTTCCATGTTGTACCTTGATACAAATTGGGTGTGATGAGAGAGAAATCATATCCTTAAAGAAGAGAAGAGAGGTTTAAGAGCTAACAAGATCAGACAATAAGATATCTGCTTTTTTCTAAATTAAGGGGAATAGTCCTTGCACTTTGTTCAGACTCCACAGCTCCTTATGTGGATACAGATGGCACTCTCCTTACCAGACAGCCCAAAGTTGTTCCCCAAAGTTGCACTGATGGAATGAGCAAGTCCTTCATGGTTGACCATCACTCCCATGGTGCTGTTAGGGTGTACAGTGTTTTTCTGGTTCTGCTCATCTCACTCAGCATCAGTTCATGCACATCCCTCCAGGTTTCCCCGAAATCCCATCCCTCTTGGTTTCTAATAGAACAGTAGTGTTCCATGACATACATATACCACAGTTTGCTAAGCCACTCCCCAATTGAAGGACATTTACTTGATTTCCAATTCTTTGCCATCACAAACAGGGCTGCTATAAATATTTTTGTACAAGTAATGTTTTTAGCCTTTTTCATCATCGGTTCAGGGTATAGACCCAGTAGTGGTATTGCTGGGTCAAAGGGAATGCACATTTTTGTTGCCCTTTGGGCATAGCTCCAAATTTCTCTCCAGAAGGGTTGGAAGACTTCACAGCTCCACCAACAGTGTAATAGTGTCCCAGATTTCCCAGAACCATTTACAACAATGATCATTATCCTTCCTGGTCATATTGGCCAATCTGAGAGGTGTGAGGTGGGACCTCAGAGAAGCTTTAATTTGCATTTCTCTAATAAGTAAAGATTAAGAGCATTTTTTTTTTCACATGACTATGGATTGCTTTCATTTCCTCAGCTGTAAGTTGCCTTTGCATATCCTTTGATCATTTGTCAATTGGGGAATCGTTTGTTTAAACATTTTTTTTAGGTTTTTGCAAGGCAAGTGGGGTTAAGTGGCTTACCCATGGCCACAGAGCTAGGTAATTATTAAGCGCCTGAGGCTGGATTTAAACTGGAATACCCCTGACTCCAGGGCCAGTACTCTATCCATTTTACCACCTAGCTGTCCCCACCAATCTACTTCTTAGCCAGTTCCACACAGTTTTGATGACTGATGCTTTATAATATAATTTGAGATCAGCTAGGGATAAGCCACCTTCTTTTGCACTTTTTTTCATTGAATCCCTGCAAATTCTTGACTTTTTATTTCTCCCAAGTAAATTTACTTGCAACTTTTTCTAACTCATTAAAGTAATTTTTTGAAATTTTGATTGCTAGGGTACTATACAGGCAGTTTAATTTTGGTAGAATTGTCATTTTTATTACATTAACTCGACCTATCCATGAAAAGTTAATATTTTCCCCGTTATTTAAATCTGATTTTACATGAGAAGGGTTTTGTAACTGTTTTCAAAAAGTTTCTGAGTCCCCTTGGCACATAGACTCCCAGGTATTTTACATTATCTGAGGTTACTTTGGGATTTCTCTTTGTAGCTCTTTCTGCTGTATCATGCTAGTCCTTTATAGAAATGTTGAGGATTTCTGAGGGTTTATTTCATATCCTGCTTCTTTGCTAAATTTGCTAATTATTTCTACTAGTCTTTTAGATGATTTTTTTGGAATTCTCTAGGTAGACCATTATGTAACCTGCAAAGAATGAGAGTTTTGTCTGTTTCTTCCCAATTCTAATTCCTTCAATTTCTTTTTCTTCTCTTACCACTGAAGCTAACATTTCTAAAACAATATTGAATAGTAGTGGTGATAATGGACATCCTTGTTTCACCCCTGATCTTATTGGGAATGCCTCTAGCCTCTCCCCATTGCACATAATTCCTGTTGATGGTCTTAGATAGATACTAATTATTATCCTGAGGAACAAACCATTTCTTCCTTCACTCTCCAGTGTTTTTAGTAGTAGGAACAGATTCTGTATTTTGTCAAAAGCCTTTTTGCCATCTATTGATATGATCATGTGATTTCTTTTTTTTAAATTTATTTTTATTAAAGATATTATTTGAGTTTTACAATTTTCCCCCCATCTTGCTTCCCTCCCCCTCCCTCCCACGGAAAGCACTCTGTCAGTCGTTACTTTGTTTCCATGTTGTACCTTGATACAAATTGGGTGTGATGAGAGAGAAATCATATCCTTAAAGAAGAGAAGAGAGGTTTAAGAGTTAACAAGATCAGACAATAAGATATCTGCTTTTTTCTAAATTAAAGGGAATAGTCCTTGCACTTTGTTCAGACTCCACAGCTCCTTATGTGGATACAGATGGCACTCTCCTTACCAGACAGCCCAAAGTTGTTCCCCACAGTTGCACTGATGGAATGAGCAAGTCCTTCAAGGTTGACCATCACTCCCATGGTGCTGTTAGGGTGTACAGTGTTTTTCTGGTTCTGCTCATCTCACTCAGCATCAGTTCATGCAAATCCCTCCAGGTTTCCCCGAAATCCCATCCCTCCTGGTTTCTAATAGGACAATAGTGTTCCATGACATACATATACCACAGTTTGCTAAGCCACTCCCCAATTGAAGGACATTTACTTGATTTCCAATTCTTTGCCATCACAAACAGGGCTGCTATAAATATTTTTGTACAAGTAATGTTTTTAGCCTTTTTCATCATCGGTTCAGGGTATAGACCCAGTAGTGGTATTGCTGGGTCAAAGGGAATGCACATTTTTGTTGCCCTTTGGGCATAGCTCCAAATTTCTCTCCAGAAGGGTTGGAAGACTTCACAGTTCCACCAACAGTGTAATAGTGTCCCAGATTTCCCACAACCATTTACAACAATGATCATTATCCTTCCTGGTCATATTGGCCAATCTGAGAGGTGTGAGGTGGGACCTCAGAGAAGCTTTAATTTGCATTTCTCTAATAAGTAAAGATTAAGAGCATTTTTATCATATGACTATGGATTGCTTTCATTTCCTCAGCTGTAAATTGCCTTTGCATATCCTTTGATCATTTGTCAATTGGGGAATCGTTTGTTTAAACATTTTTTTTTTTTAGGTTTTTGCAAGGCAAGTGGGGTTAAGTGGCTTACCCATGGCCACAGAGCTAGGTAATTATTAAGCGCCTGAGGCTGGATTTAAACTGGAATACCCCTGACTCCAGGGCCAGTACTCTATCCATTTTACCACCTAGCTGTCCCCACCAATCTACTTCTTAGCCAGGTCCAGACAGTTTTGATGACTGATGCTTTATAATATAATTTGAGATCAGCTAGGGATAAGCCACCTTCTTTTGCACTTTTTTTCATTGAATCCCTGCAAATTCTTGACTTTTTTTTTCTCCCAAGTAAATTTACTTGCAACTTTTTCTAACTCATTAAAGTAATTTTTTGAAATTTTGATTGCTAGGGTACTATACAGGCAGTTTAATTTTGGTAAATTGTCATTTTTATTATATTAACTGGACCTATCAATGAAAAGTTGATGTTTGCCCCGTTATTTAAATCTGATTTTACATGAGAAGGGTTTTGTAACTGTTTTCAAAAAGTTTCTGAGTCTCCCTTGGCACATAGACTCCAAGGTATTTTACATTATCTGAGGTTACTTTGAATGGGATTTCTCTTTCTAGCTCTTTCTGCTGTATCAGGCTAGTCCTTTTTAGAAATGTTGAGGATTTCTGAGGCTTTATTTCATATCCTGCTACTTTGCTAAAGTTGCTAATTATTTCTAGTAGTCTTTTAGATGATTTTTTTGGAATTCTCTAGGTAGATCATTATGTAACCTGCAAAGAATGAGAGTTTTGTCTGTTTCTTCCCAATTCTAATTCTTTCAATTTCTTTTTCTTCTCTTATCACTGAAGCTAACATTTCTAATATAATATTACATAGTGGTGGTGATAATGGGCATCCTTGTTTCACCCCTGATCTTATTGGGAATGCCTCTAGCCTCTCCCCATTGCACATAATTCCTGTTGATGGTCTTAGATAGATACTACATATTATCCTGAGGAACAAACCATTTCTTCCTTCACTCTCTAGTGTTTTTAGTTGTAGGAACAGATTCTGTATTTTGTCAAAAGCGTTTTTACCATCTATTGATATGATCATGTGATTTCTTTTTTTTAAATTCATTTTCATTAAAGATATTATTTGAGTTTTACAATTTTCCTCCCAATCTTGCTTCCCTCCCCCTCCCTCCCACGGAAAGCACTCTGTCAGTCGTTACTTTGTTTCCCTGTAGTACCTTGATAGGAATTGGGTGTGATGAGAGAGAAATCATATCCTTAAAGAAGAGAAGAGAGGTTTAAGAGTTAACAAGATCAGACAATAAGATATCTGCTTTTTTCTAAATTAAAGGGAATAGTCCTTGCACTTTGTTCAGACTCCACAGCTCCTTATGTGGATACAGATGGCACTCTCCTTACCAGACAGCCCAAAGTTGTTCCCCACAGTTGCACTGATGGAATGAGCAAGTCCTTCAAGGTTGACCATCACTCCCATGGTGCTGTTAGGGTGTACAGTATTTTTCTGGTTCTGCTCATCTCACTCAGCATCAGTTCATGCAAATCCCTCCTGGTTTCTAATAGAACAATAGGGTTCCATGACATACATATACCACAGTTTGCTAAGCCACTCCCCAATTGAAGGACATTTACTTGATTTCCAATTCTTTGCCATCACAAACAGGGCTGCTATAAATATTTTTGTACAAGTAATGTTTTTACCCTTTTTCATCATCGGTTCAGGGTATAGACCCAGTAGTGGCATTGCTGGGTCAAAGGGAATGCACATTTTTGTTGCCCTTTGGGCATAGCTCCAAATTTCTCTCCAGAAGGGTTGGAAGACTTCACAGTTCCAACAGTGTAATAGTGTCCCAGATTTCCCACAACCATTTCCAACAATGATCATTATCCTTCCTGGTCATATTGACCAATCTGAGAGGTGTGAGGTGGTACCTCAGAGAAGCTTTAATTTGCATTTCTCTAATAAGTAAAGATTAAGAGCATTTTTTTTTTCATATGACTATGGATTGCTTTCATTTCCTCAGCTGTAAATTGCCTTTGCATATCCTTTGATCATTTGTCAATTGGGGAATCGTTTGTTTAAACATTTTTTTTTTTTAGGTTTTTGCAAGGCAAGTGGGGTTAAGTGGCTTGCCCATGGCCACAGAGCTAGGTAATTATTAAGCCCCTGAGGCTGGATTTAAACTGGAATACCCCTGACTCCAGGGCCAGTACTCTATCCATTTTACCACCTAGCTGTCCCCACCAATCTACTTCTTAGCCAGGTCCAGACAGTTTTGATGACTGATGCTTTATAATATAATTTGAGATCATCTAGGGATAAGCCACCTTCTTTTGCACTTTTTTTCATTGAATCCCTGGAAATTCTTGACTTTTTATTTCTCCCATGTAAATTTACTTGCACCTTTTTCTAACTCATTAAAGTAATTTTTTGGAATTTTGATTGGTAGGGTACTATACAGGCAGTTTAATTTAGGTAGAATTGTCATTTTTATTATATTAACTGGACCTATCAATGAAAAGTTGATGTTTGCCCAGTTATTTAAATCTGATTTTGCATGAGAAGGGTTTTGTAATTGTTTTCAAAAAGTTTCTGAGTCTCCCTTGGCAAATAGACTCCCAGGTATTTTATATTATCTGAGGTTACTTTGAATGGGATTTCTCTTCCTAGCTCTTTCTGCTGTGTCAGGCTAGTCCTTTATAGAAATGTTGAGGATTTCTGAGGGTTTATTTCATATCCTGCTACTTTGCTAAAGCTGGTAAATATTTCTAGTAGTCCTTTAGATGATTTTTTTGGAATTCTCTACGTAGACCATTATGTAATCTGAAAAGAATGAGAGTTTTGTCTCTTCCTTCCCAATTCTAATTCCTTCAATTTCTTTTTCTTCTCTTATCACTGAAGCTAACATTTCTAATATAATATTAAATAGTGGTGGTGATAATGGGCATCCTTGTTTCACCCCTGATCTTATTGGGAATGCCTCTAGCCTCTCCCCTTTGCACATAATGCTTGTTGATCGTTTTAGATAGATACTACTTATTATCCTGAGGAACAAACCATTTCTTCCTTCACTCTCTAGTGTTTTTAGTAGTAGGAACAGATGCTGTAATTTCTCAAAAGCTTTTTTACCATCTATTGATATGATCATGTGATTTCTTTTTTTTAATTTATTTTTATTAAAGATATTATTTGAGTTTTACAATTTTCCCCCCAATCTTGCTTCCCACCCCCACCCCACAGATAACACTCTGTCAGTCGTTACTTTGTTTCCATGTTGTACCTTGATACAAATTGGGTGTGATGAGAGAGAAATCATATCCTTAAAGAAGAGAAGAGAGGTTTAAGAGTTAACAAGATCAGACAATAAGATATCTGCTTTTTTCTAAATTAAAGGGAATAGTCCTTGCACTTTGTTCAGACTCCACAGCTCCTTATGTGGATACAGATGGCACTCTCCTTACCGGACAGCCTAAAATTGTTCCCCACAGTTGCACTGATGGAATGAGCAAGTCCTTCAAGGGTGACCATCACTCCCATGGTGCTGTTAGGGTGTACAGTGTTTTTCTGGTTCTGCTCATCTCACTCAGCATCAGTTCATGCACATCCCTCCAGGTTTCCCCGAAATCCCATCCCTCCTGGTTTCTAATAGGACAATAGTGTTCCATGACATACATATATCACAGTTTGCTAATCCACTCCCCAATTGAAGGACATTTACTTGATTTCCAATTCTTTGCCATCAGAAACAGGGCTGCTATAAATATTTTTGAACAAGTAATGTTTTTAGCCTTTTTCATCATCGGTTCAGGGTGTAGACCCAGTAGTGGTATTGCTGGGTCAAAGGGAATGCACATTTTTGTTGCCCTTTGGGCATAGCTCCAAATTTCTCTCCAGAAGGGTTGGAAGACTTCACAGCTCCACCAACAGTGTAATAGTGTCCCAGCTTTCCCACAACCATTTCCAGCAATGATCATTATCTTTCTTGGTCATATTGGGCAATCTGAGAGGTGTGAGGTGGTACCTCAGAGACGTTTTAATTTGCATTTTTCTAATAAGTAAAAATTTAGAGCATTTTTTCATATGGCTATGGATTGCTTTTATCTCCTCATCTGTAAATTGCCTTTGCATATCCTTTGACCATTTGGTAATTGGGGAAGGCTTTTTGTTTTAGAAATATGACTCAGTTCTCTGTATATTTTAGAAATGAATCCTTTGTCAGTATTATTAGTTGTAAAGATTGTTTCCCTATTTACTACATTTCTTTTGATCTTGGTTACATTGGTTTTATCTGTGCAAAAGCTTTTTAATTTAATATAATCGAAATCATCTAATTGGTTTTTGGTGATGTTCTCCAACTCTTACTTAATCATAAACTGCTCCAGTTCCATAGATCTGACAGGTAGACTAGTACTTGATCTTCTAATTTGCTTATAGTTTTGTTTTTTATGTCTATGTCCTGTAACCATTTGGATCTTATCTTGGCAAAGTGTGTGAGGTGTTGGCCTAATCTAAATTTCTTCCATAGTAACTTCCAATTATCCCAGCAATTTTTATCAAAGAGGGAGTTTTTATACCAGTGGCTGGACTCTTTGGGTTTATCAAACAGCAGATTATTGTAATCATCTCCTGCTTTTACACCTAGTGTATGTTACTGGTCCACCATTGTATTTCTTAGCCCATACCAAACAGTTTTGATGACTGATGCTTTATAATATAATTTTAGATCAAGTTGGGCTAAGCCACCTTCTTTTGCACTGTTTTTTTCATTAAGCTCCTGGCAATTCTTGACTTTTTATTTCTCCATATGAATTTACTTATATTTTTTTCTATCTCATTAAAGTAATATTTTGTAATTTTGATTGGTAGGGCGCTAAACAGATAGTTTAGTTTTAGTAGAATTGTCATTTTTATTATATTAGCTCTCCCTATCCATGAGCAGTTGATATTTGCCCAGTTATTTAAATCTGATTTAATTTTTGTGAGAAGTGGTTTATAATTGTTTTTAAAAAGATTCTGAGTCTGTCTTGGCAAATAGATTCCCAAATATTTTATATTGTCTGAGGTTACTGTGAATAGGATTTCTCTTTGTAGCTCTTCCTGCTGTTTCTTTCTAGACATATATAGAAAAGTTGAGCATTTTTGAGGGTTTATTTTATAACCTGCAACTTTGCTAAAATTGCTAATTGTTTCCAGTAGTTTTTTGGATGATTTCTTAGGATTCTCTAGGTAGACCATCATGTCATCTGCAAAGAGTGAGAGTTTTGTCTCTTCTTCCCAATTCTAATCCCTTCAATTTCTTTTTCTTCTCTAATTGTTGATGCTAACATTTCTAATACAATATTGAATAGTAGTGGTGATAATGGACACCCTTGTTTCACCCCTGATCTTATTGGGAATGCCTCTAGCCTCTCCCCATTGAATATAATGCTTGTTGATGGTTGCAAATAGATACTGCTAATTATTTTAAGGAACAGTCAATTTATTCCTACACTCTCTAGTGTTTTTAATAGGAATGGATGCTGTGTTTTGTCAAAAGCTTTTTAAGCATCTATTGATATGATCATATGATTTCTGACAGGTTTGTTGTTGATATAATTGAGTATACTAACAGTTTTCCTAATATTGAACCAACCCTGCATTCCTGGAATAAATCCTACTTGATCATAATGTATTATCCTAGTGATGACTTGTAATCGTTTTGCTAAGATTTTATTTAGGATTTTTGCATCTATATTCATCAGGGAAATAGGTTTATAATTTTCTTTCTCTGTTTTAACTCTTCCTGGTTTAGCTACCAGCACCATATTGGTTTCATAGAAAGAGTTAGGCAGAGTTCCATCTTTCCCTATTTTTCCAAAGAGTTTATATAGGATTGGAACCAATTGTTCCTTAAATGTTTGGTTGAATTCACTTGTGAATCCATCTGGCCCTGGAGATTTTTTCTCAGGGAGTTCAATAATAGTTTGTTGGATTTCTTTTTCTGAGACAGGGTTATTTAGATTTTTAATTTCCTCTTCATTTAATCCGGGCAACTTATATTTTTGTAAATTTTCATCTGTTTCACTTAGATTGTCAAATTTATTGGCATAGAGTTGGGCAAAATAATTTCAAATTATTACTTTAATTTCCTCCTCATTGGTGGTGAGTTCACCTTTTTCATTTATGATACTAGCAATTTGGTTTTCTTCTTTTTTTAAATTTATTTTTTATTTAAGATATTATTTGAGTTTTACATTTTTCCCTGAATCTTGCTTCCCTCCCCCCTCCCCCCCACAGAAAGCAATCTGTCAGTCTTTACTTTGTTTCCATGTTGTACCTTGATCCAAATTGGGTGTGATGAGAGAGAAATCATCCTTAAAGAAAAATCTAAGAGGTAACAAGATCAGACAATAAGCTATCTGTTTTTTTTTCTAAATTAAAGGGAACAGGGGTGGCTAGGTGGCCTAGTGGATAAAGCACCAGCCTTGGAGTCAGGAGTACCTGGGTTCAAATCTGATCTCAGACACTTAGTAATTACGTAGCTGTGTGGCCTTGGGCAAGCCATTTAACCCCATTTGCCTTGCAAAAAAACCTGAAAAAAAATAAATTAAAGGGAATAGTCCTTGTACTTTGTTCAAACTCTACAGCTCCTTATCTGGATGCAGATGGCACTCTCCTTTGCAGACAGCCCAAAATTGTTCCCGATTGTTGCACTGTTGGAATGAGCAAGTCCTTCAAGCTTGAACATCACTCCCATGTTGCTGTTAGGGTGTACAGTGTTTTTCTGGCTCTGCTCATCTCACTCAGCATCAGTTCATGCAAATCCCTCCAGGTTTCCCTGAAATCCGGTCCCTCCTGGTTTCTAATAGAACATTAGTGTTCCATGACATCCATATACCACCGTTTGCTAAGCCATTCCCCAAATGAAGGACATTTACTGTATTTCCAATTTTTTGCCACCACAAACAGGGCTGCTATAAATATTTTTTGTACAAGTTATGTTTTTACCCTTTTTCCTCATCTCTTCAGGGTATAGACCCTGTAGTGGTATTGCTGAGTGGTTTTCTTCTTTTTTTTTTTTATCAAATTGGCCAGAGGTTTATCAATTTTATTGTTTTTTTTTCATAAAACCAGCTCTTGGTTTTATTATTAGTGCAATAGTTTTCTTGCTTTTGGTTTTTATTAATTTCTCCTTTAATCTTTAGAATTTATAATTTGATGTTTAATTGGGGTGTTTCAATTTGTTCTTTCTCTAATTGTTTTAGTTGCATATTTACTTCACTGATTTCTTTCTCTAATTTATTCATGTAAGCATTTAAAGTTATAATATATTCCCTGACAGCCACCTTGAGTGTATCCCACTCAAGGATTTGAGCAATTTTACAGCAATTGAAGAGATGCCAACAATGTATTGAGGTTTTATCGTTCTTCAGTTGGGTATTTCAAGAAGGGGGGAATTCACGTGGTTGCCCAAGGGGAGGAAGTGGAATTCCAAGTTTGGCTGAAGGAAGGAATTTCCTTATTTGACCAAAAGAATAAACCCCTTATTTGCTCAAGGGAGAGGTCTATCAATCACCATAGTCATCATCATAGTCTATCAATCACTTATCAAAAATCACAAGTGTTTAGTCAGTGACTAGGCAACAGGACTCTGGGGCTTTCCATTTGTTTGTTAGAACCATTAGGTGCAAAAGGATGCGGAAATTGTCCTTTCCTGAAACACAGTAATAAATAAGAATATTTGTGGATAAGTACAGTGGGGGAAGGGGGAAGGGAGCCAGTGCAACAAGTCTCTATCCCTAATACAAGTAAATATGGGCATAAATAACAAACTATTAATCTACATAATATAAAAATATCAATTGTCATCATCAACACATGGATATTATTTTAATATATAGTGAATTAATTAATCATAACTTTTATTCTAGCAACATTTAATTATTAGAACTTACTCAAACTTAATCCTGTTCCTCTTAATTCACTAATACAGCCACTGATAACCATGAAATGACAATGAATTGATTAGACACTGATCAAGTTGATTAGGGGTATCGCAATTATTCTCACAATAGTCATTTTCATGTTATCTTCTTCATTAAAATGTGACCTCTACAATTTAGAACTGTGTCCAAAGGGCCATAAAACTATGTATATCCTTTGGTCCAGCAATATCATTGCTAAGTCTGTTTCCCAAAGAGATTGTAAAAAAGGGGAAAAGCCCCACATGTACAAGAATATTGATAGCAGCTCTTCATGTGATGGCAAAAATTTGAAGTTGAGGGGATGCCCATCAGTTGTGGAATGGCTGAACAAATTGTGGTATATGTATATTGGAGAATGCTTATGGATTTAAGACAATTAAACCGGCTCTGTCAGAAGTCCTGATGACACCCCCACCTGTGTGTTAATGTATTTTCTTTTCTCTCCAGAGCGGAATCCATTCCCTGGTGGACAGGGGAACTTAACATTTGATGTCCCTTAACGTGGGGCAGGCATGGGACTTGAAGTTGTCCAGAGACTGAGAAGGTCCTTCAGGAGAAGAAAACCCCCTGGCTAAACTTCGAGGAGTCCTGAGATCAGGCATATGATGGAATACTATTGTTCTATAAGGAATGATGAGCAGGCAGAAGTAAGCAGAACTAGGAGAACCTTGTACACAGTAATAGCACATTGTGTTATGGTCAATTTTGATGAACTTAGCTCCTCTCACTAATACATTGATCAAAGACAATTCAAATTCTTTTTTTTGGGGGGGGGTGCGAGGCAATGGGGTTAAGTGCCTTGCCCAAGGACACACAGATAATAAGTATTATCAAGTGTTTAAGGTCAGATTTAAACTTAGGTCCTCCTGACTTCAGAACCAGTGCTCTATCCACTGCGCCCCGTAACTGCCTCTGATTAAAGACAATTCTAAAAATATTTTACAATGGAAAATGTCATCCATATCCAGAGAAAGAACTATGGAGTCTGAATGCAGACCAAAACCTACCAATTACGTTCACTTTTCACATTTATTTTTTTTTTTGGTTTTTCTTTTTCATGGCTCTTTTCCTTTAGCTCTGATTCTTCTTTCACAGAGTGACTACTATGGAAATATGTGTAACACAATTGTATATGTCTAACCTATATCAGCATGGGGGGGAGGGAAGGGGGAAGGGAGGAAACTTTACAAGAATGAATGGTGAAAATTAACTTTATATTTGATTAGGAAAATTAATTGATTTTTTTTTCAAAAGAATGTGAGCTTTTTGAGAGTAACCACTTCTTTTGCCCTTCTTTCTATCCCTAGTGCTTATCATAGTGCCTTACCTGTAGTAGATGTTTAATAAATGCTTACAGACAGTTAATCATAAAGAAAGAGAAGGTTTTCCTTTGATATTACTGGACTAATTAGGTGAGGCCTTCCTCTTTCCTCTCTTCTATTCTAATCTAATTAAAAAAAAACTATTTCTAGGTGATAATCCTCTGGAAGGACCTTTCACTATTCCCTCAGTTTCCTGAAGAGGAAGCTTCAACCCAGAAAAGTGTTTGAATTTTCTACAGTTACAAACCTAGTTAATGGCAGGATTAGGATTAGCAGCACTATCACTAGATGGCTTTTATACAATATTGCCTTAAGTATTACATCACACTGATGATAGTGTATAAATTCATATATCTGAGTTGTACACTTTAGTCATCTACTTTTATGCACTGTAGATCAAGATCTGAATTTACACAGTACAACAGTGCAATGCTTTTTTTAAACTCATCTAGACCACAGCAAATTTAACTTTCATCTATTAAACACTTTTTATGCTAAGAAAGAATCAAAAACAAAGTAAATGCCCTCTGATAGAGAAATAGCTAAACAAATTGTGTTACATGGATGTAATGACATATTACTATGCTGTAAGGAAGGACATATGAACTGGTGAAGCAAGTACAGTGAAGTCAATAGAGTGGAAAAAAACTCCCAACACATACAATTACTAAACAATGTAAATGGGGAGAACCATGCCAAAAAAATCAAGTGAGTGATACATAATTAAAAAGAACAAGCATAAATTGAAAGAAGAGATAGGAGAAGACACCTCCACTTATCCTCCCATTGCAGAGGTTAAAGGTTAACAAATTCTGTACATTATATATATATATTCATATTTTTCAGAATATTGATTAGTTATTGCTATATTTTCTTCTTTTTGTCATTAAAATACAACTTATATGAAATGACTTTCTCTGATGGGGAGTGAGGATAGACAAAATTATATTGATTAAAAAGAAAACATCAATTTATATCAAACAAAACAGTTATATTGAATCTATTTTCCTTAATTTTAAATTTATCTCTTCCATAGCATCTTTGAAATTTTATTTTAAATGACTTAAAAAAAAAGCATTCAAGCTCTCTCCATAGACATCATTGTATGAGCATCATCATTTTTATGGTGGCAATACCTAAGGCACTAGGAAAGACAGGGCTACCTGGAAATTGAATTACTTCCTCAAAATCATCCAACTTTTGGAAGGTTATTCAAAATGCTTCATTGTGGAAACAGACAATGTGGGTTCAAAGCAGATACAACAGATCTAGATGTCCCTCTATATGAAGGCCATTGTGTTTATGGGGAAAATATTATGATGCTAGTTGTGTGACCTTGGACAAGTCACTTCACCCTGATTGGCACACATGGAGGGCCATCTCCTATCATTCCAATTCATATCTGGCCACTACACTCAGATGACTCTGGAGGAAAAAGGGAAGTTAGTGATTTAGCATAGCATCCCCTCACTCAAATCCAATTCATGTGCTTGTCATGGTATCACCTCCCTGATGTCATGGTCTTCTTTGAGAATGAAGGACATATATCATCATCATTATCACCCTGCTCTGGAGTAATGTGGGCTTTGTGTTCACCAAGGAAGATCTGACTGAGATAAGGGATATGCTCCTTGCCAATAAGGTGCCAACTGCTGCCCATGCCAGTGTCATTGCCCCATGTGATATCTCTGTTTTAGTCCAGAACACTGTTCTGGGTCTCAAGAAGATTTACTTTGTTCAGGTTTTAGTTATCACCACCAAGATTTCCAGGGGTGCCATTGAAATCTTGAATTATATGCAGCTGATTAAGACTGGAGATAAAGTGGCATATTTGACAATCTCCCCATTCTCCTTTGAGCTGATCTTTCATTGGGTGTTTCACAATGATAATATGTACAACCCTGAAGTACTAGACATCAAAGAGGAGACTTTGAACCTTCAGTTCTTAGAAAGTGTCTATAATGTTGTCAGTGTCTGTCTATAGATTGGTTACCCAATTGTTGCATCAATGCCCCATTTTATCATCGGTAGGTACAAGCTGGTCTTGGCTGTAGTTGTGGAGACTGATTATACCTTCCCATTTGCTGAAAAGGTTAAGACTTTCCTGTCTGACTCTTTAGCATTTGTAGTGACTGCCTCTACAGTAGCAGTTCCAGCTGTCAAAGCACCCACTGGTTGTTGCTTTGGCCAAGGTAGAAGTGAAAGAAGAGTCAGAGGAATCTGATGAAGGTATCGGATTTGGGCTGCTTGATTGACCCACAAGAAACAGCTATTTGAGCTCATTTTTATTCGTGAAATAAAGAAATTAAAGTGGTCATTCAAGCATATTTTATGTCCATGGTATTAACAAATACTTTGAGCCTTTGACCAAACATGTAAAATGAAGAGATAGAAAGAGAAATTCCATTCAAAGTAATTGTAGACAACATAAAATACTCGGGAATCAACCTACTAGGCAAATTCAGAAGCTATATTATAACAACTATAAAACACTTTTCATACAAATAAAATCAGATCTAAATGACCGGGCAAATGTCAATTGCTTATGAGTAGGCCAAGCTAATATAAGAAAAATGGCAATTCTACCTAAATTTAATTATTTATTCAGTGCCATACCAATCAGACTTTCAAAAATTATTTTATTGAACTAGAAAAAATAAATTCATGTGGAGGAACAAAAGGTCAAGAACATCAAGGAAATTAATGAAAAAATGCAAATGAAGATGACCTAGCCACACCAGATCTAAAAATTGTATTATGAAGCATCAGTCATCAAAACTGTTTGGTACTGGCTAAGAAATAGATTGGTAGATCAGTGGAATAGACTAGGTGCAAAAGAAACAGAAGTTAATGACTATAGTAATCTGCTGTTTGATAAACCCAAAGATTCCAGCTTTTAGGATAAGAACTCACTCTGATAAAAACTACTGGGAAAACTGTAAGATAGTATGGCAGAAACTAGGTATAGATGGACATCTCACACCCTTTACCAAGATAAGGTTGAAATATGTATGGAATTTAGGCATAAAAGGTGATATCATAAGCCAAGAATAAGGAATAAATAGTTTATCTGTCAGATCTATGGAAAGGAGAGCAGTTTATGACCAAAAAGAGATAGAGGACATTATAGTTTTTTTACAAGGCAATGGGGTTAAGTGGCTTGCCCAAGGCCACACAGCTAGGTAATTATTATTAAGTGTCTGAGGTCGAATTTGAACTCAGGTACTCCTGACTTCAGGGCCAGTGCTCTATGCACTGTGCCACCTAGCTGCCCCGAGAGAGGACATTATAAAAGACAAAATGGATAACTTTGATTACATTAAATTGAAAAGTTTCTGCACAAATAAAACCAATGAAACCAAAATTAAAAGGAAGGCAGCAGTAAGTTGGGAAACAATTTTTACAACTAATGGTTCTGATAAAGGACTCATTTCTAAAATATAGAGAGAGCTGAGTCAAATTTATTTTTAAAAAATCATTCCCCAATTGATAAATGGTCAAAGGATATGGAAAGGTAATTTTCAGATGAAGAAACTAAAGCTATATATCATATGAAAAAATACTCTAAATCATTATTGATTAGAGAAATGCAAATTAAAACAACTCTTAGGTACTATGCCTATCAGATTGGTCAATACTGATAAGAAAGGAAAATGATAGATGCTGGAGGGGATCTGAGAAAACTGGGACATTGATGCACTGTTGGTGGAGTTATGAACTGATCAAACTTTTCTGGGGAGCAATCTGGAATTACACCCAAAAGACACTAAATATGTGCATACTCTTGGATCCAGTAATGCCACTACTAGATCTGTATCCCAAAGAGATCACAGAAAAGGATAAAAAAACCACATGCACAAAAATATTTATAGCAGCTCTTTTCATAATGGCAAGGAATTGGAAATTGAGATGCCCATTAATTGGGAAATGGCTGAAAAATTGCGATATATAAATGTGACTGAATATTTGTTGTATAAGAAATCATGAGGGACAGGACTTCAGAATAGCCTGGAAAGACTTGCAAGAACTGATACTGCGTGAAGTAAGCAGAATCAGAAGAGCATTTTATATATTCTAACAGCAACATGGAGTAATGATCAACTATGATGGACCTGATCATTTCTGCAGTACAATAATCAGACAATTTGAAAAGACTTATGATGGAAAATATCATCCATATCCAGAGAAGGAACTGTAGAATTTAAATGCAGACCAAAACTTACTCTCTTCAATTTTTTTTTTAGTTTTTTGCAAGGCAAATGGGGTTAAGTGGCTTGCCCAAGACCACACAGCTAGGTAATTATTAAGTGTCTGAGGCCAGATTTGACCTCAGGTATTCCTGACTCCAGGGTCAGTGCTCTATCCACTGTGCCACCTAGCCACCCACTGTTTTCAATTTTTAAAAGTTGTCTTCTGTATTATGTCATTTTTTTCTTTTTTCTGTTTAAATTTGATTCTTCTCTCACAATATGATAAATATGGAGCTATGTTTAGCATGATTATAAATGGAGAACCCATAATAGAGTGCTTTCTATCTGGGGGCAGGAGGGGGAATGGGAAGGGAGGGAGGGAGAAAAATGTAAAATTCACAACCTTGCCAAAAAATGATTGTTGTTAAAAACTGTTGTTCCATATAGTTGGAAAAATAAATGAATAACATATTTAATTTTTTTTTAGTTTTTTTTTTTTGCAAGGCAAATGGGGTTAAGTGACTTGCCCGAGGCCACACAGCTAGGCAACCACTAAGTGTCCAAGGCCGATTTGAGTTCAGGTCCTCCTGACTCTGGCGCCAGTGCTCTATCCCCTGCACCACCTAGGTGCCCCCCGTGCTTTAATCCTTAATGAATTGACAGGGATTTTTAAACAATACTACTACATTGAAAAAACTACAACATTAGCTTCAAAACAAAGAATTGAATCTGAGAAAGAAAAAATAGAAGTCAATCACTGGTTAGTCTTGAAAAAAATTTCTTACCACAATTACACATTTAACTTGGTTCTATCAAAAATGAAAGTGTAGGGGCAGCTAGGTGGCACAGGGGATAGAGCACTAGCCCTGGAGTCAGGAGTACCTGAGTTCAAATCTGACCTCGGACACTTAGTGATTGCCTAGCTGTGTGGACTTGGGCAAAAACCTAAAATAAATAAATAAAAATGATGGGTCAAAATGGAGGCTTTCTTTATTTGAAAAATATTCTTTCAAGAAGTGCCACCTAGCCACCCCTAAAATATTTAATTTTTAAAAAATTTTTTTATTCATTTTGAAATTAAATAAAAAAGAGAAGAAAAGAACATTTTAATATATACAATATAGCATAAAAAGAGAATTCAATAGCAGGCTACCCCTCTGGTGGGCGGGCTGCCCCTCCAACCCCTGGGAGCAGAGCCTTTCTGCTCTTTTCCAGGTTACCTTGAGTAGGAGAACTCACTGGGTCCCTCTGTGGGTTCTGTCACTTGAAAATTTAGTTAGAGTCCTTAGATTCGAAGATTTATGAGAGAGCATGTAAGAGAGGATCCTCTCTTGTGTCCATCTTGGCTTCATCTCCCAATTAAATGTAAAACCAATGAATTTCCATTTCATACTATTTTTTTGAAAAAGTGAAAAAAGAAACTGAATTCTAATAAAGAAATATCAAAAATAAAACAGTGAGTAAGAAGTTAAATATATTTTATCATTGGGTTTGATATGGGACTTTTTGATTTTCTTTTATTCATGCAGTATTTTTTGGTTAATGTTAACCTCACCTGACTAAAATCTGTCCCATGGGATGTAAAAATTTACTTAAGAACTTTAACTTTTCTTTAGATCAGAAGCCAGAAGAAGATTCTCAACTGTCCCTAACTCCTTGGCAACAGGTAAATCCTCCTCCTCCTCATTTAATGAATTCCTTAAATGGATTTTAAGGTATAACCTAATCTAGTTTATCTCTTGTTTGAGGAAGTTTGTTTCTTTAGGGGATGCATGAGATTATGACTATTTAACTAAGTTTGTTCAACTGTTATGACATTAAAGGAAGCATGGGATTATTGATTTTATCTTCTCTTTAACTTTTATGACCTAAGAGGAATGTACAAGATTGCAAGATTGCATAATTTTGTCTAAAAGAAACCTGATTAAACTCCTAATGATGGTTTAGAATTTCTCTGAGAACTGAACTTTTGCTTGATGTAATAATAAAGGGTAGGTTTTTACCTAGAGGCCAGCTAGGCTGCTCAGTGGACAGAGAAACCTGGAATCAGGAAGACCAGAGTTTAAACTCTGCCTCTGACACTTACTAGCTGTGTGACCCTGGGCAGGTCATTTAGTGTCTGACATGGAGGCAGCTACGTGGCCCAGTGGGTAGAGTGCTGGGCCTGAAGTCAGGAAGACTTGAGTTCAAACCAGCTTCAGACCCTAATTTTGTGACCCCAAGCAAGTCATTTTATCTCCATTTACTTTAATCCATTAGGGAAAGAAATGGCAAAACAAGCTAAGTAAACTCCATAGACAGCATTATTGTGCTATGGTTCTTGAGGTCACAAAAGGTCAGAAGACTAAACAACACCAATCAGGATGATGAAGGCAAGAGTGACAGATTCTTTAGAAAATCTGGAATGAATTCCACACTAGACTCTTGACTCAGAGGTGAAAGTTTATTATATATTATTGTGTTTATTAAAGTAAAGAAATTAAGCAGTAATGAGGACTAGATCTCTTAGGGAAATTTCCCATAACAAATTTGACAAATCCTGAAGGAACAGGCTATAAGGTTATAAAGTCCAGGACTTCCACTTCTGAAATTCTCCAGTGTGTACAAAGGCCCATTTACCTTGGAGCAGTTCTGAAGGGGAAAACTCAACCAGGCCATAGCACCTGCTGTCCAAAAAGGAAAAAAATAATAATCATGGAAAGGAGGGATGAATCTCACCTTTTATTGTACCCTGTGTATTTCTTTGTATTGTTTTGTGTTTTATTTTTGTTTTTTTGACTCTTGTATTTGAAAAATCAGTCTTTTGAAACTTTTGGAGTGTTTAGTCTAGAAGCTTCCTAGATATCTAAAGCAAGGTCTAGATTGAACAACTTTGGGTTTGAAGAGATAGGACAAGACATTTCAATCCCCAAGCCCCACCAAAAAATAAAACTCTTGGGCCCAATTGTCCTATCTTTTTTCTTTTCTTTTTTTGTCCTATCTTTTTTCAATCTCATTTTTTTTTGCAGGTACATAACAGAATCTTGCCTATGTGTCTGTGAACCACTGTTTCTGGTTCAGATCAGTTAAGGTCTGGCACTGTGGTTCTTACCACTGGTTAAGTGGCTGGAGCTGGCCCTGGATGCCAGGCAATCAGGGTTAAGTGACTTGCCCAAGAGCACTGAGCTAGTAAGTAGCAAGTATCAGGTCAGATTTGAACTCAGGTCCTTCTGGCTTCAGGGCCAGTGTCCTATCCACTGTACCACTTAGCTGATTACCAAAAATATGAGAGAGGGCTTTAGTTTTTATCATGATCAAAGAAGTAGCCCACCTCACATTGCCCCAGAGGCTATGAGCCCCAATATGAATGGACAAAGGATGATGATCCCATAAGTACACAGTCTGCCTATAGGGACACTAAAGATGGTTTTAAAATAAAAGGTTTCTACTCTTCCTATTACATGAGAGAACAATCTCCTCATAAAAGGGATGATCTATTCTTTTGGGAATCTTCTGTAAATTGAAAAGATTCCCCTCACAGCAGATCTGGTTCCAGTGTCAGCAGCAGAACTTTCTCTTCAGAACAGAGCAAATCTTACTGCTTCCATTAGTTTCAGCATAGAAGTAAGAAAGACCTTCTGTTCAGTCTTTGAAAACATCAAGAGATACTTCTCCCTGCAGTGTCACAGCAGCTCACTCATCAGAAGTCTTGAATAAACCTGGCAGGCTAATGAGGAGCTTACTGAGGCCATAACCAAGTAGGCTGCTGAAAAATTAGAGAAGATGGATGTGAATGACTCACCAGAAAGTTTTGATTATGGAGTTGGATCTTTGTTGCTTTTATACAATGATGACCCAAAAGAGTCTGAGACAAAGGCAATAGATAACATAGGGTTGTTTGAAGACAACCAGGTAACCAGTTGCTTAAAAACAGTGGCATCAAAGACCAAAGAAATGGAATGAATCTATTCACAAGACTGGGAAACTTTTGGGATGGTTTTGAAAATGATGATTAACAAAGAACCATTATAAGAAAAGTCTGTGCAGTTTGCTTTGAGACAAAGTTTACATGAAATAGATGAGGAATGAATTGAACAGAAACATTAGTTTGTTACTACAAGAATTTGGAAAACCTTTTTTAATATTTCATACTGAAATAAAAGATAATGTACTCCTATATTGGGGTTGCTGGCTAATCTGGAATGTTTTTTCTAGGTAGTTGGGAGGAAACTTTGCTATAATCAGTTACATGTTTAGATATTTTAATCTTTGTTACAGGAAAGAATATCTTAAAATATTTTTATTATCAAACTGCAGAGGGCTTTGAGAATAATTAAGTATAAGACACGACACTGACTAGCTACATGACCATGGACAAGTTACTTAACCCTGCTTACCTCACCCAAAACCCCCCCCAAAACCAAAATATAATTAAACATAAATTCTTTCTCTGTAAATTCATTTTTCCAAGTTTGTCCCTTTAAAAAATATGTCCTAGACTGAAGTTGGTTTTCTTTTCCTTTTTTTTCAGGCAATCAAGATGATGAAGACAAGGGTGACAAATTCTGGGGAAAATCTGAAATGAATTCCACACTAGACTCTTGACTCAGAGGTATAGGGACATAAAAGTTTATTATATATTGTTGTGACTATTAAAGTAAAGAAATTAAACAGTAATGAGGGCGAGATCTCTTAGGGAAATCTAAAAAATTAAAAGGGAATATAAGGTCATTTAAGGAAAAAAACAGGTTTTTTTTTAATTCTTGGGTGGAGTTTTGGGGAAAGAGTTGAAGGAATTTCTATTATCTTAGTGGGTTAACATCGTAGTATCCCTTTTTTAATTTTTATTTATTTTTTACCTAGTATCCCTTTTTGATGAGATATTCTTTGGGGATGACTTTGAGAAAGTAGTTTGAGGTATTTACATTTCAGTATCCCTTTTTTGATGGGATAACCTTTGGCACCCTAAGTTCAAGTATCTTTATCTGAATAGTAAAATATACAGGATGGGAGCACCAGTCTTTCCCTCTCAATAAGATTCTGTGTAGGTTCTGGGTGATCCAACAATGGGAGCTATTCTAACAAAGGGATGAAAATTAGATATCCAAAGGATATGCAAGGCCAGCATAGACAGAACTAACATTTGGCATAACATTTTTCTCTAATATTTCCTCTACTACAAGGGTTAAGTAACTTGCTCAGGGTCACACAGTACGTCTGAGATCCCATTTTTGAACTCAAGTCTTCCAGGATCCACTGTGCCACCTAGCTGCCTGAGGTTAGTTTGCTACAATACAAAACTTTTAGTCTCACACACTATACAATCATATGCTTTGTCATGTGAATCTAGACTTAGGTTGCCAATTAGAAATTACATTGAAATAATTTTTCTAAGTAATTGAAAATCCTTTGAATTTAGTTATTTAGCAATTCCACATCTAGAAAGTTCAACTCAAAAGTTCCATGACTTGATGCCATAGTTTTATTGCCCAACTTGTTTAAGCCTTCAAAATTTTAAATATTTTAATGATCTACTTTCTACATTAGCTGACTCCTTAAAGTTATATTTTAATATACTATTTTGTTGGGTGAGAATTGCTAAAAAAATTCTGAACCTATACTTCTAGAACAAGAAGACAGGCTTTTTCTTTTTAAATTTATTATTTTATTCCCCCCCCCCATTACATGTTAAAGCAATTTTGAACATTTGTTTTTGTTTTTTTTTTAGGTTTTTGCAAAGCATATGGGGTTAAGTTACTTGCCCAAGGCCACACAGCTAGGTAATTATTAAGTGTCCCAGGCCAGATTTGAAGTCGGGGACTCCTGACTCTAGGGCCGGTGCTCTATCTACTGCACTACCTAGCTACCCCTTAACATTTGTTTTTTAAGATTTTTGAGTTCCAGATCGCTACTCTCCCCTCCCCCTCAATTGAGAAGCAAGCTACATGATATAGGTTATACATATTTATATGTACATATGTCATGCAAAACAGGATTTTTAATATTAAATTATTCATTCAAAACAGTTGAGTTCCAATGCTTCTAAATCTCATAAATACACTGAAATATGAGTCTGACAAAAATCATTGCAAGATCTGTGACAGATGGAAGGGAAAAATTGTGAACTGAAAGTTGAATGACATATTTAGGTTAATATTTTCCACAGATTTTATAGACCTAGAAAGAAATCTTTATCAGCATAAGAAACAATAGATGTTTTTTTTTTCCCATCAGTCTTTTTGTTCAGAGTTTATCAGCTCTCTTTTGTTCCACAGATCATTGTAGAATTAACAGATTGATTGGACCCAGTGATTTCAGCCGAAAGGTTTGGTTTTTTAAAAACTCTCCTTATTAGGAACTCCTAGGAACATGGATCATCTGCCAATTTTTGACTTTAAGGATGACAAATTTATTTTTCTTTTTGTGGCATTAAGAAGTCACAAGACTTTAAATCATGTTATTATTGCTTCCTGTTTTCCTTATCTTTCCAACGTCTCTTTTCTGACCTGAATTCTGCCATCATTTTAGTGGCTTCTCTTAATAAAGTTTTTGTAGTATTCCAAACAGAAGACCAAAATTATGTTCAATGTTCATTTCCAGCTAGCCATTTATTTAAAAATTATGCTAGACTAGAAATAGAAGAAACTGTGTAAGTAATAACAGGTATGATGAGTACCGCACCTAAAAATTCAGAGTTGGGAGTGGCTAGGTGGTGCAGTGGATAGAGCACCGGCCTTGGAGTCAGGGGGACCTGAATTCAAATCCAGCTTTAGACACTTAATAATTACCTAGTTGTGTGGCCTTAGGCAAACCACTTAACCCCATTGCCTTGCAAAAACTTTTTAAAAAATTGAAAGATTAAGGGAATAATTTAATTCCAAATCATCCCCAACCTCAGCCTTGCCTAGTGTAATCATTTTGAGTCGTTGTTCTTTTTTTTTTTTATGTTTTTGCAATTCAATGGGGCTAAGTGGCTTGCCCAAGGCCACACAGCTAGGTAATTAAGTGTCTGAGACTGGATTTGAACCCAGGTACTCCTGACTCCAGGGCTGGTGCTTTATCCACTACACCACCTAGCCTCCCCTTTGAGTCATTGTTCTTGATACTTAAACTACTAGTCCACAATTTTTGAAGTATAAACTAGAACTAATCCTTTCTATCATCTCTGGTTTCTTTCTCCAGTTTCTTTCTCCACTATGGGGGACTAATTTATCAACTACCCAACTTAAAGAAAACTAAGGCAATAATAGTTTAATTGCTCACTTCTCTATTTCATTTTTTCCTATATTTAATTTTATTAAGTCACTT
The DNA here is from genome assembly GCF_037893015.1 of Macrotis lagotis. Lineage (NCBI taxonomy): Eukaryota > Metazoa > Chordata > Mammalia > Peramelemorphia > Peramelidae > Macrotis > Macrotis lagotis. The sequence goes on from NC_133666.1 coordinate 48,741,324, forward strand.
CTTGAATAAAAACTGAGAATATATAATAGAGATCTCAAAGATAATAAAAAGTTTTTTGGTTGAGCTTGATTAAAAATAGTTCTACTAAGTTATCCTCTCATGGCAAGTATTTAAAGTTCACCAAATTGGTTCACCAAATTAAAAATAGTTTTCTTTTTCCATTCCTTGAAACATTGTGTTAAGTAGCTAAAGATTTTTAGTTAGTCATCAATAACATTTTTGTAGGACTTCTTTTATGCTTTTCCTTTCTTATGGTTTTTTGTTTTCCATTAGTTCTTATTCCTCTTTCACAATATAACTAATATATAAATATGTTAAATCCAAATGTACATGTACAATTTTTATCAGACTGTGTGCCACCAGGGGGAGGGAGGAAGAAATGAAGAGTGGTAGAAACATGTGTTGCTCATAAACTTGCAAATGAATGAATGTTGAAAAACTACCATAGCATGTAATTTGAAAAATAAAATCAAATTTCAAAAAATAATAATATTTTTATAGGGACATCTGTGACTTGTAGGGAAAAAGGTAGACTTCATCAAAGTTTTTTTTTTTAAGGTTTTTTGCAAGGCAAATGGGGTTAAGTGGCTTGCCCAAGGCCACACAGCTAGGTAATTATTAAATGTCTGAGGTCACATTTGAACTCAGGTACTCCTGATTCCAAGGACGGTGCTCTATCCACTGCGCCACCTAGCCGCCCCTGAAGTTTTTTTTTATAAGTGTTAAACCTATATTTCTGTAACAAGTGCCTGGAAATTCCCCTATTTTATATAATAACATCCTTTTGAACAAATTATAAAAAACAGAGTAAAGGTTAGGTCCTGTCAAGATAAAAAAGTATCTCCTGGTAATTAAGCCAAAGAATATTTGTAAAGGGTCAGTTTGTATTGCCATCAATAAGCTTTGGGTTGGTCTAGATCCTTTCCTGGAATATCTTCCTCCTCCCCTTCCCCATGCTTCCCTCCACCTCCTCCTGAGTTCTCTACCCCTATTTCTACATTATGGGACCATACCTTTCTTTGGAAGAGCTGGAGATGACAGGATAGGAATATTTAAGTCAAAGGTCATGCCCATTCCACCTAGAAGGTTCTGGCCCTCATGGCTGGATCTGTCTCCTTGAAGCTTGCTAGACTTAACAGATCAGCAAGAAATATGCTTTAAATTTATTTGAATTTTCCTCTTCTTTAAGGTCAAAATATCCCTCCTTTGGGTTGAAATCCCAACATCTTTCACAACCTTAAAGGGTAAATTTGCAGCATGCAAATTCAAATATGAACTAAAGTGGTTTATGCTGTAAAATTCTTCTTGTTAACAAGGTTTTATTAGAGCACTACCCACTTATTCTCTGCAAAATATCCCCAGGTAATATGCTGTTAGTGTCAGTATGTCTTCTTATATAGCCCAGTTGTGCATGTAGTTGAAGTTCAAAAGAAAATGGAACTTTTTGAGACCTTCTTGTATAAATTTTTATAAAATAAAATAAAACAACCAGTTTGTTTTAATTTTTTTAAAAAAGGAAGAAAAGAAAAAAATTTTAAAAAAAGGAAGAAAAGGGCTTAGCAGTTTAGAAAGTGAAGGTTTGAGGGTTTTTTTTTTCAAATTTGATGAGATAAGAAGGATATGAGAAACAATTTGGAGAAATGCCTTCAAGTAATCTTGATAATATTCTATCAAGTTACAACATTTATCAAATGGAAACTAAAAGAATTGTTTTGCAGGAAGGAATTATTTGAACATAACATACTAAATTTCTGTCCTTGAAAGACTATTGGAAGTATATTCCAATCTCTATGTAGAGTGTATGCATTTATCATATCATTATGGTTACAATGTCCATTTTCCTTCCCAAAAGGAAGGAATGAAAATGTAAAACTGTCATCATAAATCTTAGGAACCAAGCTAACTGAAAACAATTTGAAGTGTTGGCTGTTGTAAGTGGAAGTGTTGGCTGCTCTTGGCTCTTGGGAAGAGTGAGATTTTAATGGTGCTATTTCTGATGGTAATTCCAGATTTGATGGAGTTTGTCCTAAAGCTAAATTATGTGGTTTCATTTAAAATGAGATGTGTTTTATTGGGATAATTGTAATGTTTGACCTTCAATAGGTAGATCACATCTTAATGCAAAATATACTTGATATTTGGCATTAAGGAAATATGTCTAGAAATTTCATGAATAAGGGTTAAAGTCGGGATTACTTTATATAGGTCTTTGAATGCCAAATTGATAGATGCAAGAAATGATTTTCTATGTAAGATGATTCAGAAATACATTCAAATGAATTGATGAAGTTGTTTTAGGTTTTTAAATTCCATAATATTGCTTGGTTTCTAATTTTTCTTGTGATTTTTGAGAAATCATTTTATAAGAAATGTTGTGTAGGGGCGGCTAGATGGTGCAGTGGATAGAGCACCGTCCTTGGAATCAGGAGTACCTGAGTTAAAATCCGACCTCAGACACTTAATAATTGCCTAGATGTGTGGTCTTGGGCAAGCCACTTAACCCCATCGCCTTGCAAAAAAAAAAAGAAAAAAAGAAATGTGATGTAGCAGATTCTTCAAAAAGGATTTGAAAAATGATCATCTAAGAGTGATGTAATCAACTTTTTAAATCTGAATACTGTTAGATTATAAATTGAACTATTAGAATGTGGTCATGATGGTAAAAAAACAAGTTTTTTAATTGAATATAATTTTGCTTTAAAACAGATAACAATGAGGGGAGTAGCCAGGTGGTGCACCAGCCCTGGAGTCAGGAGTACTTGAGTTCAAATCCGGCCTCAGGCACTTAATAATTACTTAACTGTGTGGCTTTGGGCAAGTCACTTCCCCATTGCCTTGCAAAAAAATAAATAAATAAATGGATAACAATGTTTACTTAGCATTTGGGGAAAGGTCAAAATTTTTCTGTAAATTTCTTTGAGAGCTTGCTACATTTTCAGCCTCCTAGATCTTCCGCCTTAGTGAGGTCCTACAATCTTATCAACTCTGTGAGAGAAGTTGCTAAAGGAACATTGTGAAGTTCTAAAATACAGAAGTGATCTAATGAGAAACTAGGACATCTCACAGCTGAAGAAAGAGGGCTTATAAAGTTTATTTTAGAAAAAATGACTTTTTATCTGATATAGTTTTGACAATTGCTTATGAAAATTATAAACATTTTATCTGGAGTATATAATGAAGGTATACCTTTAAGCCAACTTAGTCTCAACAGTCTCCAGATTTTAAAGATTTTATTTTTACCTTAAGGGTTAATATGCAATTCCTCAAGATATAGATATCCATCAACATGGAAGTTTGTTGTGGCCAATGTTCTGGGGTTTGAGGGAACACTCATGTATTCACTATATGCCTATAATTACAGAATGTGATTATTTCCTAATTATTTTCTGATTCTGGATGAATTTGAACTAGAAAAGACATAGAAAAGGCCTTCTTTGTATGTATTTATTGTTTTTTTAAGATTTTTATTTATATTGAGTTTTACAATTTTCCCCCCAATCTTCCTTCCCTGCCCCCCCCCCAGGGAAGGCAGTCTGTTAGTTTTTACAATATTTCCATGGCATACATTGATCCAAGTTGAGTGTGATAAGAGAGAAGTCATATCTGTAAGGAAGAAAAATATAGTAAAAGAGATAGTAGAATTAATCACATAATAAGATAATGATTTTTTTTTCTAAATTAAAGGTAATTGTTTTTAATCTTTGTTCAAACTCCACAATTCTTTCTCTGGATACAGATGGTATTTTCTGTTGCAGGTACTCCAAAATTGTCCCTGATTGTTGCACTGATGGAATGAGCAAGTCCATCAAGGTTGGTCATCACCCCCATGTTGCTGTTAAGGGTGTACAATGTCTTTCTGGTTCTGCTCATCTTGCTCAGCATCAGTTCATTCAAATCCCTCCAGGCTTTCCTGAATTCTCATCTCCCCTAGTTTCTAATAGAACAATAGTGTTCCATGACTATATGTATTTATTGTTAAGAGAGGAGTTCCAATTCAGCCTCAGACACTTGCATCCAGGGCTATCTCCAGTTGTCCTCATTCATATTGGGCTACTGGATCCAGGTGGTTCAGGAGGAGAAAGTGAGGCTGGTGACTTAGCACAGAACCCCTTCACTCAAATCCAATTCATATGTCATAGCATCACCTCCCTGATCTCATAGTCTTTGAAAATTAAGGGCATACATCATTGTTAACTAATCTCTTGAAACTATATGAGAAAAGTAATGACTGTACCTAACCGTAAACTGTGCTTGCTATTTGGCACCAGTACTCTTGAGACCGTGTTTCGATATTGTTCTCAGTCTTGATATCAGCTATATATCTTTTTTTTTTAGTTTTTGCTAGGCAATGGGGTCAAGTGGCTTGCCCAAGGCCACACAGCTAGGTAATTATTAAGTGTCTGAGGCCAGATTTAAACTCAGGTACTCCTGACTCCAGGGCCAGTGCTCTGTCCACTGCGCCACCTAGCCATACCTATATCAGCTATATATCTTGTCTGAATTATCATTAAGTCAATAATCTGCCATTTAAGGGAAATGCAAAAGAGTGTGTGAACTACTATAGGTGGATATTTGTGCTTGGGAAGGTTGACAGGATGACCTTGAACAGGCAAAGTAGGAACCTCTAGACTCAGTTTTTTCAATGTGCTATTTCCTTTCTGAACAGGAAATTTTCTCAACTGGTTAATTCTGAGTCTAGCTATGATACCCTCTGAATAATATGAAATTTTGCTGCATGATTAATTCTTTCAAATTAAAGGTTAACTGTGACTCCTAAAAATCAAACAAAGCTAAGTAAGCTTTATTCTGTTATGGTTACGTTAGAATGATCTGTTCCCTTGAAAGAACAGTCTTGATTTTGTGATAACCATGTCTTTATTTCTTTTATAGCAAACTTCTAAAACAAGGGTAGGATAAGTGCTAAAGGTGGTTGGTTTGTTTGTTTATTGATGGATCTTGTTGTTGCATACTCATACATTTCTGAGTTACTGTAATGATATGCAAGTATGAAAGGTCTTAATGTTCTATATTTTACTCTCATGAATTTGTACTCATTATTTATTTCAACTTCCTAACCTAAGCAACTAGGTAAATAAGTCCTAAGTCTTGCCATCCATCCTTATATCTTTTCTAGATGAATGGGAGAATATTTATATGTGTTCACAGACATAAATATATATATACATATATACACACATACCTATATATTATATATATATATATATATATATATATATATATACAGATACATTTATATTCTAAAAGGGAGAATAATTCCAAATATGTGATATAAAAGTTTTAAATTTTATGTAAAAATTTTCTGTTTTAATGGAGTGGTAAACTTTGAGAAAAACAAAATAAGACTTTTCTCTAAGAATAAGATGTATGCATGTGTGGTATGTGTGTGAGTTATGATTGGTGACCAGATAGTCCTGTTAAGAACAATGGCAAAAGCACACATAAACATGATAGTTCTGGATAATATGCTTTTGTGACATATATTTTAATTTTTTCTTATGTTCTGACAGTAATTTAGAACAATACTGAAAAAAGTAGAACAAAGCACTGAATATCCCTCAGGTTCAATTGAATATACACAGATGGTTTTTTTAATGTTATGTTATTTTGTTTTTTCAATTACATGCAAAAATAGTTTTCAACATTCACCTTTTTTATTTTAGTTTTTTATTTTGCAAGGCAAATAGGGTTAAGTGGCTTGCCCAAGGCCACACAGCTAGGTAATTATTAGGTGTCCAAAATTGGATTTGAACCCAGGTACTACTGACTCCAAGGCCAGTGCTTTATCCACTACACCACCTAGCCGCCCCATCTTTTTTATTTTAGAAAGATTTTGAGTTTTACAATTTTTCCCTTAATCTCCCCCCCCCCACAGAAGGCAGTCTGTTAGTCTTTACATTGTTTCCATGGTATACACTGATCTAAGTTGAATGTGATGAGAGAGAAATCATATCCTTAAGGAAAAAAAATAAGGTATAAGAGATAGCAAAATTACATAATAAGATATCAGTTTTTTTTTTAATTAAAGGCGAATAGTCTTTGGTCTTTGTTCAAACTCTACAATTCTTTCTCTGGATACTGATGGTATTCTCCATTGCAGACAGCCCCAAATTGTCCCTGGTTGTTGCCCTGATGGAATGAGCAAGTCCATCAAGGTTGATCATCACCCCCATGTTGCTGTTAATATGTACAATGTTTTTCTGGCTCTGCTCATCTCATTTAGCATCAGTTCATGCAAATCCCTCCAGGCTTCCCTGAATTCCCATCCCTCCTGGTTGCTAATAGAACAATAATGTTCCATGACATACATATACCACAGTTTATTAAGTCATTCCCCAATGGAAGGACATTTATTTAATTTCCAGTTCTTTGCCACCACAAACAGGGCTGCTATGAATATTTTTTTTTACAAGTGATGTTTTTACCCTTTTTCATCATCTCTTCAGGGTAGTGGTATTGTTGGATCAAAGGGTATGCACATTTTTGTTGCCCTTTGGGTGTAATTCCAAATTGCTCTCCAGAAAGGTTGGATGAGTTCACAGCTCCACCAACAATGTATTAGTGTCCCAGATTTTCCACATCCCTTCCAACATTGATCATTGTCCTTTCTGGTCATATTAGCCAATCTGAGAGGTGTGAGGTGGTACCTCAGAGATGCTTTAATTTGCATTTCTCTGATTAGTAATGATTTAGAGCAATTTTTCATATAACTACAACATTTACTTTTTTGTAAGCTTTTGAGTTCCACATTTTTCTACCTCCCTCTTTTCTCTCCCCCATCCCCATGGCAGTGAGTTATCTGATATAGGTTATACATATATAATAATGTTTAATATATTTCTATGTTAGTTATATTGTGCAAGAAGAATCAGAACTAAAAAGAAAAAAACATGAGAAAAAAACAAAACAAGTTTTAAAAAGTGAACATAGTATATGCTTTAGTCTGTATTTAGACTCCATGGTTCCATCTCTGGATGTGAATGATATTTCCCATCACAAGTTGTTAATCATCTCACAATGTCTCTGTTAATGTATACAGCATTCTCCTGGTTCTGCTCACTTCACTCAGCATCAGTTCCTGCAAATCTTTCCAAGTTTTTCTGAAGTCCAACCACTCATGATTTCTCACAGAACAGTAGTACTCCATCATCTTCATATACCACAATTTGTTTAGCTATTTCCCAATTGATGGGCATTTCTCACTTTCCAGTACTGGTAATTTAAAAAAAATTTTTCTTCCCCCCCCCAGATGTAATAGTCTTTGAACATGTTTTTTAAATAATTTCTCAAAATTGGATTAAGAATTTTACATAAAGGGTCAGCTAGGTGGCTTAGTGGATAGAGCATTGGCCCTGTAGTCAGGAGGATCTGAGTTCAAATCTTATCTCAGGCACATAATAATTACCTAGCTGTATGACCTTGGCCAAGTCACTTAACCCCACTGCCTTGTAAAAGCTAAAGAATTTTATATATAACATATAACATTGCATTGACAGTGTAAAGAAATTTTAAAATAAGGCATTTTTTTCCTGTTTTGAAGTTCTCTGATGTACTCTTTTTAAAATTTAAGGCAGTGGGGTTAAGTGACTTGCCCAAGGTCACACAGTTAGACAATTATTATTAAGGGTCTGAGGCCTAATTTGAACTCCTGACTCCAGGGTTGTTGCTGTAACCACTGTGCCACCTAGATGACCCTTTTCTGATGGACTCTTGACCCTCATGGATTCTTTTTAAGATTCTTCTTTCATAATGAAGATAGAATGATCCATATCAAGTGTAGAGTTCAAGTAAAGATTGAGATAATTAATATTATAGTATTATATTAATAATGAATTATTAATAGTTATCCCTTTTTTTCCTTCTATTTTCTGTAAGGGTCCACCTCCTGTTAGGGTCAGGCAGTCTCTAACTGATTGCTGATTGAGATTTCTCCTAGCCTTCAAGTCAATTTGGGGTGAGACCCAACTCAACTAAGAGATCTAATTTCTGTTTAGAATATAAACAAAATCCATTCTGGGTGAGCTCTTACCCTGAAGGAAGGAGCCTGTTTCTTTGATCCTCTCCATTGGAGTTTAGGGTGACCCAGTTTCTGAAGGAGAAAACTAGCCAGAGAATTCTGAATGGAGATGGTTTCCCCTGCCCAGTTTTCTGGAGGCTGCTAAGTGTCATGATCAAGGCACATTCTCAACAGGAAGAGCTGGAGACTTTTGACCTCTCTCCTCATTAAATGTTCCCCAATTAAGATTGATTTTTTTCCTTGTCAAGGAAATTCCCTTTCAGAGGAGACTTAAGACATCGTTTGCTACAAGAGAAACCACTGACTGTCAATTTATTGATTGCCAGCTAGCCTAAATAATAAACTAGTTACTAGTTTCACCAGAAACTCTACCTCTCAGGATTTTCCATTTGTCTCAAGATAAAAAGGCAAACATGTAAAAACTACAATTCTTTGAATTGTCAGATGAATTATGTGTTAGTAATTGGATGTTCACAGAGTTCTACTATTATAACACTGTCTCTACTAACACTTAAACTGGTTTTTGTTACAGGAGCAAATCAAGTTAGTCTAGGAAACATCTGCAAGTGACTTGAAACCTAGGAAGTAGATCTATGGGGAGGAACCCCTCTCCAGAACTGCTCTGGGAATGGGCCTATTCCAGAATATCCAAAAGAAAATGTTTCCAAGAACTAGAAGGCTACCAAGACCCAAGATGAACTATTCTTATTAAATAAACATTTGAAGTGGGTCACCAGGAACAAGCTAGTTTAAGGAGACGATGTTATTTAATGTGGATGATCATACTTTTTTTTTTTTAGGTTTTTGCAAGGCAAATGGGGTTAAGTGGCTTGCCCAAGGCCACACAGCTAGGTAATTATTAAGTGTCTGAGACCAGATTTGAACCCAGGTACTCCTGACTCCAAGGCTGGTGCTTTATCCACTACACCACCTAGCTGCCGCTATGATCATACTTTTTGACTCGGTTTATTGTTGCAGCCAATCTTTTCCAATATTCCAAAGGAATGTATGCAGAAGTCCAGTTGACAAAATCCCCAGAGAAGACAAATTTATAAATAAGTAACCACAGAACTTTTTATGTTCAAAATGAGGAAATGTTATGGGATTTTTTAAATTTCCTTTTATTTCTCCTGTATCTTTTGGTTAAAATTAATACCTTCTGACTGAAACTTGTTCCATGGTATGTAAAAATTTATTTAAAAATTTTAAGTATTCCTTAGATAAGAAATCAGAGGAAGATTCAAACTGTCCCTAACTTCTTTTTTTTTTAAAGATTTTATTTATTTTGAGTTTTCCAATTTTTCTCTTAATCTTACTTCCCTCCCCCCACCCCCCACAGAAGGCAATTTGCCAATCTTTACATTGTTTCCATGATATACATTGATCCAAATTAAATGTGATGAAAGAGAAATCATATCCTTAAAGAAACATAAAGTAATGGAGATAGCAAGATGTCCCTAACTTCTGAACATGTAAAACTTCCTTCTCAATGAAGTTTAATCTGCAACCTAATTTAGTTGGCCTGTTGTTTGACGCAGTTTATTTCTTTAGGGGATGCATGAGATTGTGACTGATTAAATTTGTCCAAATTTTATGACATTGAAGGAAATACGGTCAAGGTATAATAATTTCTCAAAACTATAATCCTGGTAAAAGACTAATTTCTTTAGAGAATACTAAGTCTTCATTTATAAATAAGTATGAAATTAAGCCTCCAAAGTTTGTCTCCTTATGTTGATTACAAATCCAGGAGGACAATGATGCTGGGAGACTGTGCTGCCAGGAAGAAACAAGAGGCCTGCTAGTATTGTATGAGAAAGTCTTTGAGGGCCAGTTTTTAGACAGATATATTGTGCAACTTTCAAGGTTAGGTCACAAAGTTAGTTAATAATTTTCCCTATTCTCTGTTTTTCCTTAAAATATCAATTTCTTTCCCAGTTCAATGTGATCGTTTCCTTACTGGCCTCCACCTTAAGATTTAGAGGTAAGATCTTAGAGAATAAAACTTAAAAATGTCTAACCTACATTTTCTGTCATTTTATTTTGACCCCATATTTTTAAGGTTCTTTTAGTTTTAGGTTTGACAAGAGCTATCTTTTCTTTAACTTTTAGGGCCTCAGAGGAATGTATAGATTTCAATATGTAAAAAAAACTGCTTCACTACTCTGAAATAATTTTTTCTGAAAGAAGCCTGGTTAGAATCCTAATGACTGTTCAGATTTTCTGAGGCCCATACCTATGCTTGAGCATAATAATAAAACCTGGATTTTTACCTTCATAATTTCTGCCTTGTGGTAAACCTACATTTGGCAGCAGTTACCTGCTATATGAGCACAGAGAGAAGATATTTCTGCCATAAAAAAATATCACAAATTATTCAATGTATTCCAGTTAATATTTACTGGAATTTTTAATTAGTTTTTATGTATTTTTTAATATCTCAGAAATGTGTGATTTTGTCAGTATGACAGATCTGCCAATACAGATCACAATTCCACTGAAATGCAGTAGGGAAGGTCTCCGGGAGTTTCTATGATTTAAAAAATAATCCATTACTCTGCAGACAACCTGGTAATGAACCTTACTAAATTTAGCTAAACTGCTCTTGCTAATGTAGAGATGAGCCTCTTTTGGCTTGGGTAGGCTGCTGCTTGAACAGCAGACATCATTGGCCTCGTCTTTAAAGTCTTGCCAGCTTTGTGGGTCCTGCCAGTACTTGTATTCTGCTGGCAGTCTTTGGGAACCCAACACCTAAATCCCACAAGAAAACAGAATAGGACTTCTAATGCCATCCATTTAAAAATAAAACAAAACAAACCATCCTAATCCATTATGAGTTTTTTTTTTAAATATTTCTCCCTCTAACTCCTAAGTTTCTCAAGTTATTGTGTTATTACTGTGGACTAAAAGCACATTTTATCTCTTCTTCCTTGGGTTCCAAATGGTGACAGGAAAGAAAATCCTGGCATGATAAGTGTGACATCCTAACCTTCATTCAATTGAAAATTTGGTGCTCAAATAGCATTGCCTCAGTCAAACTGAGACCTGGGAAAGACAGTTTAAAAAGGTCAAGGTCTCCCACTCCATCTGGGGCCATGGATGTCTCCGGAGGAGAAAGTGGGGCTGGTGACTTAGCATAATACCCACTCACTTAAATCCAATTCATTTGTGTATCATGACTTCATCTTCCTGATGTCAAAGTCTTCTTCCAGCATGAAGAAACAAAAAAAAATGGCAATAAGAGCAAGGAATAGGTTAAGGTAGAAAGAGCAGTGACTGATCATAGATTCATGGCTGGAAGCAACTTTAGAGGTCATCTAATCTAAACTCCTTATTTTACAGATTAGGACCCTTAGACTCAGAGAGGTTGTCCATCCCAGGTCACACAAATAATTAGTGTCAGAATTCAAAACCAGATTCTCTGATTACCAATTCAGGGTCCTTACACTATACTAAGGTGCTTCTAGGAGTCAGATTGATTCTGAGATCTGCTGCTATATTGGATAGATAAGAATAAAGTTTATAGTAAGCATTTCTCATCTACATTCTGCTGTTCTGCTTATAACATCCAAACATTCAGTTTGACCAGTGGAGAAACCCTTACCAAGGAATTCCCATCTCTTTCCTTGCTTGCTTTCATTGGCCAGGGCCAACCCAAATGAATGGCATTCCCCCATAAGGATATGCTAAAAGCACCTGAGGAATTATGTAAAAAGCACAATGACCCTATTAAGAATTCTACAGTTCAGAAGCCATTGAGTCTGAAGGCTATGGCCTGGACAAGCTGACAGATTCATAGCTGATTGTATCTCCAAATGTTGGCTACACAAACAAGTCTGAAGAACCTTCAGCCCAGATCAGAGAGCAAATTGACTTACACTGGACAAGCATATGAATGAATGAAAAAAGCATTTATTATGTTCTTACTGTATGCAATGCACTGCACTGGGGATACAAATGCAAAGTTGAGCCAGTTCCTGCTCTAAAGCTCACATTCTAATAGAAGTAAATAGACAAGACATATAGGAAGCTTCTGCTGTACATCAGATGGAAAGGCTCAATGGTCCAGAGGGTGAAGTGGGAAATCAGGCAGACTCCATCTTCTTTGTTCCACCATTTCTGGTGATAAACCAATTTCTCCTGTAGAGCCATTTGACAGTGCCATTAACTTTGCTAAATGCATCCTGGGTAATATTAACTTACATACAATTCAACAAAACATTTTTAAGTAGCTACTATATGCAAGGCACTATGCTAGGCCTTAGGGATACAAAGACATAAGGTGAAAAATAGTACCTGCCCTCAAGGAGCTTACATAATAGCACCATTCACATAGAGCTGGAAGGAACCCTGGAGGTCATCCAAGTCAACCTCTTCCTTTCACAGATGGGTTAAGTGACCTCTTGGTCACATAAGTAATAAATGGCAGAGTTGAGACTTTTTTTCAGCCTTATAAGACACCCTTATAAAGACATCTTTATGATGTTCTTAATTATGTGCAATGTTTGGTTTATATAGAGGTGGAGGATAAAGCACTGAATTTGTAAAAACAAAAGATATTAAAAAAAAGCAATGGATGGAATGGTCATCCCTTGCTCTCTGTGTGACCTTGGACAAGTCATAGTACCTGGCACATAGTAGGCACTTAATAGTTACTGAATTAAATTAAACTTCACAAATCTGGAACTTCTTCATTTGTAAAATGGCGGCAGGAGGAGTTGGAATAGATTGGCTGCTATGGTACCTTATCACTCTAAATCAGTGATCCCTCGAGGGGTGAGATGTATCAGTTAGTAAAACCATGGGTCTTTCATAGACTCAATGCTCATGGCCTATAATATACTGCTGTGACTGTAAAAACTGAAATACTCAATTTGGTCAAGGGTCACTTTAACTGATAGGCTATACTAAAAGCAAGACATGAATTGTGTCAACAAATGAGGAAAGCATAAACATTTAAGTATGATCTCAGACAGCCAACCTATAAAAACTTGGCTCCAGAGAAGTTATTTAGTTGGTCATCACTGGCCTGTATAGCTACTCAGGAATTACAGTTAAGGATGAAGAACTATTGGTCTAAACATCAAAGCATCCAATTTCACACCACCTAAATATCATTCTTCCATTATCATATGGTAATCATTGTCTTAGTGTAAAGTCATCCTTATTGTATAGCTAATCCAATATCATAAGAGAAATAGAAATAGTTAATGTCCTTAATGCTTTTGGGATTAAAAGTGAATCTGTTTGGCACTTTTTATATGAAAAATCAAAATAAGAGTTAATGAATTGAGAAGAGTTGTTGATTTGCTAGGTGGACCTCTCCATGCACTAGTTCCTTATCTATGAAATGAAGAGGGTTATCACTAGATAAGTTGAGGTCTCTTCTAGCTCAAAAATGCTATCATCTTCTAAACTTAAGATTTCCTACTCTGTTTCCCTCAGAATGAGCTAGCTAATTCTAGAACAAGAGCTAGAAACTTTTATCACAGATAGTAAAATTTGCCAAATGGAAGGCATCAGGAACTTGCTGACTATCACCCAGTGAAAGTGTCATCATCATTTCATCCATGAATCAAAGTCGCATAAAGTTCATAGCCAATATCTCCAATATTCTCATGAAAAGACTAAAGGAACAGTTAAAAAAAAACCCAAAACAAGAACTATAACACAGAATGTTAAAAACTACCTTTGCATGTAATTAGAAAATAAAATGGTACCTATTAATTAAGGAAATGCCCAAACAAATTATGATCTCTCAATATAACAATTATTGAACCACTGGCAATTACAAATAAGAAAAAATTAATAGAAACATGGAAAAACTTGTATGAACTGATACAAAAGAAACGCAAACTAGGAAAATATACATATAAAGACAAAATTGTAAATGCAAACATTAAAGGGCATCTGAATTTAGATTCCATGACCCACCAATCTTAGTTCCAAAGAACAATGACGAAAACATACTTCCTTTCCCTTCACAGTCTACAGAGCCAGAATACTGGATAGGCCACTAAATACTGTGCTCAAGCCAATTGATTTTGCATAACTGTTTTTGGTTGTTACAAAGGAGGTTTCTATGTGGGTTGAGGTATACTGAGAAGTTACTGATGCAAAACAAAAACTTTATTTTTAAAAAGTTCTAGTATTAAGACATTTTAGCAATCTATAGCATATGGAATTCTTCATATCCTTGTATATAACATTTCAAAATATACTGCTTTTGAAATCCAAGGGAAACAGAAAAGCCAGTATTATAGAAAACTTGCATTAAATAGCCAAATGTGAATATAAAAGAAAATTGGATATTTGCTGAAAGTTGAACTTCAGTCTTAATACTCACAACTAACTTGGAAGCAGAGAATGTGTGAGCTGTTTGGGACCCTTTAGATCCCCTAGTCCACTGCCTTTTTGCTAAAACCTAAAATTTAATCATACAAATTCAGATACAAAGGATGCTCTACCCTGCACTAAGTGATTCTTTCCTTAGTGACCGAAGCAATCTCTGATTGATTACTACATTTAGTGGACCCTAAGTGAAGCAGCCAGGTTTGAGGCTCTCAGCCATATCTCTGTTTAGTCTTTGCTTTGCTTCTGCTTCCACAAATCCTAGTTAACTCCTCTCCAATTTCTAGTCCCAGAGCAACTGGCCCATGCAGGGATTACACTGAACTTCAGTTACAATATTGCAACTCTTTTCCAGTTGTGGTATATCACATGACTCCTGTCTATTTAAAACTACTGATATTTTACGTTCAAATCCTTATCCTCTACAAAAAGGGTTTCTTCAAATCAAAGCTTTCATTGTACAAAGAAACTGACACCCAGATATTACAGGTCACACAATTAGTTAATGGCAGAGTCAAAAACGGGACCTAGATCTCCTAATTCTTAGTCCACTGACTTCTCCACTATAATGATAACAACAACAATAATAAATATGGAATTATGTATTCATATAGATTCATATCAATAGGCAACTAACACTGGAACTATTTCTGTGAGAATTGACTTTTAAAAAATCTGCTAATTACAAACATTTAAAAGGAGACCATCTATCCACCATGATCTTGGAATGCTAAAGGTAGAATTACAAGTTCCAATAATCTATAGTGGGACCTCCAAAGCAGAATAGAGAGTAGAAGCAGTCATGAAGCTAAAGACCCTATTCAGGGCTGATTGATCATAAATGAGAAAGTTGTTTTAGTCAAGCTATGTAATTTTCTTAATTTTTGACTTTGTTAGAATAGACCCAACCATGAATATTTACTTGAACAGGCCAAAACGTAAAACATCCAAATATCCATTCATTGAACCTCCTCATATAGTCTAATTTAAAAAAAACCCCAAAACAAACAAAACTAATTTTTCAGTATCATGTGAATAAAATATACTTAGAGAGATTAATAAAGCTACCTGAAATTACCAGGTTCATTGTAATTTAGGTTACAAATTGGAAAGTCATCATAATTTTGAAATTGAAATCAGTTTTATAAGTTTCTTTTTGAATTGCTGGCTCACTTTTCAAAAATTAAAAATCATTAAAAGCCTGCAATTGTGATTGTAAAACAGTTTATTTAAATGTTATACAAAAGCAACAACTCAGTCATGGGCCTTACTTATAAAAGCAATATAAGTGACATCTAAACTGATCATGGAAAACTAAGTTAAATCCAGTTAAGGCACTTTAGATGGAAGTCAATTTCAAAATCCAAATAAAAGAAATGCTCAATTTTGAATACAACAGTATCTCTTCTCTCCACAAACTAATTCAACCTTGAGGGTAAGTAATCTCTCTATTCAAGCAACAGTCTAAGACTTATCTTGGCTAGTCAGCTTCATACAAGTTTCACTATTAGGAATCACAGCATCAATTCAGTGGGTCAAACATGAACAACAACAGCTGATGAAGCCACATGAGCATGCACAAAAGCCAGGTTCCCGATGAACTAACAAATAAAAGAAGCAATTACACTGGAGTACCAAGGTCAACCATTCCCCTTAAGCAAAGTCATCTTTCTTCTGAGGCCTGGAGGCCCTTTCCAAATAGTGATCATCTATGGTCTCACTCCCATAAGATCACAGAACTATGTTATCTACTCTGGGGAAGGTGACCAATAGCCAGGCAGCCAACAGTCACAGGTTATAAAAAGGCAGAACTTCACCTTCAGTCTAGCACATTTGCCCATATCCCTCCCTTCCTCTCTCTGTCTCTCTCCACCCCGCCCCCCCCCCCCAATCTGGTATTTTTGCTTTTTTCATCATTACGGAAGAGATTATGTATTTTGACCTAACACTAAATAGTGCATTAAAATTCTCATAGAAGTTTAGTAACCACAGTGGAAGTTTAAATAGGGGGCAGAATCATTTGAAAACTTTATTCCTTTCATTCACTGAAGAAAGTCAAGAATGAAAACATACTGAATTTTTACCTTGTTCTACTTAAAGCAGTTGGGAAGAAAAAAGAATTAAATTTAGTTCCACAACCATCTATTAAGTGCCAACTATTTGCAAAGTCCTGGGAATCTGAACATAAAAAAAACTATCCTGGTCCTCTACTTGGGGAGGGAGGAGAAGGGGGGAAATAGAAGTAGCACAGCTTTTCAGGGGCACTTCATTTACATACAGAGGTAGCAACCAAGACAACTAGATGCCCAATGTATGTGGTCCATGGGTAGGAGATATTTTTAACAGGGAAAAAAATTGTTTTAACTTAATTAGCAGACATTAAACAACTTAGCACAATAGGGCCTGATGACCAGTTCATCCTAACCATTAGATAATTGACAGTCACTAGGCATCATGCTTAGCATCAATTAGTAAGCGTAAGTGAAGTGAAAAATATTCATCATAGAACTAAACATATTCATTCTTGTATTACCTGTCACATACAAATGACTGATCATGTGGTTTCCCAAAAATCCTCATAATTATCACTTCATTGAATCATCTTCCAAACACTCTGTTCTAAAGTAGACAAAGACCGGAGGAAATTTGTCCTAGTCAGAAAGTGTTTAGGTTTCACTGTGAGCTACTACTATGGTGACCCCCCCCAAAGTAATTTCAAATTAGAACAATTTTCTCAATTAGGAAGTAGGACTAATTTATTACTAAGCTGACATTTTTTAAAAATGAGCTTTCTTGAATTAAAGAAAACTAGGGAAAAGGAATTTACCAGAAAGCCCTAAGTATAAGACTGCTTATTAGCACCCACAGAGAGGACTTTTTAAATGTGACTTTTCATGTCTAAAGCTACATAGCAATGTGCTTCAGGAGAAAAGACCTAAGCAAAGTATCCATTAGGGAGCCTTGGTCTATACACATGTGGAGTGTTATCTGTTTTTAGGAATCAACACAGCACATCTGGCTTCTCAACTTACAAGATAGATGTGCGAAGCATCAATTCCAAGGGGAAGAAAAAGGGGAAAAAGGGTAGGATGCTTATTATAGTTATCGGAAATTGCTGGAAAGATAAGATTGATCAAGATATCTCTTCACACTGGAGTAGAAAAATATTTTATCAGGTGACTAAAAATTAAGAACAAGGAATTCCTCAAATTAGACTGAAGTAGTACTACTAGAAGATTTTCTCTTATTCCCAAAACATACTCTTGTCTAAAAAACTCTGAATTCCACGAGGTTAAATGTTTTGTAAAGCTCACTGGGCTGGGGAGGTTAACAACAGAAGGGAAATTTGTCCTAACACAGCATGGACTTTTAAAGCAAACTGCTTGTTAACATTAAGGCACTACACATCACTCTTTGGTTCCATTTTTTAACACAATCTCAATCCTTTTCAAGAGAGGTAATAAGAACCATACACATTTTGCACTGTTCCAACACAATATATACAATTTCCAAGCTTTAATGTTCCAGCATTGTTTTGCTTCTTTTTAATTCATCAGGAAGCTGAAATAAATACATAGATCCATTAGTCATTACAGATGACAATGAAGGATAGGAATATAGGAAGGCATTTATGTGCTCTCTATCTCCCCTTCACCCCCAACCCCCCAATTACAATTAAGAATAAAGAAGAGGTAGAATGGGGGGGCTCTGAGCTAATTAGCACCTAACCAGAGGCACAGATTTTCTAATTAATTTGATGGTTCCTTTTCTTTACATGTCAGTGTGAGGGGAATAGGAGTGTTTCCAGGAAAAGGGGGTGGGGGAGGAAAGTCCAGGAGGGCTAATTAAGCTCTCTAAATATGCAGATGGAGAAGAGAGAACAGTAATCTAGTAATCCTTTCTCCAAGAAGGAAAATGGTGTTTGGGAACATTAGAGCCTGGGGAGGGGAAATAGAGGCAAGGAAGTGGTAGAGATTTTCAGGGGTGGCATATGCTTTGAGAAACAGGGGTTCTCTCCACCCTGCCTTGGACTATCAGTCAAATTCATTTGGGTGGGATAGGAACACCAGGTCTGAGTTTTTCTTGATAGTATATTAATTTAATTTAGAAATTCTTAAAGGAGACTATGTTGGAATCAGTTTGGGGAGAAATATCATAATTCAGTCCATTTGCAGGCAGACAATTTAAGATGTATTGGGACAACTTTAAGAATCTTTCTTACCTATAGGGATAGCCATGGTATTTAGACTTGAAGACAGAGAGCATCCAACTAAAAAACACAACCACCAGCACAATGCCAACAGCACACATCACTGTCAAAAAGAGAAAAGAGCATTCTAAGTGTAATGTGAAGTACAGATACAAAAGACCAATCAGAGAGCCCTCCTCATCTTAATTTCCAAAGGAATTCAATACAGATAATAATAATAATTCTTATTATCTAGCTCTAGAAAAATAAAATAATCCCACTTTCATCTAACAGGGTTTTATGGTTTACTAATATGATTTAAAAAAAATGGATATAAAGACAGTGAGCATGTCCTAGTGGACAAGGCAAGTACTTACTGGACAGGAAGAACTGGTTTCAAACTCTGATCCTTAGTCATTATGGGTCTCTGGGCAAGCCCGTTTATTTTTAAGTTTTTTGGGGTTTTTTGGCAAGGCAATGGGGTTCAGTGGCTTGCCCAAGGCCACACAGCTAGGCAGTTATTAAGTGGATGAGGCCGAATTTGAACTCAGGGACTCCTGATTCCAGGGCCGGTACTCTATCCACTGAGCCACCTACCCACCCCAGCAAGCTCCTTTTTTACCATTCTTCTATTCCTCTCTGATGGAAGGGCAGGACCATGAACTCCAAACCTCCATTTAAGAAAAAAGCTCACTTCAGATATCTCATTTCTCACCTGGTCCCTCTACTTCTGAGTTCTCTAAATATATTCTCTATCATGGCCCTGTATAGGTTACTCTCTCATCTTCCCCCTGCCCCCCTTTGCTGTTATCTTCCACTGTAGATATGCACCCCCACTGCTTAGCATACAGTAAATGCTTAATAAATATTTATTGACTATTATGTGAATAATGAGCTAGATCAAAAAAGGAAAAAAGCTGATTGGCAGGTGAGAAAATAATAAAATACTGAAAATGCTTAACATTCTTAACCAATAACCACCCCCATTTTAAAATACCAATCTTCTGGGGCAGCTAGGGGGAACAGTGGATAGAGCACCGGCCCTGGAATCAGGAGGACCTGAGTTCAAATTCGGCCTCATCCACTTAACAACTGCCTAGCTGTGTGGCCTTGGGCAAGTCACTTAACCCCATTGCCTTGCAAAAACCAAAAAACCCTCCAATCTTCTTCAATTGATTATATATATATATATATATATATATATATATATATATATGTATGTATGTATAATAAATCTATAGCTATAACTCATGAAATATACCACTAACTCTGAGGAATCCAAATGATCAGTCACCCAAAGAGCAATGGACAAAAGACTTATGGGGGCCTAAATGGGCTAGAGCATCTTACTTGAGGCTCACTAATAAGAGGTATAACCAATATTGACTGGGATGATGGTTCTCAAACTTTTTTGTCTCAATACACCTTTGCACTCTTAAAAATTATTGAGGGTGCCCCCAAGAGCTTCTTTTATGTGTATGTACCTGTCGATATCTATTGTATTAGAAACATCTTAGTCCGATGAAAATAGTTTTGACTTCACTGATCCCAGGGTATCCCCAGATCAAACTTTAAGAACCACTGCTCCAGAAGATATATTATTGGAAAGGATATTGGTCAAACAAATAGTCAGAAAATTGGTATTTTAAGAGAGAGACGGCCTTTACCAGTACCTGTAAAATGCAGAGAAAGCTAAAGGAAGCCTTCAAAACCATATTATTATTCTATAGAGCAGGCTCTTTTTCTATCTGAACAATTTATCCTGTGTTCAAATCTTTTACAATTTACAAAGTACTTTTCCCACTTTTCCATTCCAGGTATGATTTTCATTTGGCAGAACCATCTCCCTCAGCAAAAAAGAATCTAATTTTAGACAAGTTTTATTAGGAATAACAAATATCCCTTTTATGGAAGTAGGGGATGGTAATTTAGAATCATGGAAACATGGAGGGTATCATTTGATTCAAGTTGTCAAAGATGAAGGAAAATTCATTCCTTCAGGGCTTCATTTTCACATATTTTGAGACTTGGACCAAATATGACATTCCACAGAATTTTCTATATTTTAAAAGACATAGAATTCATTTGCATCTTTGGAAATAACAGATGCTTATGGCAAAGGGGATGCTAGGGTAAACTGATAGTTTCAGTTTTCTCATATGTGAAATATCTATTTTAAGCAGATTTCTCTTCCTTCTCTCTTGCTTTCCCTCAACTCACTTCAACCCACCCCATCCCAGGGAGATGGGGAAAATAAGTATGAGGTGACAGTGAGCTCATAGATTCAGAACAGGAAGAGACCTTAGAGATCATTTAGCCCATCTACCTCCATTTACAATTTAGGAAACTGAGGGAGGCCCAGAGAGATGAAATTATTTGTCCTAAATCACTGAGTTGGGACTGGAATCTAGATTGTCTGCCTCCAAACCCACTGTATCAAGTTTGCTCCCAGGATCCTGTTGCTGGCAATGATTCTTCAGATCTTTTGGTAGGTAATCCTGAAGGATTGTCCTACAGGGAGGCTTTCAGTCTGTTTTGAAGAAGAGAAAACAAGCTCTTTTCTTTAGCACCATCCAGTTTAGAAAGCATTGCCTCACAGGCCTGTGAAATATATGATCTGAATATTTTTAAAGATGAGGAAACTAATCCTCTGAAAAAGGAAATGCCAAGCTCTACAAGATGCGATCAGGACCGGGATTTGAACCCACACCTCTCCTGACACTAAGTTTAATCCTACAAATCCTCTTTTTACTACCTCACCTCTCAGGAACACCCAGAAAGGGAAAAAAGAGCAGTACTAGAAAGGGAAGCAGACAAGCCAATCTCTTCAGGCTGTGGGGGGAAAAAAAAGGAAAGATTATGATACGGAAGGCAGGCCAGGGCTGGGAAACATAACGAAGGAAAGGTTTCTCTAGGCAGGAGGCTGTGCCCTTACAGCTCCCTACCCCCTGAAAATCCCCACCTCTCCAACCCCTGATTCCTAGCCTCATCGTCTCACCCCCACAAATTCTGAATTCTGTCCTCAGGTCCGAATCCTAGCTTCCTGAGATCTCAGTCTGGTACCATTTTCTGGCCAGTGGATGGGTTGGGTAGCCCTTGCTCCTATTTCAAGGGTAGGTAGATGGTTTCCTGGCATCCAAAGTCTGAGCTTTAAATGCATTTTCCCATGGAAATTTTGCTTTGGGTCATATATTAGAATGTTGCAAATTGTGGCTAGATTCTATGTTATTATTAACATCACATCATACTTTAGGCACATTATGAGTTTAGCTTTTGTGGTCAGATCTGGGAATCTAACCACCATTTATTAATACTGATTGACATAAGACCACAACCCACTTTGAAGACGTGAGTTGGCTTGCATGTGACAGAAAAATATTGATGCCATTCAAATTGTTACTGAAGAAAAACTGGATTGTCAAAAGGTCTCCTAAGCAAAGGGAAAAGTCCAGCCTTTAAATACAAGGACCAAAAATTTGCTTGGAGAATTTGGGGGTTATAACTCAAATCATCTCAATTAATCACCTGCTTACAGGCAAGCCATAAACAGAGCTTCATTTTCAAGTTAATTTTGTGAACCTGATTTACAATGCTTTATGTAACTTACACTTTCTCTTTCCAATATCCATGTGAGATGTGATGGCTTCACACAACAGCACAATCCCCAGAGTAACAGCACCATCTTTGATCATGGTTTAAGGAGAAATTCCAAGACATCCATGGTCAGCTACCCATAGAATATGGACTTTGTTTCTTCCCCCCAAAACAGCGTGGTAAACGAGGAGGATTCTGCCAAACATCAAATTCAGTACTCAAGAATAATTTAAAGAAAATTCAGTTTGGAAGAAATATCCCACAAGCAAACAAAAACCTGCATTTTAAATGAAACTTTTCAATGCCTAAGAATGATTTGCTTAAAAACTCAACTACTAGTTTCTATCTCTTTATTTTTAGCCTTTAAACAACTGATCCTACTATTCATGCATAAAAGTATTATTATCTTGCATACCCCCCCCAAAGTACCTATAATCAGTAGGGGTGCCTCAACCAGTTAGAGAGCACAGAGACTTGCAGATTAAAACATGACTTTTCCCAAGTCTCCATTCTTCTCAGACTCAGTCCTAGATAGTAAGTAAAAAGATCTATCTGTGGATTCCAATTGTTATTCGAGCCAAGAAGAGGCCTAGCTCTTGAATAAAAGAGAAACCCACCTTAGAGGGAATTTTAAAACAGCCATAAAAGAAACTACTTAAATATCAATCAACAGCAAATGAATTGTGAGGGAAGGCCAAATGCAGTTACTAAGGGAGGGTATCTTTACAGACCAGGATACCTGGGTACTAATTACATGGGTAGGAAAGCAATAGCATGGTTTTTCTCTCAGCAATAAATGACAGAAGTCTAGGAGTATATGTGGTCATTCCCTACTGGTATGGTTTTGCTTAATTGTTTTGGAGAATATGTTTGTATTTTTTGGTTAAGACTATCAATGACTTTTTTAAAAACTGGTTTTCTTGGGGTTTTCTTCTGCAACATAGTTAATATGGAAATATGTTTTGCATGACTTCAAATGTATAATTGCTATTATATTGTTTCTTTTCTCAAGGGGTGGGAAAGGGGGTGGAGGAAGAGAATTTGGAACTCAATTCTTTTTTTTTCCTTTTGGTTTTGGCAAGGCAAAGGGGTTAAGTGACTTGCCCAAGATCACACAGCTAGGTAGTTATTAAGCATCTGAAGTCAAATTTGAACTCCTGACTCCAGGGCTGATGTGGCACTGTGGCACCTAGCTGCCCCTGGAGCTCAATTCTTAAATAATGAATTGGGTTTTTTTGGTGAGGTAATTGGCGTTAAGTGACTTGCCCAGGGTCACACAGCTTGTGTCACATGTTTGAAGCCAATTTTGAACTCGGGTCCTCTAGGCACCAAGATTGGTGCTCTATCCATTGTGCCACCTAGCTGCCCCTAAAAAAATGCTAAAATTTTGTTTAACATGTAAATGGGAAAATCTAAAAATAAAAATAAAAGACTATCAATTTTAAAAATCTTGATATATCCTGCTTTTTTTATTAAGCCTATTGTTCCTTCTGTTGATACAGGTCAAGAGGAGATAGTTCTGCTTAGATTGCAGTGGTATTAGAATAAAAAAATTCCATGATAGTCAACATCAGGTAATAATCTCTAAGTTTAGCAGGCTGGCCCTTAGCTGACAAAGAGTCTGTTGCTTGGTATACTTAAAAGCCTTTTTAATTTGGCAGGCATGTCAGAGCTTTCTTTCCCCTAGTATGAACTGTAAGCGTTCACCTCCAGGGCATAGTAAGGCATCAGGGGTTGCCAGTAGTGGCAGAGTGGGGTGCAAACCCATACAACCTAGGAAAAACTTTAGGATCATAAGATGCTTATGATGGATGCTTGGCAAGAGGGGGACATGCCACATCCACGATGGGGGTGACCAAAAGGAGAAAAATACACTTGACTTCAAAGCCTCTATTTTTCCAAGTTAGGAGTGGGGGAAGAAGATAGACATCACATAGTTCAATAGCACCTACTTAGGTGCTCCTGGCCTAGTACTATGGGAATTTCCCTTGCCACTCCCTGTAATATTATCTAGTCAAACTAAAAATATCCTACTCTGTCAAGCAATGCATCAGAGCTATTTACTGCTGAGAAACAACATGAGCGGACAGCTCCAGATGGTGGGCAGAAGAAGAGTGGGGTGCTACGTCTTAAGTACACTGAATGGAGACAGCCAGAGTCCCCTGAAACTAAGGTTTAAACAGGAAATGGAGGAGAGACTCTGGATGCAGTGACTGTCTCAAGCCTATAGGTAAGATCATCAGTCTTTTCCCGAGTTGGAATTTTAAAAACAGCCCCTCAAAAAGGAACAACAACATATGTAACATTCAAAAAATCAAATTACTATAAATCAGAGCTCTGTCTGGTTCAAGTAAAGCCTGGAGCAAGTTTTTGCTTCAAAGAGCATAAATGAAAGGCCATCATCACCTGTAGAGAGAGACCCTAGCAAAGGAAAGGCAAGAAATGCTGAAGAAGGGATAGGTACATAGAGTCCAGTGAATATTATAAGGAGGATACTAAACAGAAGGACGATGTGTGTTTCAGCTACAAACTGGGCCTGGCTGCTTCCATGAATGTAATTCTGGAAAAACAAAAACAAACCAAAATTATTTTTAAAAATCAAATTCCATATACTGTTCAATATGTATTAATTCAACCATGTAAAGAGACAGTTATGGAAATACAAATATTTAATTTGGAATTATATTCAAGTATGTGTTAATCAATATAGTCTATGATATATTTACTCAATATCTAGATATTTAATTGTGAAAATAAACAGGAAGAAGTGTTTGATTTTTTTTTAAAGAAAACAAATCAGAACCAAATACAGGTTTACCTAAAGACCTCACTGAACAAAAACACAGAATATTTAAAGTAAAGCCTACTTTTAGGGAACTCTGTGCCAAATAAAGGTGACTTCAAACTTTTCCAAATAGAAAAGCAAAATAAGCTAGAGATGTGAGTTGACATCTCAACTCTCCTAATTTGACCATGGCTGAGTCATATCTTGTTTTGAGTTTTACATTCCTGATAATTATTATTATTATTTTTAGGTTTTTGCAAGGCAAATGGGGTTAAGTGGCTTGCCCAAGGCCACACAGCTAGGTAATTATTAAATATCTGAGACTGGATTTGAACCCAGGTACTCCTGACTCCAAGGCTGGTGCTTTATCCACTGCGCCATCTAGCTGCCCCCTTTCCTGATAATTATAAAAGAGGGATGGATAATAATTGGATTCTCCCAAGACAAAGTCATCATGAGGAAAACACTTTGAAAGTTCAGAGTTCTAGGGAAATAGCTATTCTTATTATTGAGGGGTAGGCTAGTAAGTTAGATAAAGGGCTGAACTAGGAACTGAACCCTACCACAGGCACTTACTAGCTGTGTTACCCTGGGCAAGTCACTTAACCTTTTGGGACCTGAGTTTCCTCATTGGTAAAGAATGATATCTATAATCCCTTCTAGCTTGAAATCTAGGATACTCTGAGCATTATTAAACCAATATAAATTCTGTTTTTATTTATGAGAAGATTTAGTGACTTTACCAGATGTACAAGAGATTTTGAGACAGTCAAAAGCAATAGTAGGGAGATGTAATATAGGAATGTAATGGTTAATATTGAACCATAAGGGCTGAATTTTAAGAATTTAGAGAAATATGGGAAGAATTATATGAAATGATGCAGAATAAAGAGAGAAGAACAAGAAAAACAACATTTCTTTACATAGAATGTAAATGAATATGACAAAAAAAGTCAGTCTACTCTCAATCAGATAGAAAGACACTTGGGTTGCAAAAGATACATAATGAAATACATTCCGCTCTTTTCCAAAGAAAGGCGGGAGGTGGAGGAGGGGACCAAAAGGTTGCTGTTATTCACTCATGCTGACCCCATGTGAAATTTTCTTGGCAGAGATACTAAAGTAGTTTGTATTTTCCTTCTTCAGTTCATTTTACAGATGAGGAAACTGAAACAAACTGGATTATGTGACTTGCCCAGGGTCATAAAGTTAGTATGTGTCTGCCGCCAGATCTGAATACAGAAAAATGAGCCTTTCTGATTCCAAGTCCAGTCTCTAGCAAATGCAGCACCATCTAGTGGTTCAATAAAAAGTTACATAGCTAGACTACACAAGGAGAACAAACTTGCAGGAAGGATGCCATATTTTGGATTGGCCCAGGGTCAACAATGAACCCACAGTCAACATACCAGCATTTATTAAACACCCACTCATGTAACAGGCACCTAGGTGAGACCAAAAACCAAAAATGAAACATTCTTCACTTCAAATACTATGCATTTTAAGTGGAAAACAGTAAGCACACATGTGTATATAAACACACAGTAACTAAATTTAAAATTATAGGGAAGGGGGAGAAGCAGGATAATCAGTAGCTGGAGGCAATCAGGAAGGGCTTTATGGAGGAGATAGCCTAGATAAGCTTTGAGGGAAAGGAGGAATTCTAAGAGGCTTAGGTCAGTGGGGAGAGCAATCCAGGCCTGGGGGAGGGGGGACAGCCTGTAAAAAGGCACAGATGTCATGTCATACATGAGGAATATCAAGACCAGTATGGCTGAACTGTGGCATGTGAGAAGGGTAATATCACTTAATAGTGTTGGAAAGGGAGGTTGGAGGAAGGTTGGGAAGAGCATTAAGAAGAGTTTGAATTTGATCCTTGAGGCAATGGATGAGTTCGAAAAACCAAGGCCAACCCTGTGTGTTGGGGCAATGACTTGGGTAGCTGAGTAGAAGATGGACTCAAGAGGCAGGAGACTCAATTAGACAGCTAAGGCAATAGTTTAAGAGACAGACTTGTTAAGGGCCTGAAGTAGGATGGTGATGTTTGTCCTTTGTTCTTTTTTTTAGGTTTTTTTTTTTGCAAGGCAAACGGGGTTAAGTGGCTTGCCCAAGGCCACACAGCTAGGTAATTATTAAGTGTCTGAGACTGGATTTGAACCCAGCTACTCTTGACTCCAGGGTCAGTGCTTTATCCACTGTGCCACCTAGCCACCCCTTGTCCTTTGTTCTTGAAAAAGGCCATGACATCATCAGAGAGGTGATGTCATGAAAAGCACATGAATTGGATTTGAGTGGGGATGGGGTAGGAGGGAGCTGTGCTATGTCACCAGCCTCACTTTCTCCTCCAGAGCCCTTTGGGTCCAATGGCCAGATATGAATTAAGATGACTGGAGATGGCCCAGGATGCCAGGTGATCATTTTTAAGTGACTTGCCCAAAGTCACATAGCTAGTCAAGTGTCAGAGGCAAGATTTGAACTCAGGTCCTCCTGACTCCAGATTAGTGCTCTATCCAAAGTACCACCTAGTTGCCTCCATGGGAGACAGATGCTACAGATAGCATGGGAGAGAAACAACAAGATTTGCTAATTAATAGGACATGTAGAGCGAGGCAAGGTGATGTCAGGGATGACTGAGGCTTTGAACTTGGCATACAGGAAGAATGGTGGTGTCCTTATTCAAAATAGGGAAGTATAGAATAACTTTATAGTAACTATTTCTATTATAATAATAGAAAAATTCCATGAGGACATTAAGAACCACTTTCTAACATTAAAATGTTTTAGTGACAAAATATATTTCATTAACAAGTTGGGGAAAATTCTATAACTATAGGGTCACAAATAGAAATCTCAACCACAAAGGAGGGGCCCCCCAATAGTTAGGAAAAATTATCCCTAATTATGCCTAAAGGTTTTTGCTACATCTTAAAATTGGAAAAACCATATTAACTAAACAAGAATTTTCATGGTTTTGAATTTTTAGGAAAATTTAAGGTTTAAAAAAAAAAGGAAATATTTTTCACCAGGAAAACATACAGAACATGGGAGAAGCATTGGGAGAAAAATACATTTTCCTTTGCTTCTTTTCATGTTGCTACTTTAGATATGGATGCAAAAAAATCCAGGAAGTAACAGCCCACTGCTTTTTAAAGTCAGAAAACTGCCAAGTACTTACTACCCACACTGTTTCCTACCACAACAGTGAATGCAACGAGTCAAAACAACATTTCTCCAAATGGAGAGTCCAGGCACCTGAAGAATTGAGAGGATTATGGAGAAATAGATGGACCATGAGTTACCAAAACAAAAAAGAGCTATATAACTGACAATCCAGATAGCAGGCAATAGATATATTTGTCAAAAATGGTTGGCCTATTCTGTCTCTTTGCTCATGAAAGATCTAATGGGTTTGAGACTTGTGGGATTCTTGATGGGGGAAGCAAAGGCTAACTAACTTCCTGCATGAAGTAAGAGCCAGGGGCCAAAGGATGAAAGAGTCACAAAGCTGGGGAACTGTCATGTGACAGATAGCATGGTGTCTGTGAAGTCTAGATCTTGGTTTTATGACACCCATGTTAACTAAATCATCTCAAAGGGAAGGGCTAAAGTCTCAAAATAAAATTCTAATTCACAATCCTAACAACAAAAACATGTAACAATTGCCCCAAAGCTGGATAATTCCTGGTCAAGTCAATGATTCAAACAGGAAGAAAGTTGAAAGGACAGAGGATGTTTAGTTTGGAGAAGAGAGGAGGGCAAGAAAGAAAAAGACATCATGACTCACATTGGTTATTAGAAGGGTAGATATAAGAAAGAAGGATCTAACTTATTCTGCTTGCTCCCAGAAGGGAAAATTAGGATCATTTCAACAAATGTACCAAGAGGCCACTTTAGGTTCTGGAAATCAAACAACATCCTATCAATTGGGCCTATTCAAATTTAGAATGTGCTGTCTCTAGGGTGAGTAGGTTCCTTTCTCATGGGAGGACTTCATCCAAAAGATGCTAGATGATCACTTGTTGTAGTTACTGTTGCAGTTACAGGTCAAAGGTAAGACTAAAAGGCTTGAGGTTCCTTTTAACACTTATCTTCAGCTTTTATCTATAAATATATATTAAGAATTTAGTGGGCACAAAGCACTATGTTGAGAACTGGGTATGACATATATGAAGTTTATATAAGATCCCAACCCTGCTTTCAGAGGGAAGAAGAAATAAAGTTCTCATGTCATATTTTGTATCAAGGTTAAATATTAGATGAGGTTCCAGGGGAAGAATAGAAGATACATGGGATCATGGGTTGGACAGCATTTGAATTGGGGATCAAAGAAAGAATCAGAATTCACAAAGGAAAAAAGCAAAAATAACTTTTCATACTTGAGTATGAACAAAAGTCAGAAGGAGGAAAAAAAGAGAGCAGTCTTGGAAGGTAGAGAACAGACCAGTTTGGCTGCAGAGTAAAGTGAGATGTCAAGGTAGGCTAGTATCAAATTATCCATAGTCCCTGTATGCCAGCCAAAGGTTTCTCACATATGTAAACAATGATTTTTTTTAACCATTTTTTTTTTTTGTTAAGCAATCTAGGGAACCACTGAAGAATTTGAGGCAGAAAAAGGACATAACCCGAAGATAATTCTGGCAGTGGCATGATTGTTGGGGACTATGTGAAAGGCAGGAAGGTCTATTATGGGACTGGTCTGATTGTTGTTCTTTGTTCTCAAAGAGGACCAAAAAGGAGTGAAGTTACAGTATGTCCACTATGGCTGATCAGATCCATACAAGCTTGGAATGTTCTACCTATCACAGGTTGGGCACAGATAATCCATGGGAATATTTGGGCCGAGTCTCTAAACTTCCATATTTGGGCAATATGAGATGATCAAAATAAGTCTAGGAGTTATGGAGGAGATAGATTTCCTGGTACTGTTACTTTAATCCTCCCAGTAGTTCAGTTTCTTTCTGTATTATTACCCATCATGAGTATGTGAGATCCTTGAGAGCAAAGACTCTCTTTCTCTGTTACTATCTCCATTTCTTTGCACTGGGTTTGGTCTGCAGTAAGCTTTTTTATTTTTTAGGTTTTTTTTTTTTTTTGCAAGGCAAAGGGGGTTAAGTGGCTTGCCCAAGGCCACACGGCTAGGTAATTATTAAATGTCTGAGGCTGGATTTGAACTCAGGTACTCCTGACTCCAGGGCCGGTGCTCTATCCACTGCGCCACTTAGCTGCCCCTTGTAGTAAGTTTTTATTGAATATAATAAATTAAAACATCTATTTCAAACACTGAGCTCCTCCAAATAAGTGGAAATGGTTAGATAATGTTTGAAGAACTCATGTTCAACAGGTGCTCCATTCTTTTCTCCAATTAACAAGCATTTTTTTAGCTATCAACTCCAAATAAATAAAGAAAAACCTTTGTAACAAATAAATATATTGAAGCAAACAAATCACTATATTGGAGATGTCCAAAAATGTATGTCTTATTCGGCATGTTGAGTCCATTGAGGAGTTCAATTATTAACTGAATTTTTCATATGAAATTGGTTCAACAATCGACTTGTGCATCTGGTCCTCTCTAGTAGTGCCAATCAAATAAGGATTGCCCAACAGCCATTACTGGAACTCCCATCCTCATGCATGATGCTTTTTAGGTCAAAAAATATTTTCATGCAGAGTATCTCATTTCTTCCTGGTTCAGATCTGGAATGGACCTCAGAGTCTATCTTGACAGTCCCCTGGTTTTGCAAATGAGGAAACTAAGAGTTGAGCCATAGAGGTCTCCTTGTCCAACAGGTGGCAGGACACAAGATTAGAATCCAGGTGCTGTGGTTTTATACCCAATGCTCTTTTGCCTCATTACCCCTAGGGTGAACAGTGAAATAAACAGGATGGGTATCTATGATCCCTTTTTACTAAGGAAATGGAGGTGCTTTGAGAGGGTAAAAGGCATTCCACCATGGACACAATTAATTCAGTATTCATTCTATGTAGATCACAATTTAATTCATCTAGAGCGAAAAAATTGCTTCACTTGAGATGGGATAAACTAGCAATTGAGATTCTACTTAGGTATTGCATTTAATCATTTGAGACATAATTTAAAGGCTTTCCAAAGAAACAGTTTGTATTAGTTTTTTTAAAACATGTATTAATGCAATAAATGATAAAACAGGTTGCATTCTCCAAAGGTCCCAGGACCCTGATAACCTTATTCTACATGAAAATGAAGTTTCATTCTTCAGCAATGGAGGATAATGTGTTTCTGGGTCGTTTACAGTACTTCAAACTTAACGGAAGAACTCAGTGGTTTTTATTTTCAAGATATGAAGCTGTGGCAGTTTGAAAACTCAGTCAAGAAAGAAATTGGTCTTATATACTAGAAAGACTTGCATTAATCTGAGCCTTAAATTTAAAGGAATCTTGGCTTTTCCTTACCACTTGTCCTGTATGAGGATTCTTATGAGCATATGGTGGTCCTCTTATGTGATTCCACATCTGTCCAGATGTCATTGCAAGTACAAAGCACTTAAATAAAAAAGATACAAAATGATTTTAACTTATCTACTTAGCATACTTAGGAGTTTCTTATTTTTCTCCTTTCCCCCCTCTGACAGCAAGTAACCTATTATAGGTTATACATATTTAACTATGCTAAACGTATTTACATCATAACCTTTTTTTTAGGTCTTTTTGCAAGGCAAACGGGGTTAAGTGGCTTGCCCAAGGCACAGCTAGGTAATTATTAAGTGTCTGAGACCGGATTTGAACTCATGTCCTCCTGACTCCAGGGCCAGTGCTCTATCCACTGTACCACCTAGCCGCCCCTCAGTGTATCCTTTTTTAAGGCATTATTTTGTAATGTGGTAACTTCATGTATCCTATTTGATACCAGAAGAGATTTCCTTCCACAAACATTGAAGTTTATTCTAAGTATCTCCATAGTCTTACGTATATCAGGATAAAATCACATTTACTAAAAAACAGGCAACACTTTTCTGTTAGCAATCAGTCTTTATTAAACTTGTGCTTGATAGTTTAAGTACTCATCATCACCAAGGTGTTTGTAAAAGTTTTCAAGTTAGCCAGTTAAAAAGCCTTTTCCAAACAGAAATAAGTTTGGAGTATTATGTCTTCTCAGATGTATAAGAATGAGAAAAAATCTTGCTTCAAAGTAGAAAGCAGATTAGTAGTTCAAACAGTCTAATGTTATCGTAACAAATCACTGTACTGAGTTCAGGTTAGAAAAAGTCATGTTACCCTCTTATTCACAGAAGAAACAAAAGAATCTCTTTGCACTAAGACTTTGGAAATACACTGTATAAACCTGGCTGAAGAGATAGCATTTTGAACTGTATTCAAAGGGAAAAAAACCTCTGATTTTACTAAATCACTTACCAAGGCTGCGAAGGCCCATCCAGTTTTGTTAAAGAGAAAATCCAGATTACTTCTTCGAAGATAGACGAGGCCACCAATAACAGCCAAAAGCAATCCTAACATAAGGGGGCCAGCATAATTTGCTGGTCTAATTATTCGAATCTAAGAAGAGAGAAGAAAAATATGCTTAAATCGTAGATTTAATGACCAGCTGGCAAAAAAAAAACCTAGAAATGAAGATATACATAAGATTAGCATGACAAAAACCCTGACAGTCTCACTTCCTGGGAATATTATATAATAAAATGGGATGTTAGGAACATCATTGCAATTTTAGGCTATCTAATCAAGGAAGTGATTCTCTCTAGATACCACAGGATTTTTTAACTTGAGAAACTCCCAAGGTCACCTCACTAATCAACTGACAAATGAAATCCACAACTGAACACAGAAAGTCTTATCACTTAGCTTTCTAATTCAGAAAACTACCATCATTTGTATGGCTGAGGGTGTTTCTGCAGTTAAAAGTTAGTGATGCTGTGTAAGATAAGGAGGAAGGAAATGTTAACTACCTCCTTTATCTTGACTATCCAGTGAACTTTGAAAACAGATTGTTCTCCAAATTGAGCAAACTTACATTGACATCAGTTCGATCAGCTATCCACCGGGCAATCTGTTCAGCCGAAAAACCCCGAACCTGTAACTCATATGTATCACTCTGTTTTGGCTTCCCTTTGGCAGGGAAGTTCATGAAAGTTGGAGCCGAATTCATGTTTAGCTGATTTGAAGGCAAATCAAAGAAACAAAGAAAACAAATAAAAACATCATGAAAAGGAGGAAATGAAAATACCAGAAAAATAATTCACTAGTAACAGTAAGGAAAAAAATAAAGCTTAAAGTTCTGATTCAGCATCTTAAGAAGAGCTTACCATCTGAAAAACATCAGACCCATCATCGAAATCTACCATAGCAAAAAATATCTTGTTGGTAAACGCATTAGAGTATCTCCAGGAGTTGGCCAAAATATGGAATTCTTCATCAGCTTGCCTAGATACAAACATGTGTGAAAACAAATCAAAAAGAATGACTGAATTTATCAACAGTTAAAAAAAACCCAACGATACATATGAACAAGAGCAGAGGAGGCATTTGAATGCCCCAACCACTCCTATAGTGAAGAGGAAGAAAATGTGTCTAAATGACCTAAAGAAACAGCTAGGAGGTAGCTCAGTTCAAATCTGATCTCAGATGTCTTGGCTGTGTGACCCTGGGCAAGTCATTGTTTACCTCAGTTTCCTCATGTATAAAATGGATTGGAGTAGGAAATGGCAAACTATTCAAGTACCTTCCTCAAGAAAAAGCCCAAATGGGGTCATGAAGAGTCAGACACAGCTTAATAACTCAGCAACTACAAAAATCATGTAAGTTGAATTCTGAGCAAGGTTTTCTGCCCTTATTTTGAGGAAATACAAATCTCATTTCATAGGGATAGCATCAGAAAGGAGATGAAGAAGAACTATTCATTGCTTTGGTGAATAAATCACTAAATCCCAAAGAGATAAGCCCATAGTTTGGTTTATCTTCAGTATTCATATACCTATTTTTCTGAGAATTCAAAAATCAATACTAAAAGTCAGGTCAAATAGCATTGTGATACTGACTAAATTAGAACTTTAGAAGAGCAATCAGGCAAATTTAAGGTTATAGTGAAAAGAGGAATTTTGTACCCTGTCTTACTAACTGTGTCTTCTTGGGCAAGTGAGCTTTAGTTTCCTCATTTGTAAAATCAGTATACTAATAGTGACTATCTCACTGAGTTAGTGTATAAATTAAATGAAACATCTTCTATATTGTGCTTTGCAAACCTTAAAAGCTGTAGAGAAATTATAGCTATCAATATAGCCATGGGTAGGATCATAGGATATAAAGTTGCATAGAATTTAGTGATCTAGCTCCCTTATTTTTCATTTGATAAAACTGAGGCTCAGGAAAAATCAAATGAGCTGTCTAAGGTTAAATAAGTAGTCAAAGTCTAAATATGAATCTATGTCTTCCAACTCCTAATTCAGTATTTGTTCTATTTCTTTCCATTGCCTTTCTCCTATGTAAAGGATAGGAATGTAATTAGAGGGAAAGTTTAATGAATAATATATTTTGGTGTACATGATGAAAAATCTGAAGATTTCATTGCTTTCTCTATCATCATGCAATGAATATCTATCCACCTATCTGCTGCTATTACTGTCTGAAGTTGGGGGTCTGAGACAGGAAATGTCAGTGTAACAATGCAACTGGATTGCCTCTAATAAGAGGTGGGAATGGTAAACATTTTATTTTTCGATTAAAAAAAAAAATCATGCCCAAATGACATCAGTCTAGAGTTGAAAGTTCATACCGGCACACCAGACACTGGCGATGTGGTTCAAGAGCCGTGAACATCACAATCACCGAGTAGTTTTTTGGTGATCCCTTGACAAAACGACGGAATTTATCTCCATTCATTCTTATCACTGCTCTCTTACTGGCCCAGTCCATCAGTTGACTAACCTTTTCTGACAATACCATCTATAAAAAAGAAGGAAATAATTTTTCACAATACTCAATTTGTTCCTGTTTTACAATCTGAAACAAATGACTAAGGCTAAAAAGGAAAGTGGGGTCTGATACATGAGGTAAATATTGCTATTTTTGAATGAATCCTTAGTTTTCTATCAGAATAATAATTAAAAAAAATCCAACCACTTCTCAGCTGCCACTTTGTTTTATTGAGTAATTATATGTCAATGTTGATTATATTTGTATCTCTGAGTTTTGTTATCCTCATCTGAAAAAAAGTGGATGGTAAAAGGGTGGGAAGATTTTTAAGGGGAAAAAACTGTTTTTTTTTCTGTGAGGAAGCAAGTGATGGAAGGTTATGAAGCACATAACAAATTAAGTTTAAATATTTTAAGTATGCAAATGGGAAAAATGTCACTGGAGTAGCGAAATTTCAAAGTATGATTATCAGGCAATGAAAATTTATGAACTGCCTACTAAGTTTCAATCTCTGGGGATGCCAAAAGAGGGTAAAAGGCAGTCCCTGCCCTCAAAGGGCTCACAATCTATTGGGGAAGACAAGAAGCAAACAAATGTTAAATGGGAAATAATTAAAAGGGAAAAGGTATTCTTTTTCAAAACTAGATTTTAGTTAAGATTTAAGGGAAGTCAGCAGAGAGGGTTTTAGGTATGGCTGCCAGCTAAACAAAATGGCCTGTGCTTAGAGAGATGGGATGATTAAAATATCACCCACAAAATGAGGGAGCTCCAAATTTCTGGCTTTTCAGAAAAAGTCCAGTTGTTTGCATCATCCTTCCAAATGAAGGAGCTAGATATTTCTGACTTTCCAGTCTATAGTTGTGTCATTGAGAGAGCCACACTGGTGGGTGGGGAGTGTGCTACCTTTGGAGGGGTCATAGTTCAGTCCCCTACTTATTCAGGTGACTTTGGCCAAGTTCCTTTAACCTGTCTGAGCCTTCTGAGCAGTGAGGACAGTAGAACTCATGGATATAACATGGCCTCAGAGGTCCCTCTCAGCCCTAGGGCCACCTTTACTTCTAGCGAGCCTGCATGAATACATTTTCCCAGTAACACGTCTTCTCATTGGCTGTATTCGAAGGTACAGTGCAAGGAGGAGCCATCGGGATGGAATGCCATTAAGGCCCAGTGGAGAAGATGCAGCATCACCCAGGAGGTTTGGGTGCCAATGGAGCGGGCAAAATGTTTGTCAGGGAAGTGGTAATCTTGGTGGTGGGGGTGGGCGTTTATTTGAATAAATGAGGCAGGTGGACCGAGCAGCTGCTAGAGTCCTTGCTCCTTCTCCGGGCCCCAAAGGCCTCCCCCGAGATCGCCACTCTAGGCTTTTCTCCCTTGGGTGTGGCGTTGCCCCCCCCCAATGTCAGGCCGACCTGCTCCGGACCTCGGAGTTGGGGGCGAGCCAGGGTTGGCCCAGGAGGTCGTCTACCCCAAAGCGGGCCCAGGATGGAGCGGGCGGGGAAGCAGCCTCCTCCGGGGCCCAATTAGGCCCGACCCCCCTCGATCCCTGGGTACGCAGCGCCCCCCACCGCCCGTGCGAGTAAATGCAGACATCAGCACCAGGGGAGGGCCACGAGGCCGCACCCTCAGGCCTCCCGAGCCCCCTTCCGGCTTCACACCCCAGGGCCGAGCGGACTCGCCCCCCCGCCCCCTCCCCCGCAGGGGCAAGCGAGCCAACCAGCGGCCGCTGCTCACCTCCTTTCTGCGGAAGGCAGAGGCAGAGGGGAAGCGGCAGGCCACGAAGAGCAGCGCCAGCGCCAGCGCCGCCACCGCCGGCACGCACCAGACCCGCCAACCGACAGCCATGGCTGCTCCGCCGCGCTCCGTTCCCAGCCCCGGCCAGCCCGAGTGAAACTTTCCTCTGCCGGGGATGGCGGGGGCGGGCCTAGGAAACGGCCCACCGGGCGCCTTCGCTCATTGGCCTAGCTCACCCCCGACGCTCCGCCCTCTCCCGTCTCCTTGAAACCCGTTAGCCCAGCTTCCAGACAAAAGGGCTTTTTCTTTCTGATTGGCCCGTTTCCGGTGGTCTGCAGTCTGGAGCGGAATGACCTGGACTTTGCTGATTGGTCCTTTGAGATCGTCTCCGACAAGCTACCCGGAGACACCCAAATGTCGCTCAGTGGAGAAAGCGGGCTGCGCACACTGACAGCCTGCAAAGCTGTCCTGCGGAAGGGACCCTTCCCCTGGAAATCACTCAGGATCTCTTTGGGATTGATTTTCGATGTCATTTGGGTTCCCCTCCGAACAATATACATTTCTCAAGGACTGAGGACTGCCTTGTCCTTTCGTTTTTGTCCTCACCTTCCCAGAACCCTCTGCTGTGCCTGGCCCTTAAGCATTTGAATGAAACTGCACATGCGTGAACAATCGAAATGCAGTCTGAGCATTTTAATCGGAAAAGAAGATGTTTTGATCATAAAACCATCCCACCCCTCCCTCCTGAAATGAAAAATTGCCCGAATCCTCTCCCTTTGTTTAAGTAACAGGACGATGTAGACTTTTTTAGTTCCCCAAATTTTTTTCGGAATAAAGATTCCACAAACAAGACAAAGAAAAAATGCATGGCTCATCTCATCAATCTTTTTTAAAGAAATACTTGATTTGAGTTTTACAATTTTTCCCCCATTCTTGCTTGCCTCCCCCCAGACCCACAGAAGACATTCTGTTAGTCTTTACATCATGCCCATGGTATGCCTTGATCTAAATTGAATATGATGAGAGAGAAACCATATCCTTAAGGAAGAAGCAAAGTATAAGAGATCGCAAAATGTTACATAAGTTAGCTTTTTTTTTAAATTAAAGGAAATAGTCTTTGGTCTTTGTTCAAGCTCCACAATGCTATCTCTGGATACATTGCAGATACCCAAAATTGTCCCTGATTGTTGCACTGATGGAATGAGCAAGTCCATTCAGGTCATTTCATCAATCTTTATCATTTGGGGGGGGGATTGCAATGAGTCGAATGGCTTAAATAAAACTCAGACTCTATCAAGCATTTTATTAACTTGATAGACTTTGGTTGGGATGAGTAGCAAGGCAAGGGATGTATGGAGTATGGAGAGGAACAGAGGGTAGGGAGAGTGGAATGGCATGGGCTGGATAAAGAAAGAAAAAAAGAAAACTTTTATTTTTATTCATCTTACTTATTTGCCAGTCAAATTAATTTCTCGGCCCTCTAGGACAACTGGGTTTCCAAGTCTTTAAATTATACAGGCTACATAATAAAAGCATTTTATTTCTTCCCTTTCCTTTTTAAAAATGATTACTAGAAGAGTACTGGAGATTTTCCTTTCCACCACCCCATAAGATTATGTTTAATGTTCAATCAACAATTAATTCAGCTGTCCTTGAAGTAAGAAGAGCTAGTTAATTTTCTCTAAATTAAGAAGACTTTGGGGGGGGGATTGAAGGTTACATTTCCCCTCTTTCTAGTTTTACAACATATCCCTAAGTAAATTGTATTTAGCTATTTCATGGGGGAATATGACAGTATCTTTTTCAGATCTCTCCTCCTAAATTGCAAGAATATATATATATATATAGTTGATGTCCATCTTTTGTTTCTTTGCCTTTAGAGCCATTTAAAAACAAACCCAGAACTGATATTATTATTACTATTATTGTTATTATTATTATTATTATTATCATATTGAGTAATATTGAGCAGGACAGAGTCAGAAAGACAAAGGAAAAGAAAGAAATGAGTCCCGACTTGCCAAGGAGTGGGAAGGAAAAACAGCCAATAATGTCAGAAATGAGATTCGACTCCATGCCTCTATGCGGAGGCCAATGCAGTCCATTTTGGGAAAGGAGAAGACGTCACCTCGAAACCGACTGCACTGCGGCAAAAACGGATTACCTCACCGAAAAGGGCAAAGAGAGGGTTCTACGTCTATTTCCTGATCAGACCCAAGGCCGACATCACGTTTTTTGCCTAGGAACGGAATTTCTAAAGATCCCTAAAAAGGTCCCCGCCCCTGTCTCCGCCCTGATTCTATTTGACATTCGAAGGCGCGTCTTTGGTAAATTCGCAATTAAAATTCTCTTTTGTTCCCTCCCCCGGCTCTTACTCGTTTCCGAAACTACATTTCCCAGAAATCATGTCTCGCTTCCTTCTATTGAAAAAGACTGCAGTTCCGACGAGAAATTCGAGATGTCGCGAGAGTTTCTGCTCCCCTTTAGTGAGCGCCGCAGGCGGCCATTTTGTTTCTTTTGACTTCTTGCAAGGACGAAGCAACGCGCTTGGCGCGCTGTCGACACCCTGAGTCCCTTGTGGTTTCTTCTTGCTCTTTTGGCGATGTTCCCTCTGTTTAGGAGGGCTTTGAGCCGCTTCTCGGGTAAGCACATTTGTTTTCTCCTGTTGACCGGTTAGCCCTTCAAGCCAAACTGGACCTTCCAATAACCTTGAATCCCATTGTGGTCCCTCTCGGAGGTCTTAGTGGCTTAGGCGGCACCTTCGCCTCCTTTTGCCAAGCGTGGTGCCCTAGGAGCCCATCGGACTGGAGCAGGTCCTCATCCGCGCCTTGGGGGGCAGTAGTCATTCTGGGCTCCTGGGTGGAGGAGGGAACCTGGCACGCTCCCCGCTGTCCAGCCACCTTGCTGCCCCCCAAACCCAGCCCGGCCTGGGCGATTGCTCCCTTAGTTCCTCTGTGCCAGGGTTGCCTTGACTTGGGAGGGAATGGCATTGTACCAGCCTCTCGGATTCTAGGCTCTGCCCCTCCTGCCCAGGATGCCGCTAATCGTTCCCGGAGGCGTAAGAAGCTACTAGCCTCCCCCTGGAGGCGGCTAACTGTGGGGTGCAGGGTGGCAGCATCAGGGCCAGCACAAGCATCTCTTGTCCGCCGTGCCCTTGTCAAAATGAACCCTTTAGCACTGGCCGATGTGGGGTAAAACGTATGTGTCGTTTGGAATTGCCTATTGGATTGTGATGAAACTTAATTTCCCTTGTTCATTTCGAGCCGGATGCTATGACCTTGACCCTCTCTTTCCAATGTTCTTTGCCCTAATCCTTTTTTACTCTGTTGCAGGGGGGGGAGGCGCTGTTGGAGGTGGGGGGGGCCGAGCTGTTGGAGATGGGGGGGGGGGTCCAGGGAATGTGCTTGAGTTATTGTCTGCCAATGGAAGGCAGCTTCTAAAATGGCTACTGCAGATCTGGCTCAGCCCACCTTTATGACAAAGGAAACCCGAATTCATACCCCTGCAATGCGCCAAGGAAAGTCACATGACCTGTGCCGCACCCTCCCCTCCCCAGTCTTGCCTGAAAAGAAATGGTATGTCTAGGGTAGGCTGAAGAAATGATGTAGCACAAAGGAGGGGGTTTGCACTCCCTCAGGAAACAACCTTTTTCTGTTATACAGTTTTTGTAGCCTATTTTTTGTTTTTTAGCCTTTCTAGGAAGCCTTTGACTGAATGAATGAATGAAAGGATGAATGAAGCTTTTAAGCTTATTCTGTACCAGCCACTATGCTAAGCGAAGGGGATATAACAAAGCAAGACACTCCGTTTTCCAGGAGCTTCCTTTCGAATTTTCATAAAGACTATGTAGATCAAAAGAGTGGAAAGAGGGGGTAGGGCATGAGGAGGGTGGGGTCCAACAGATCCCCCCCCTCCCTGCCCTTTTAGTCAATTTTCATGCGCTTTGCAGGGTGGCTCATAGTCTAGGATTGATTATATAAATGGATGTTCTTGAAGATGTTCAAAGAAATCAAATATTAATGTCTAATCATCTTTTAAATAAAATTTTCTACCTGTTTACTTGCTAGGAGGAAGGGAAGGAGATGGGTCTCCTGGGGTCATGTGGACAACCTGGACTAATTATATCGTGATCATCCCGGTGCTATTTCATCATTAGCATATGGAGATCATGGTTGATCTCATAAGAGGCCATTTTCCTTTTTTTTTTTTTTTTAAATAATAGCATGTTTGTTAGAACTGAAGGGGCCTTGGAGAGATGATCTAGTCATCTGGTGTCAAACTTAATTAGAAATGGATCCCTGCAAGCCGAATAACATTATAATATATTGAGTTTTTTATTTTGTGAAACATTTCCCAATTACATTTGAATCTGGATCGGCTGCACTTGGGAGTTTGACACCTGATCTAGTCCAACCCCCTCATTTTACAGATGGGGAAACAGAGGCCCAGAGAGGGGAGGTCCCCAAGGACCTCACACAGCACAACTCCCAGGCCAGTGCCTCGCTGCCACTAACCTCAAGAGGTTGGTACAGTAAATTTAATTTTTAAATTTTATGCCACCCATAGAGGGAGCTGGGGGGAGACAAAGGGCATAAAGAAATTTATGCATGCTATTATGTGGTTATAGTGCGGCTCCATTACATCTTAGTTGGGGGGGTGCAATAGCAGAGGTAGTTGGGAGGGGGGGGGTGACAAGCAACTATACTCACAAGATTTTGAAGCTCCTCTTTTTGGAGTAGGGAAAGGCTAGGACTTTTTCCCCCCAGGTGTATACAGGATCATACATTTAGAAATCTCTTCCACTCCCCTCATTTTACCTGAGGTCTCAAGGGGTTAAGTGACTTGCTCAAGGTCAAAGGGAGTAATTTGAATCCAAGTCTTCTGATTCCACTATGTAGTGCTGGTTTTACTAGAGTCATGGCTCCCGTGGGGGAGAGAACTTTACAAAAGTGCTTTTTATTCATTGTGCTTTATGGA
Organism: Macrotis lagotis; assembly: GCF_037893015.1. Taxonomy (NCBI): domain Eukaryota; kingdom Metazoa; phylum Chordata; class Mammalia; order Peramelemorphia; family Peramelidae; genus Macrotis; species Macrotis lagotis. The sequence continues at coordinate 48,782,892 of NC_133666.1, forward strand.
GATATTTGAATTTTATTTGCCCTTATACTTCATAGTTTGGTGGCATCTCATTGTAACATATTAACATATTTTGCAGATGATGCATCATAGTGGATAGAAAACACTCACCATGGAATTGGGGAGACCTCAATACCTTGAAAATTGAGGATCAATCAATTCACTGACTAGTAATTGGTATATGTGTATATGTATATACATATATATCTTTTTTTTTCCCAGGGCACCACACTCCCCTCCACAAAATAAAAGTTAAATCCTATTAACTATGATCCTTTGGATGCCAAATCTTGATTTCCTGGGTAATATTTGAGACCATTCTTAGTTCACACATAAGATGTTCTAAAAATTGGGTTTTCCTTCTCATTCTACATAATTTTATACCATTTGGAGGTAATGGCACACTACTCATTTATATAAGGACTATAGGGAAAAGAGCACTGCCTCTGGAGTCTAGGACTGGGCTTCATATTCTTCCTCTGAGCTCACTGACATTTGGCAAATCACTTAACTTCTCTGGGTCTCATTTTCTCATCTTTAAAGTAAGGATATTGAACTAAATAACCTGAAGTTCCTTCTAGGTTCTAGATTTATGATCCTATAGTCTTGGTTGAGGAAAAAGTGAGTCTTTTGTTTTGGGTCTGGGTGAAATTCTGCATAGTATGGTCTCATTCTGTGATTGCGTTTGTCTCCATTCCTGCTTTGTTTTATGCTTTTTTTATATTTTTATTTTAAGCAAAGGTGTGTAGTGCCATAAAGTCATATACTTGTTCTTCCTGGTTATGACTAAATAACATTCAAGCCTGCTCTGGTTTCTTGAAAACTGATACACTTCTTTGTTTTGTTTTTAGTTCGCAGCTTTCAGCAAACTGTTGAGAGGCAGAACCACCAGGACAGGCTGCCTAATTTTCATGATAAGTATGGCACCCCAATATTGCTAAGTGGAGCCACTTTCTGTCTTGCCATTTGGGCATATGTAAGTATCATTACATCCCCCTTTTAGTATAGAATTATTGCTGAGGGAAATGTGGAATGAAAGAGAACTTTCTTAAAGTATTTACCTCAACATTTAACATGGTATCTAGGGTGGGGAAAAGGGGGACATAGAAGTTTCTGGATTATATGGGGCATTATTGACTAGTTCTTCTGTGACTGTGGAAAGTAGAATTTTAAAGAGGAAAGTATCCAGGACAGAAATAGGATATGTGTGCAACTGAATGTGAAATTTCCATGAATATACACTGTAAAGTTTTAAGAGGAGTCTGGCTTTGCCTTTCCTTTACAAGGGAGCCATGTCTAACATTTGCAAAGGTATAACTGAAAGCTTTTTGAATCTCCTAGGCGGCAACACAGATTGGAATCGAGTGGAACCTGTCCCCTGTTGGCAGAGTTGTCCCAAAAGATTGGAGAAGCCAGTAAAGGAGAAATTCCTTTTCCTCAGAGCTGTCAGAACTGGCACCATTCTGGATTATTCCAAAATAATACGAAGTAAAGGTAGTCTGTTATCAATTGTAACGTCACATTAATGTAATAAAATGGATTTCAAATCTTTGTTGTGTAGATTTTGTTCATTTCCCATATAAAAAAGCCTGTGCTCCACTTAGCTTAATGGTCTTGTGAATGTATTAGTATTAATATTTAAGGAGCACTGTTGCATTTCTACATTAGCTTTTCCCCTTCCCAACAAAATGAAGATTTGGATATCACAGAGAAGCTAACTTTGCAGTAGTTTTAACTTATAAATCAGAAATGGTATTGAGGTCACAAAACTATGTCCCATGCTATTTGAATTCCCTAGTTTGCTATTGAAGTGACCACCAAATTGCCATTATCTGTTGCACTTCTGCTTTTATCTTCTGTTTAGTAGATCGAGTTGTCATTGAGACCTAAAGGGAAAGATATCCCCTTCAAGAGGTCACAGAATCAATGAGAAATGGCCTCCATCCTGTCTAACCCATACCTGACCATACATTTGCTGTCAAATAAGTCATCCAGTCTCTGTTTAAAGACCTGCAGTGAGGGAATCCACTATTTTTCAAGACAGCCCCTTCCTTGTCAAAGCTAAATTTGCTTCTTTTATGACTTCCATCCCTAATTCTGCCCTCTGGGGCTAATCAGAATTTTTCTAATCCCTCTTCAGATAACTCTTCAAATACTAAAACATGCTTAGTTTGGTCTGTGTATGGAATGATCTGTTCACTAGTTTGAATCTAGATTTTATGACTGTCTTCATGGTAAATGTCTTACATTCTCATTTTCAGATGTAAACATTTTGTAATCTTGCTAGTTAATGAAAACTGCCTTCTATCCCACCCCCTCATTTGAAAAAGAAGATCCTTATAACAAATAATGTATAATCAAGTCAAATTCTTGGATTGACCACATCCAAAAAATTTTTGTCTTGTTTTGTACTACCCTGATTCCATCACCTCTTTTGTCAAGGAGGTTGGTCTTATACGTCATTATGAATCTATTGAAATTGTGGTTGGTCATCACCTTGATCAGAGTACTTAGGTCTTTCAAAGACATTTAAAATGTTACTGAATAACTTGTTTTTTTCTGCATCTACTCATCTCATTCTGCATGAACTCAATAAGTCTTCCCATGTTTCTTAATAGTGTAGTAGTACTCCATAACATTCATATAACAGATGTTCAGCCATTCCTCAAGTGATGACTATGCCCTTTCCAGTTCTTTGTCACCACAAAAAAGACTTGTTATGGATATTTTTATTCATAAGGGTCTTTTTTCTTTGATCTCTTTGAAGGTATAATCTTACTAATGGTATGATTGCTGGGTCAAAGGATATGTGCAGTTGAATAATTTTTTTTTTCACATTGTTCAAAATTGCTTTCTACAATGGCTGGGCCAGATCACAGTTATACCAACTGTTCATTACCAGATCCACTTTTCCACAGCCCCTCTGGCATTTGTCTTTTTCCTTTTTTGTCAACTTTTCTAGTCTGCTTTGAGATATAATTTGCATTTCTCTAATGATTTGGAGGATTTTTTCCTCTGTATTGAAAGCTTGGTTTTCTTTGAAAACTGCATTTTCAGATCAGTTGGGGAATGGCTTTTGCTTGCTCTTATTAATATGAATGAATATCCTCTGTCTTATTAGAGAAACTTACTGCAAAAATTGTCCGGTTATTTGCTTCTCTTCTAATTTTATCTGCATTGGTTGTGCCAAAACTAATTTTATGTGATCAAAATTGTCCATTTTAATCTTAAATTGGCTTTTGCTAGATAATGCAACACGGGGGGGGGGGGATATATGTTTATGTGCTTTGCCAAGTGTTTAAAAATGTTGTGCTTGATGTGCAAAATAAAATTTCATTGAAACCAAAGTAGACTGGGTAGTATGTTTTTATAGCAATATAATCTGGCTGAAGTGTCTGTACACTGGCTGTAGCAAATTAGTTTCTCTCAGTTTGGAAAATATTTAGCATCACCACAGAATTTCTATGTATTTAGGAAGTAAAAATTTGATGTAAAAAGACACTGCATTTGGAGTCTGAAAAACTAAATTTAAATCCTGATTATGACACTAGTGCAACCTTAGTCAATTCTCTTTTCCCTAATGGACCTTATTCTTTCTCTGTAAAATAAAGATTGGAAGAGATGATCTCTAAGGTTCTTTTGAAGTTTAAAATCTAGAATTTTTTTGAGATCATTTGGAAGATCTGACATTTCTCTTGAAATATTAATATAAGCTGAAATTGCTACAGAACAGAAAGGTTGTACCTTAGTCAAGGAAACAACTATTCTTAGTCTTAACACACTGACAAAGAAATGTCTCCTGAAACACATTAGTTTTTCCGTTCCCTTCTTTTCCATGTATCTTACACAAACTAACAAATCAACTTGTCAAGTATTTTCCTCATTATGAAGGGGAGGAAATAGGTTCTTCACTAGCTAGTAAAGTCTTTGTTTTACCCTTTTAAAGCTGTCTTCAGTTGAGAAAGTACAGTACAGATGATACCCTATTCTAGAACAAGTCATAAATATCATTGAAAACCTTTGCTCTTGAATCCAGGCTCTTTGCAGATTTTTGTCCCTTTGCTCACCCTCATAATCTAATGCTTTAGAAACTACTTTATCTTCACAACAACCCTTGGGAGGTAAGTCCTATTTATACACCCATTTTACAGTGGAGGAAAATGAACAGGTTAAATGAATTGGGGTCACACAGCTACCAATGGTCTTAGACGGTATTAAGATTCAGGTCTAGGTTTTTACAAGGCAATGGGGTTAAGTGGCTTGCCCAAGGCCAACCAGCTAGGTAGTGTCTGAGGTGGGATTTGAACTCAGGTACTCCTGAGTTCAGGGCCGATTCTCTATCCACTGCGCCACCCAGCCACCCCAGCTCTTTCTGACACTAGATAGAGATGTTGGAACTTAGAAAAGGTTTCCTGTAGAAGGTGTGATTTATATGTTATGTTTGATTTCCTATATATAATTGATCACATTTCTTGCTTTCTCAATGGGTGGGGAAGGGAGGGAGAGAACTCAAAAGTTAGAAAATAAACTAAAAAAAATTTTAAAAGGAGAGATTTTAGTTGGCACTTGAAGGAAGATAGGGAAACTGGTGGTGGTGGGGCAAATATGAGAAGGGAAAGCATTTCAGGTGGGAGGGACAGCCAGAGGAAAGGCCCAGAGCCAAGTTGTAGAGTATCTTGTTCATGATCGAAAAATATGTGGTAGGAGGAGAGGCATGTTAAAATGTAAGAGTGGAGGGAGCATAGGTCTTAAAGGACTCAGAATAGGAAACAGGATTTTGGATTTGATCCTAAAGGAGCTTGTTGAGTATGAGTGTAACATGATTGGACCTGTAAGTCAGTTAACCACTCAGACCTTTTGTTTCCTATTCTGTGAAATAGGGATTATACTTGTTTTTCCAAAATTGGGAGAGCACTTTTTAAATCTTCAAGTATTATAAAAACGTGAAGTGTAAAAGTTAGCCTGTCAATAGTTTTAATGGTCATGCTATTGCAGTTATAGGAAACCTTTCATGGATTTTACCTTGTCTAGGGTCAAAGGATATTCTTTTTCACCTTTTTAGATCTCCCAAGAAATGAGCATTTCATGCAGAAACAAACACCTTGAAAATCTCAGTGAATCTAGGATTTGAAGGGGTCTTAGATCAGGTTTAACTTTAAGTGGTTTTTCTGTCTGAAAACCATCACCTTATGATTAATTACTTTTTAAGGAGTTGAACTGCATATCATACAAAGAAATATCATAAATGCTTTTCTCCTTAGTTTTGATTTTCCATATAAAATTTTTGTCCTAGGAAGTATAGAGAGAATTGCTAGATAAGTAAATTTGAAGGGGGGGGGGGGTGAACCTTTGGAACAGACTTCTTAGAAGTGAAAGGAATATAAAGTTTTAAGTGAGAGTAAATGCAGTATTACTGAATTTTCCTAATATTTTCATTCAAAAATGAAATTATTCCATTATCTGGGAACTAGTTGACCATTGTCCTTAATCATCTGAAGTGTAATGAGCATAATATGTAATATCAGTATCTGTAAAATAGGGATAGTATTTGGATTGCTGGTATCATAAGGTAATTGTGTCTCAAATATTTAGGCAACCTTCAAGTGCTACCGAAATGAGTCATCTATTAATTCTGGAGAATTTACATCTTGTTCCTATAAAAGAAACTTCTGACAAATACTTGCAGGTAAGAAAGTCTTTAAAAGTTGCTGAAAAAGACATAAAATGACCAGGAAGCAGACCACTTTGATTCTTAAGCACAATCATTGGGTGTGTACCAAAGGGATATGAGCTAGGTGGTATTGGTTACCTGATAAGATGCTAGGGCTTTGAAGTTGGGGAAAATTTATACTAGAAAAAGGAATAGAAAAGCCTGGGAGAATATTTCTCTCTTTGTATTAAGGTATTTTTCTAGACTATTCTCCTTTAAAAGCTCAGACAAATATTTTAATGGGCAGATGCTTCACTAATAGGTTTTGTTGTTATTCAATCATTTTGCAGTTGTGTTAGTCTCTTTGTGGCCCCATTGAGAGTTTTCTAGGCAAAGATAGTGGAGTGGTTTACCATTTCCTTTTCCAGTTGATTTTATAGATGAAGAAACTGAGGCAAACAGGGTGAAGTGACTTGCCTAGGATCAAGTAGCTAGTAATTAAGAGATTAGATTTGAAGATATCAAGAAGATAAGTATGTCCGAATCCTCGTCCATCTATTGTTCTATCTACTTTGCCACCAGCTAGCATTTATTAAATATCTAATTCGCCTCAGGCGCTGTGCTAAGTGCTGGAGACACAAAGAATGCAAAACCCAGTCCATACTTTAAAGGAGTTCATAATCTAATTGGGGGGTGGGGTGTCTAATATACAAATAATATAGCCAAGATAAGTCAGGGGGGTCATTTCCTAGGGAAGACATTAAGATTAAGGAGGATTAGGAATAGTTTTTTGGGCAGCTAGGTGGCAAAGTGGATGGAGCAGTGGCTCTGGAGTCAAGAGGACCTGAGTTCAAATCCTGCCTTAGACACTTAATACTATTTCCTAGCTGTGTGACCTTAGGCAAGTCACTTAATCCATTGTCTTAAAAAAGAAAAAAAAAAGAAAAGAATGTGGCCAGGAATGGTTTCTTTCAGAAGGTGGGACTTGTGCTGATACTTGAAGGCAACCAGGGAAGCTAAGAGATGGAGGTGATGCTTAGAATGAGGTCAAAGTCTATTGGCTTTGAAAGGAGGTTTCTGAAAATGTTCCAGGATTTCAACAATGCCTACCCAGCCTGCTTTAAATGCTGTATCCCAGAAAGATAATGAAATGGTTTTATATGTTTGAATCTTTATGATTCCAGTCCTGGATATTTGCTCCAAGGACATCAAAAATATTCATAACACTTTCTGTGATAGGGAAAAAAAACCTAAATGGGTGACCATCATTTGGAGGATCACTGAAACCTGTTTTATGTGAGTGTAATGAAATATTAATGCTTTATAAATGATGAATAGGAAAATTTCAGGGAAATTTTCAGCTGATGCTGAATTTGTATCATATTATAATGGCTACAAAAATAGGAAGTGGATGTGTGATTTAAATGATACAGGAAACTCCCGGGGGAACAAAGTTTCTCCACTGATACAAATGAGGCATTTTCTCTAAAACTCATAGTTACTTAGATTAGAGCACTGAAGGATAAAGTGATTTATCCAGGATCATACACCTCAGAAGTAGCATTTTAAGTCAGGTTTTCTTGATGTACTTATAGTGTGTGTGTGTGTGTGTGTATATTCTTGGCTTATATATTTTATAAAGTTTCTTATCTGTTATGCCACTGCCACTCTCTCTCTCTCTCTCTCTCTTTTTAAGGTTTTTGCAAGACAAATGGGGTTAAGTGGCTTGCCCAAAGCCACACAGCTAGGTAATAAGTGTTTGAGGCTGAATTTGAAGTCAGGAACTCCTGATTCCAGGGCTGGTGCTCTATCCACTGCACCACCTAGCCGCACTGCCACTGCTTTTCTAATATCAACTATGTTACTGAAAGACTTCCAGAATTCTAGTTAAGGAATCTTAACTCCTCAGTCTGAATACTGAAGAATTGATCCTAAAAATAGCTTCTCTGTTTTATATAGGGGAAGGGAGGAGGGACTATGGGTTCTGGCTCTGTTCTTGGGAAAGGTCAGTTCTCAGTTTCCTAAAACATTTTCTTTGTTAAAAGAGGAATGGAAGAGTGTAAGAACAGAAGGCAACAAAATAACAGGTTGTGTAACTTTTCTACTTTAGAATGTAGTAATATTTTTGGTCAAGTTGTGAGCTTTCTAAGTCGTGGACCCTTGCTTCTTAAATGTCGGATTTGTTGACATTTTTAATTTTTCTCAGAAATGTAGAGAGTAAGTAAGGATGTCTTCTAGGCTAAGTCTTGTTACACTGTAGGTATCCTTTTCCTTTGAAGAATGGTGATTTTCCAAGAGTTTCTAGCTCAGAGACAACCTTGAGAAATCCATAAGAAATATAATGTGTGTATGGGAGTAATGTATACAGTCATACTGCTTTCAGTGATACTAGTTGGTGATTTAAAAAATTAGGATGACAATATAGCATCAAATGAGATAATAGATATGTTATGGGTTGGCCTATCTGTTCATCTATTATTAACTTGTCTTTATTCTATCATCTATCTCTATCTAATCTATAGATTTTGTTTGTCCATCCATCTATCCATTTATCTACCTATCCATCCACTCCCATCCATTTATCTGTCTCTGAATCTAAGCATCTGTCCATCCATCCATTCATCCATCCATCTATGTATCTATCCACCTCTCCATCAATCTCTATCTCTGTAGCTCATCTATCTAATCCATCTATTCACCCATTCATTCGTCCATTTATCTACTTATCTATTCACCTCTCCATCCATATATCTATAGCTATCTCTTTATCTAATCTATATGTACTCATTCATCCATCCATCTACTTTTCTATCCACTTGTCCATCCATTTCTCTCTTTCTCTGTTTCTCTCTCTCTCTCTCTCTCTCTCTCTCTCTCTCTCTCTCTCCCTCTTTCTCTCTGTCTCTCTCTCTGTCTCTCTCTCTGTCTCTGTCTTTATCTCTGTAGGTTATCTATCCATCCATCCATCTACCTATCAATCCCTGTCTATCTATCTATATTTCTCTATCTAGGTAGCTAATGTATCTAAACTAGCTATCCCTCCTCCATCCAGCCATCCTGCCAGCCATCTTTCTACCTCTTTGTGTTTTTCATGTCTGTCTTTCTGTCTGTCTAGATCTATTTATCTACCTCTTTATCTCTCATCCATCTGTATGTCTGTGTCTGTATCCATGTCTGTGTCTCTATCTGTATAATTTATCTCTCTTATCTATCCATCCATGCATCCATCCATGCATCCATCTCTCTCCATCCATGCATCTATCCATGCATTCATCCATGAATCCATCCATGCATCCATCTATGCATCCATCCACTCATCCATCTCTCTCCATCCATGCATCTATCCATGCATCCATCCATGCATCCATCTCTCTCTGTCCATGCATCCATCCATGCATCCATCTCTCCATCCATGCATCCATCTATGCATCCATCCATGAATCCATCCATGCATCTATCCATGCATCCATCCATGCATCCATCCATCTCTCTCCATCAATGCATTCATGTATGCATCCATCCATGCATCCATCCATCTCTCTCCACTGATGCATCCATGCATGCATCCATGCATGCATCCATCCATGTCTCTCCATCGATGCATCCATGCATGCATGCATCCATCCACGCATCCATCCATCTCTCTCCATTGATGCATCCATGCATGCATCCGTGCATGCATCCATCCATCTCTCTCCATCGATGCATTCATGCATGCATCCATCCATCTCTCTCCATCGATGCATTCATGCATGCATCCATCCATGCATCCATCCCTCTCCACTGATGCATCCATGCATGCATCCATCCATGTCTCTCCATCGATGCATCCATCCATGCATGCATCCATCCACGCATCCATCCATCTTTCTCCATCGATGCATCCATGCATGCATCCATCCATGCATCCATCTCTCTCCATCCAATCTCAATGCTGGACTTTAGAAAATCTTTCCGGCGCCGTGGCTGCGTTTCGACTAGATACCTGTAGGGGGCGGCGCGAACTCTCCCAGCGCCGCCTTCTCCCCCTCCTCCTCCGCCTCCTCCCGATCACGTGAGCGGCCTCCTGGTCCCCGTCCTTCCCACTTCCGGCCGGGGCATCACCCGGAAGTGCGAGGGACTTGGGGAGGGGCGGCTGCAGCGGCGGCCGGAGGGGAGGGGACAGGAGGAGGGAGGAGGAGGAGGAGCTGGGGCTGGAGGGGAGTCGGTGTTGGTGTCGGTGTCGGTGTGGAGGTGCCGCCGCCGCCGCCTTCTCAGGGTGTGAGGGGGCGCCGGGTCCAGCGGGCGGCCCCTCAGTGCCGGAGCTTCGGCGAGGTGCGGATGTGAGACTAGGTGAGCCCAGCGTGCCCCCCGGGCCGGGGCAGGTGCGCTCCCCTGGGCGGGCTGGGGGGCCCTGCTGAGTGCTCGGGAGCCGGAGGGGCCCCGGGGTCCCTGCCCCACCCCCTCCTCCGACTTCGGCTGCCGGGGATCCCGGCCACTGGGGGGGGGGGGTGCGGCTGCCGCCTGCGGGGCAGGATCCCGAAAAGAGGAGGCGGCGGGCCGTTCGGCTGTGGGTCCGAGATCCCAGCTTCCTATGGCAGGGCATGCACGCCGCGGATTGCCGGTGATCGCGCCCTTGCCCGTGGAAGTGGGACTTCTCGGAGTTACCGCCTTGCCGGGACCCCAAGCCCCGAGATCGCTCCCGGCTCCCGGGCCCCGGCTCTCCTGGCCCTCGGTCAGCTTTTACGGCTACTGCCCGAAGCTCAGAGCAAGCTGGGAGGGAGAGAGGAACACCGGCCTTGCTGCAATCAGGTTCCCCCGCCGGGCTCCGCTTTCAAACTTCTCTGGTAGCTCTTCGGCAGGCAGCGCTCGCAGCTTATTGCGACTCCGCCAAGTATTGCGACTCCGCCAAGTGCTCTAGGTGATGAGGCCGGTTGGGGAATTAGAAAGGAGGCCGCCACTGAGGGAAGCTAGCTTTTGGGTAACTCAGCCCTAGCCGGGACAGCAACCTCGGATTGCCACAGAAGACTGAGTCACGGGGAAAGCTAATCTTGGCCTTCCTTTAGAACCTTTTGAGTTTTGCTCTTCCGATTTCAAAATATCCTGCATCTCTTTACAGGTTCTGTCTGGTATAGTAAGGGAGAACACTGGATTGGAAGTCGGAAAACCTGAATTCCAATCCCCACTCTGCCACCAATTTTGTGACTTTCTGATGCCTCAGTTTCTTTCATTTTATAAATCATAACCTCCCTGAGTGGGATCCATTGAAAACTGGGATTTTTGTGGCCCCCTACAATTTTGGAACACACCTAATCGGGGCAAAGAGTTCCTAATAATTTCTTTTCTGTCTTCTTCATTGGTTGAGAATTCACCCTTTTCATTTTTGATGTTTAATTTTCTTTCATTCTTTTTAATTTGGTTAGCTAATGGCTTAGTTTTTTCCCTAATTTTAATTTGTTAATCTTTTTCTTTTCAATTTTCTTAATCTCTTATTTTATTTTCAAAGTTGAAGTGACTGGTTTTCGAGTCATTTTACTTTCATGTCCAGTTCATTGACTGCTCATTCATTTGCTGATGAACATGTATAGTGATATTTTATTTTCCTCTTAATACTACTTTGACTGAATCTCCTTATCTACAATGAAATCAATTGTTTCTCTGATTTGTTCTTTGACTGTGCTTTTTCATCCATTCCTGTTAGATGCCTTTTTTTCCTTTAAGGGTTGCAAAACAGTTTACATAGTCTTGGTTCTCAAGCAGCTTAATTATGTGCCAGTGAAGCAAAACCTGATGTAACAACAAGATTCTTCACTGTTGTCAATTATATCAATACAGGGAAACACGGCTTAGGTAGTTCCTGTAGAGCATTCGCTACATTCGTTATTTAACAAAGAAAGATATCATAGTGATGTAGTGTTGTATGTTACACATATGCAATCGTGACTCTCAGAGTTACCCTATGGTGTCATTATTACTGGACAATAAAGTTTAAATCTCATGGAAACTCAGACCAAAAAGGGAGAAAAACACAACAATACTCCTCATACTAAAGAGCTGCTTTTAAAATATTGCTTTGAATATTGAAGTTTTCTGAAATCACTGAACTCCTTTTAAGTAATCCCATAATTCAGTCCCCCCAACCCTTCCATTCTTCATCCTCAGGGTTTCCATTTTTTCTTTCTTCTCCCAGTTTTGACTGCTTCCTCTAGTGCATTTTACATATCTTATTTTTATGTAGTTGTTGCACAGAGCCTGAGCTCTGTTTTCTAGGTAACTTAACATTAACATTAACTAATTCTCCAAAGGGCCACCAGCCTTCTGCATTTTGGCATAAAAAGTTGTTTTTCATTGTAGAGTTCTCTCCAGAAGGACTGAAATTGATTCCAAATAGAGAACAAGAATAAACCCTCACTATGACTTATGCTTCTGAAACAGCTCCAGGCGAGATATTACAATTTTATATCCTCTGTTATAACTCCTTTTATCTAAATATTAAAGCACTTGACAAACATTAATTAGGTTTCCTGACCTGTCAGTGAAGGAAAAAGATTCCATTGGCAAGTGGGGAAGCAGGTTATGAGGGGTAAAGTTTTGCCTCAGGTAAGCCACACACACTTCTTGGAAGAATTGGGCATGGCATTGAAGTTTTGACTCATCCTTCTCACTACTTAACCACTATACACGTTTCTTTTGTTAAGAAGGAATAAGCCCGTTTTGCCATAATCTTTTTGTGGTCTATGTGATCCAAGAGCAAGTTTCATTTTTAGTCCATGGCTGTTTCTTAACTGTTACATAGGACTCTGATTCTGTGATCATTTGATATAATCTTAGCAGTGCAAGCATTTTTTGGGTGTTTTATCAGAGTGACAGAATCCAGTGTTTTCTGGTCTATAAAAATGTTTCTAGTTTTTGATCCATTGACTTTGTGGATTGAGCTAACTTTTTCCAGGTGAGCTCTAGAAGGCCCTTGAAAGTTTGTTTTGGGATTATAACACATTTTCTTTCTTAAAGGAAACAGTCATTTTTATCTCCATTCTTCTTTATCTAGCTGCAAGTTTCTTCCATCTGGGCTTAGTTAGACTCATGTAAGTGCAGCTTAGAAAGGGAAATTCAGATTTTATAAACTTAAAAAAACAACAGCTTAACCTTGAGGTGGAAAATGAGAACCTTGGCATATAAGTCTTTTACCAATCAATACATTTAAAATGTTAATTAGGATAAAAGGGACATTTCATATCTCAGTACAGGTGTTTTAGCAGAGCTAACTGCAATGATATCGTTTGAAAGATGATTGATTTATTTTAACAATGATTTTTTTAAAAGGTATTTTATGTAGGTATCCACAATATGACTTTTTTCCCACATTCAATTTTTATTGTTCCTCAATTTCATGTAAACAAAAATTAACAATAGTTTTTTTTAATTTGGCATTCCAAATTCTCTCCCTTTCCCTTCCTTTAGAAAGCAAGCAATTTAATACAGCTTATACTTATATAGTCATGCAAAACATTTTTATATTACACATGTTGCAAAAGAAAACATGCCAAGAAGAATAATGTTAAAAAAGTTTGCTTCAATCTGTATTCAGACACCATTAGTTCTTTCTCTGGATATGGATAGCATTTTCACCATAATTGTTTTTGAGTTGTCTTAGCTCACTGTATTTCTGACAATAGCTTAGTCAGATTGTTGTATAGTATTGCTGATCCTGTGAACAGTGTTCTTTTGGTTCTGCTCATTTCACTTTGCATCAGTTTAAGTTAAATTTTTCCAGGTTTTTCTGAGAGCATTATGCTCCTCATTTCTTATAGCACAAAACTTTCATCATAATCATATCACAATTTATTCAGTCATTCCCCAGTCAATGGGCATCCCCTTGATTTCCAATACTTTGATATACTTTTGTACATATAGTTCCTTTTCCTTTTTCTTTGATCTCTTAGGGATACAGATCTAAAAGTTGTATTGCTGAATCAAAGGGCCTGCAGTTTCGGCATTATTCCAGATTGCTCTCCAGATTAGTTTGATCAGTTCAAAACTCTGTCATCAATGCCTTAGTGTCTCGATTTTTCCACATCCTTGCCAACATTTATCATTTTACTTTTCTGCCCTATTAATCTGATAGGTTTGAGGTGGTACCTCAGAGTTGTCATAATTTACATTTCTCTAATCAGTAGTTATTTAGTTTTTTTTTTTAGATGCATGCCGTTAGCAGCTGTATGTAGTTGCCATTGACAGTGAGTGTAGCATGGTAGCTTCCTGAGGTATACTCAATTGGTAGCAAAAAGAACTTAGAGCTGGAAGACACCTTTTTGGTGTCTTCTTCGAGGCAGCTGGAAGTCACAGTAGATAATAGAGTGCTGGGCTTGGACTCAGATCTGAGCTCAAATCTAACTTCAGACACTTACTAGCTCTATGACCTTGGTCAAATCACTAAATCTCTGTTATTGTTTCCTCAACTGTAAAATGGGAAAAATAATACTTACGTCCTAGAGTTGTTGTAAAGTTCAGATGAGATAAAATTTGTAAGGCATGTAACTCCTAATGCCTGCCACAAAATAAATGTTTCTTTTCACTCCCCTCTAAGACCTCATTTTTCTGGATGAAAAACCATATTGCTGAGAAGGGTGAGTGACTTATTCAGGACCACAGACAGTATTTCAGGTGATTTAAGGAGTCAAGAATACTTAGTTCTAAATTGTGGCTAACTTGCAGGATGTTAGGGAACTCATTTGGTTCATCCCAAAATCACAGATTTCCAAGTAGAAACTGCTGGGAGACTGAATTCCAACTGTGTCATAGACAGTAGCTATGGAACTCTGAATAAATCATTTAATCTCTCTCAGCCTTACATTCCTTTTCTGTGAATTGGGGATGAGTTTAGCATCTACCTCACAAAGTTGTTGTGAGAATTAAATGAGTTAACATATGGGAAATACCAAGTGCTAATATAAATGCTGGCTATTATTACTGAGTTTCAGATAGTCACAAAGCATTTATTAAGCACCTTCAGTGTCTGGCACTGGCACTACAAGGAAAGCCAAAAGGCAGTCTCTGCTTTTGAGAAGCTCACAGTTTAATAGGAGAGACAAATATATACAATCAAGATCCATTTGGTATCAGTGATGGATAATCAGTAGGAGGGAGACACTAGAGTTAAGGGAACATGGAAAAGGCTTCTTTTCTTTTTTCTTTTTTGGCTAGGCAATGGGGTTAAGTGGCTTGCCCAAGACCACATGGCTAGGTAATTATTAAGTGTCTGAGGCTGGATTTGAACTCAGATACTCCTGACTCCAAGGCCAGTGCTCTATCCACTGGGCCATCTAGCCACCCCTGGCTTTTTTTCTTGTAGAAGGAATCTAGGAGGTACAGATGAGGAGGGGGACAATGAAAATACCCAGAGAGAGGAGATGGAAATGGCAAGGAGGCCTTGTTATCAGATGGCAGTATATATAGGGGTGAGTAAAATGTCAGAAGACTGGGAAGCTAGGAAGTGGCTTTATGAAAGGCTTTGCATGCCAAACAGATCCTGGAGGTGATAGAGAAACATTAGAGTTTATTGAATTGGGGGTATGGTTGTATTGGTCAAGGGCAGAGTGGTCAGAACTGTGCTTGAGGAAAATTTACTTGACAACCCAGTACAGGATGAATTATAGTGGGGAGAGATTTGAGGCAGGGAGACCCACCAGCAGACTGTTTCAGTATTCAGGGTGGGCAGTAATGAGGGTCTGAACCAGGGTGGTGCCTGAATGAAGATAAAATTAGTTTTGTTGAAAAAGATCCAGAGACTGTCATTACTACTGAGCTTGGACTCTGTGAGAAGTGGGAGATGGAATGAGTAGGAGAGGAAAGTATTTGAGATTAAAGCAAATTTATTAACTTTGGAGCAAACATTCAAGAGAATACAGGAATGGGATGGGTAGCTGTAGAATGGGATATGGCTGGGAAGGATTGGGTAGGTAAAGGAGATAAGGGGGCAGGCAAATGGAGACCAAGGATGGAGAATGGGATTTGAACAATGACAGCCCAGATTTTTGAATCATTAAGCCGAAAGGTATCAATTTGTCAATCATTGAAGAATGAGTTCTGGTAGGTTTTCCTAAGCCTTTGGCCCTCAGGGTGGAGTCCTCTAAGGCTAGTGAGGCAGCTAGATGTCACAGTAGCTAATAGAATTGCTAGGCTTGGAGTCAGAAAGATCTGAGCTCAAATCTAACTTCAGACATTTACTAGCTTTGTGACCTTAGTCAAATCATTTAACCTCTGTCTCCATTTCCTCATCTGTAAAATGGGGATTATAATAACACCCATCTCCTAGAGTTGTTGTGAAGTTCAGATGAGAAAATTTGTAAAGCATGTAACTCCTAATGCCTGCCACAAAGTAGACACTTCAAATAAATATTTCTTTCATTTCCTTCCCCTCTAAGAGCATTTAACAGTTCAGTCAAATGGCCCTGTGGGAAGTCTACATGCAAGTCAAGCCAGGCAGCCACCAGAGGAAGCACAATGAGGTGGTGCTTCTGTACCTGGACAGATAAGGAATGGGGAGAGGGGGTAGTTGGAAGGACTTATTCTCTCTATGTATCCATCAGAGCAATCCAACCTCAGGAGATAGACAGATAGATTGATCGTAGTGTGGAGGTACATTATGGTCTACAGGATAGAAAGCTGATTTTAGGCATCTAGAAGAAGACCTATGTTGAAGTCTTGCCTCTGAATGAAGTGAGTTTTGGGTCCTAAGTAAGTTATGTAACCCTCAGTGTCCCACAGCTGTCTAAGGCCATAAATTTCAGAGTAGGTACTGATCTGCACTGACCAAAAGTTTCTAGATTGGTGAAATCACGTTTGCTGCTAACACAAACAACTCTAGGGAAGTAATACTCTGAAGCACTTTTCATTGATCTATAACAAAGTCAACCAAAGTGCCTTTGTTATGTAAATCAGCAAGTTCAGGATATCCTAATCTTTGTAGGATCCAACATTTACAAATGAACTAGGCTTTAGGGGCCATCTAGTCCAGCCACTTGATTTTACAGAAGAAACTGAGACAGAGAAACTAGGACTCAAAGAAGTTATCAGTAACAAGATAGTAAGTAAAGGTGGGATTTGAACCCACAGTCTCTTCATGAGTTATTGTATGATTGAATTCTAAGGTAAACTGAAAGCTAGACTAAGACATTGTTATGTTTTACATCACACAGCTTAGTTTTATATCTGAAGACAAGATAACCTTTTATGGAGTCAAGGCAACCCTTGAAATGCAGGCCTGCTGGCTATGATGCTTATCCCACATATGAGCCTTAGCAGTATAGGGCCTATAGTTGAATGCTACTTTGTAAATGAGTATTAGTATTTTGATTTATTTTGTGAATTTGGTGTGAATGAGGCCAGAGCCATGGTCTTAGGCCTTGTATGGGCCCCATAGTTTCGCAACAAGAAAATCATGAAGGAGGACTGGTGTGCTGGGGGTTTGGTGGGACAGGGTCTGACCTATGTTTCTTTGGAGGAGTTGACTAGAGCAGTGTTAGAGAAGAGTCACATAACTCAACTGTGCCTTTAGAGTTGGGTTTTTTAAATTTAAATTTATTTATTATTCCAACTATATGCAAAGATAGTATTTTCAACATTCATTTTTTGGTAAGATTTCGCCACATTTTTCTCCCTCCCTTCCCTTTCCCTTCCCCTTGACAACAAATAATCTGATATCTATTCAACATACTTCCATAGTAGTCATGTTGTGAAAGATGAATGAGAACAAAAGGAAACAAAAAACCACGAGAGGGTAAAAAAACATAAAGCAAATTTTTAAAATGGAAAATAGTATGCTGTGATCTGCATTCAAACTCCATAGTTCTTTCTCTGGATGTGGATGGTATTTGATTATTACACTGCTTGAAGAGAGCTAAGTCCATCTTAGTTGACTATCACACAGTGTGGCAGTTAAAATGTACAGTGTACTCCTCATTCTGTTTACTTCACTCAGCATCAGTTCATGTAAGACTTTCCAGGCTTTTCTGAAATCTTCCAGTTCATGATTTTTTTTTTTTTAGGTTTTTGCAAGGCAAATGGGGTTAAGTGGCTCGCCCAAGGCCACACAGCTAGGTAATTATTAAGTGTCTGAGATCGGATTTGAACCCAGGTCCTCCTGATTCCAGGGCTGGTGCTTTATCCACTGTGCCACCTAGCTGCCCCTCAGTTCATGATTTCTTGTGAAACACTAGTAATCCATCACATTCATATGCTACAATTTGTTCAGCCATTCCTCAGCTAATTGGCATCCTCTCAATTTCCAATTCTTTGCTGCCACAAAAAAAGATGCTATAAATATTTTTGTACATGTAGGTCTGTTTCTCTTTTTTATGATCTTTTTTTGGGGTACAGGCCTAGTAGTGGTATTGCTGGATCAAAGGGGATGCACAGTTTGATTGCTCATTGGACTTAGTTCCAAATTGCCCTACAGAATAATTGGCTCAGTTCACAACTCCACCAACAATGCATTAGTCTCCTAGTTTTTCTATATCCTCTTCAACATCAGTCATTTTCCCTTTTTGTCATATTGGCCAATCTGATAGATGTGATGTGGTACCTCAGTTATTTTAATTTACATATCTCTAATCTATAGTGATTCCTATGACTTAGCTTTAATTTCTTCATTTGAGAACTGCCTGTTTAATATCCTTTTATCATTTATCAATTGGGGGATAATTTGTATTCTTAAAAATTTGACTCAGTTCTCTATATATTTTGGAAATGAAGCCTTTTTTAATAGTTGACATTTATATGGCTATTTTAGTTTTGCAAAGCACTATATGTGTATGTTTTTGTTTTTTAGGTTTTTGCAAGGGAATGGGGTTAAGTGGCTTGCCCAAGGCCATACAGCTAGGTAATTATTAAGTGTCTGAGGCCAGATTTGAACTCAGGTACTCCTGCCTCCAGGGCCGGTGCTCTATCCACTTAGCCACCTAGCTTCCCCCATTAGCTTATTTTTAATTTTTTTTTGTTTTGATAGTTTTGTTTTTATTTTCTTTGTTCATACATTATCTTATTTAGCTCATTTACATGTCACACTTGATTCTGGATAATGTTTCTTTACTTGTTTAACTATTTGGTCAGACCATTGCCTGGTGCCCTAGACTAGATGGTAAGCTCTTTGAAGACAGAGTGCTTTATTCATCTTTGTATTCCACTACATTCCAATAGATGAATATTGAATGAATGGAGAAATTATACTGAACATAATATTAATGATGCTTTCAGAAGCTGGTCCTAGTCTGCTATTTGAACCACTTTGCTGCACCTCCATCGGACTACAGAGAGCCCATTGTGCATTTCCAAGCAGGAGAATGACATGTTGAAAACCACTTTTTAGGAAGATTAATCTGGTAGCCATATTCAGGAAGGAATAAGGGGAGAAGGACTAGAGTCATAGAGGCCAGCTAGGGAGAAAAGAATTAAGATCCTGGTGAGAGGAAATAAGTCCCAAAAGTTTCTGTTGCAGTGCAAGCATTTTTTCTTAGAAGGATCAAGTGTAGCTCTTCTAGCAAGTTAAACTCTAAGCTAATGAGAGATGAGACAGTAGAGATGATTAGGAGAAGGCCCATTGGGGTAGGAGGCAAGAGACTTGGAGTAAATAGTTTCTAAGTGTCTTTTCAACCATTTATAAGACTTTAGGAGAATTGTAACTTTGGATGGTTGGATGATCTCACTGAGAAAGAGTTTAAGATAGTGTTTGAGTTAAGAAAGGGTTTAAGATAGTATTTAAAAGATAGTTTGAGATAATGTTTAAAAGATTTGGAGGACAGGGAGGAGGGGTGGGAAACTAGCTGTTCAACTTGATCTGTGACTGAATCTGGTTCTCTTTGACCTCAGATGACAGAACTAGGAATGGGGTGAGAAAGTTGTAGGAAGGCAGATGTGTTACAGGAAGAACATAACATTGGAAATGTAGAATGGTCTTCCTAAGGAAGTAGTGACTTGCCGGTCACTAGAGGTCTTCAAACAAAGGTTAGATGTCTCATAGAGGAGTGTGGTATCTCATAGAGGAATTTTGTGTCATCTGTTAGAGTTATGTATAACTAAGGATTAAATGTCAGCTAGGTGGCTCAGTGTATAGGAAGACGAGTTCAATTTCAACCTCAGACACTTAGTAGCTTTAGACCTTGAGCAAGTCACTTCACCTCTGTTTGCTTTAATCCACGAGAGACGGCAAACCACCCCAGTATCTTTGCCAAAAGAATCCCATGGGGTCATGAAAAGTCAGACAGAACTGAACAACACTAAAGGGTAAAATAGGTAGAGTTAATAACTGAAATTTTTCTTGCCTGTCTGGCTTTGGTATTGACTAGCAGCCTGACTTTAGACTCAGTGTCCTGATGTATAAAATGAAGGGTGGGATCCATTTGATTGACAAAGGTCCCTTTTCACTGTAAAATATATGGTTCTCAAGTCATGTATCTTTCACAACTGGATTTTGTCATTGTTCTGTAGAAATGTTGATGTTATGGGGGCTTGTTTTGTATCTTGCTTTCCTGAAGCAACTAGTTTCTTTGCTGATTCACTAGAATTTTTTAAGTTAATCATTATGTCACCAGCAAGTAAAGATCCTTTGGTCTGAGAGGGTTTTGCATATTAATCTTTTTTTACTTCTGTGGGAAAACCCTTGGGTAAAGTCAAATACCCATTTGATTAGAAAATAGGCAGATGTCTGTGTACTTGTTTTTTAAACTTCACTGTTTACTGGAATTGGCTGGTCCTACCTGATAAGCTTTTGCTCCTGCTCTGTGAAGACAGCTGTGTTTGTATAAGTTAATGATAAATGTTGTTAATACAATATCTTCTACTCAAGACTCTGCAAATACCGTTCTCCAAAGTACCCTGAAATCCACAGCAGTTTGGGATGTAAATTGTTGCTGGTACAAGGCAAATCTGTACCTCTATCCCATGTACAGGCAGAGAGAACAAGGTGGAGCTTAAGTTTGGGTTTTATATCATAAAGCACAGACTGGCTTGAGCATTAAGGGGCCATCTAGCCCACCCCTTCATTTCACAGAAAGTGAGAAAAGTAGGGCTTCCCTAGGGGATGCAGCTCACCCAGTTCTTTTGGTAGCTGACCAATGTCCTTTCCATTTAGCTTTACCATACAGACTCACTGAAGACTCTATGAGGCTGGCATCAGTTGGGGATCATATAATGCCTTTCTTCTGAGAGGAAATCTTCAGATTCTTCACAAACAATTGTTCCAGGACCTTTTTCGAAAAACTGCTCAGGACTGGGCTTATCTCCATGGATAATTGCAAGATTGTTAATAAATTGGCTCTTGTGGTGTATTTTGTGCCTTTTGTATTTCACATAGGTACAAAAAGCCATGGATTTGAACTGGATTTCTGTAGCCATTGGGCAAAATTCAAGAAAGAGTTGTTTTTTCCCTCTGTTTTAGTTCTTCTTTCCCCAGCTTCCAGTTCTTTCCTTCCCCCCTGGTTGGTGCTAACCTTCTAGCTCTGAAATGACTTTCTCTTCTTTTTGTCTCTCATTAAGGTTTCCTTCTCTGGCTCCCTTCCCCCAGTAGAGAACAAGCTCTTGGAGGCCAGGCCCTGCCTGACAAATAGAAGGCACTTAGTGGAATTGACTTGTTCCATGATAACCAAGTAAAGGGAATGAAGTGCCTCTCTACCTGAAGACTTCTCTGGGCCACTGCTACAATACATTTTTCCCTATGAAAAAACCCACGGAATTAACTCAAAATGAGATTACAGTTTTTGCCTAATTCACCTTCAAGAGAAAACATACTGGGACCTGTCTTTGTTGAAAGAGACTTTCTCTTGGGGAGGCTAGGTTGCATAGTGGATAGAGCACCGGCCCTGGAGTCAGGAGTACCTGAGTTCAAATCCGGCCTCAGACACTTACTAATTACCTAGCTGTGTGGCCTTGGGCAAGCCACTTAACCCATTGCCTTGCAAAAACTAAAAAAAAAAAGAAAGAAAGAAAGAGACTTTCTCTATGGACCGGGTAGATTTAAACTCTCTGGGACTCAGTTTCCTCATCTCTGAAAAGAGACTTGAACTAATGATTTCCACGGTCCATATTCCACTCTTACTCTTCCCTTTGTTCCCCCCCCCCCAGTCTCAAAATAGTGAAATTTTCTCTCCAGTTAAAGACCAAACCTCAAATTTCCTTCTCTAGTTATCTCCTTCCCTCCCACTTCAAAGCTGCTAGTGCTTGGCCTCCTCCCTTCTTTGAACTCTTCAGAAGTTTTCTTGCCATCTTATGTTAGAATTTGTATTTTCTCTATCTGTGACCATGCCTTCCTTTTTGGAGGGCAGGAACAGTGTCTTGTATTCCCTTTTGTATCCTCACCAGCACCAAGCACAGTGTCTTCAACAGGATTGTCTTCTCGCTACATGTTTATTGACAACTGTTGAATTATTCTGTAACTGAAATATATTTTGACTTGATAAGACCCGACAACTGAGTCATAGATGTGAGGCTAAATAACAATATTCTTTTTCATGTTATTTTAGTTCTTTGGATGAAAAGAATTTATAACATTCTTACTCTGGGAAGAATAACAGGACACAGATCTCAAGGAATCTTAGAAGGGCTAAGGATGAGATCAGGCTTTTCTAAGCTTTTGAGGTGGTAAGTGGTCAGGAAGGTGTTACCTGCCTGACCACTTTGGTAGCTTGAGATGAAGGGAATATTTCTCTCAGCAAAGGAATATAGGTTGCAAATCACCATCTTGCCCTAGGCAGACTTGTAGTCAGCTTTTTTTTTTAAACCTTGGAACTGAAAAGCGGGCTTTCTTAAAACAAAAAACTTGTCCCCCGCTATAGCCATCCTAGCTTAACAGTATAAAATGCTTTCCTAGTATACTCGTCTTAATCAAGTTTAGGGTAAATCATGCGTGCTTTTCCCTTATCTTGGGTAACCTTGCTAGTTTCGAAGGAGAAAGCTAAGCTTGCCTAATTCTTATGGTACATGTGTATTTATAGAGATCAATCAGGATTTCTTTTAGTACTGACTACATAGAAATGGGAAGGGGGGACATACAGAGCAAGAGTTAAGAAAGTAAAGTAAGTACAAGAGCACTGGATGTATTAACTAAAGACCTGGTTTGACAAACCATTCCATAAAGCATTTATTGAGTATCTGCTATGTATGTGTAATTTCAGAAACTGGCCAATTAGCTCTTGGCCTCAAGGAGCTTATATTCTCCTGGAGGTGGAACAGATTCTAATATGGAAACAGAGGGTTGGAGGTGAAAGCAAGGATTCATGACTGAAGGTATCAAGAAATTCTTTCCCCCAAAGACAACATATGTGCTAAAGCTTGAAGGAAACTGGGCCTTGGTTCTTGGAAGCAGTGGTGATGAGGGAACCCATGTGAGGCATGGTTCCACTTTGTCCAAGGCACAGCCCCTGAAACTGGAGTTCTGATGGCTGGAACCTTCCCTCTAAGCTTGCCTTCCATTGACTGTATAGAGCTTATATGTACAAGGTTGTTTGCTCATTGTCTCCCTCCTTCACATGTGCACTTCTCACGGGCAGGGATTGTTTTTAGCTTTTTTAGTATTCTCCAGCTCTTGGCACTCAGTAAATACTTAATAAAGGCTTGTTTTTGTTGCTACAGAAGAGTAAGTAGCCTGGAATGTAGAATATGTGTGGCAAAGTAATTACAGAAAACCTGAAAAGGTCAGGTATAGTTAGATTGTTAAGGATTTTTAATGATAAGCTGAGGAGTTTGGGGAGCTATTCATCATAGAGGCAATAGAGAGCCATTGACATTTCTTGAGCATGGAAGTGACATCAGCCTTGTGCTTTTTTAGGAAGATTATTTTGGCAGCTATGTCCAGGATAGATTGAAATGGGGAGAGACTGAAAGATAGATGTTCAGTTAGCAGACTCTTGCAATGGTCCAGGAGAAGGATAATGAAAGCCTGAATGAGGCGAAGATTATGTGAGTGAAGAGAAGGGAATGGACTTGAGGGATGGTGTGGTAGCTTGACAAGACTTAGCTACTCATTGGATATGGCAGGAGTGGTGAGGGAGAAGGCAGATTGGTCTGCAAACCTTCTTGACTGGAAATATGGAGAACGTGGAAGAGGGATAGGTTTAGGGGGCTTAATGAGTTCTATTTGAGATGTGTACTGGATGCCCAGATAATGGAGATCTCCAATATACAGTTGATGAGGAACTGGCAATCAGAAGTCACAGTAGAGAGTTCTGGGAATTGCTGGGATAGAGGTGGTAGACTTGAAGTATGAATGAAACCTCCATATTGAGACATAGCCTATGTGTTGATTTGTTTTTTTACTGACTATACTTGTTTGTTACAAGACAGAGCTTCTCTTTAGAGGTGAGTAAATTGGTGGGTAACAAATGGATGTACAAGAAAAAAAAGAACATCCAGAGAGGTCACAAAAATATACAGAAGAGACTGGAAGGATGTTCATAAGGGGACACAGATAAGCAGGGAAGTTTTATTGCTAATATGTTAAATTTACTTTATGCTTTTAAGTCTAAAAAAGACACTTTTGGTTTCATAAACAATCTTTTTTATATAAAAGTGTCCATCTTTCTTTCTTTCTTTCTTTCTTTCTTTCTTTCTTTCTTTCTTTCTTTCTTTCTTTCTTTCTTTCTTTCTTTCTTTCTTGGCAATCAGGTGACTTGTCCAGGGTCACACAGCTAGCAAGTATAAAGTGTTTGAGGTCAGATTTGAACTTAGATCTTCCTTACTCCAAGGCTGGTGCTTTATCTACTTTGCTACCTAGCTGACCCCCCCCCCCCCAAGAATCTTCTTTTTAAAAACGTATGTGCCAAATCAAGAGAAAGAAAGAAAATAGATATAAAAAGCATAGTCCAGACCCTTCAGAAAAGTGCCCAGAGAGGCAAGACTCAAAATGAGCTTGGCCTTCTGAACAAATCTGGGCATCAAAAGATCTCATTAGTCTAGGGTACTTGCAGGTAAGGAAACTCCCTCTACCAATGGTAGACAGCATTTTCTCTGTCATTTCTTGTCTTTAGACAATTTCCCAGAGCCGTAAGACGTTAAATGACTTGCCCAGGGTCACACAGCCAGACTGTGTGAAGGTGGGACTAGAATGCCAACTCTATAGCCCCTTATCTTGCAGTTGTTTCTAACACAAATAGAAATGAATCCCTGCCTGTTGTTTTTGCCTTAGAAAATCACAAATTAACATTTTGTTGTACTGTATTTCATTTATTTTGTTCAACATTTCGCAATTATATTTTAATTTACTCAATCCTAATTTTGTTTCTGCTTTCCTTGCTTAAAGAGAGTGTGTGACCTTTGGACAGGAAAGAAGAAAACAAAAATGACTGATAGGAAGTTGATAGCCAAGATAAGAAAGAGGGTCACAATAAAGCAATTAGCTGCCCAGGATGAATTCAAGTTCCCTGGCTTCCATGAACCACATCCTTGATGTTAACAGGACTACTGGAGCGGATTGCTGAGTTCCTATCAGAGGTAGAAGAAAGAACTTTGAGAACAGGAAAGTTATCTTAGGACTGGTTGGTTAGTTGGTTGGTTGTTGTCCCTCATTCTTGAAGAGGACCAAAAGGACATCACTATGTTAAGAGTCAAGTTACGGTGTGTCCTGCTATGGCCAATCAGACCAAAATGAGCTTAGAATGCTCTACCTACCCCAAGTCAGGCACAGATAGGCCATGTGAACATTGAAGTGGATCCTCTAAATCAGTGCATCTTATTCAGGATTTGCAAAAGACAGATAACCCAATTTGCAGAAATGAGAAGAGATGATACCTTTGAAGTACGGATGGTTGAGCTGGACTTTTTATTCCTCAGAAAATCCTAGAGAATATCATTATTAGACAGTGTATAGGAGGAGAATGATATAGATTTTTTAAATATAAATTTAAGCGAATTACGATAATAACACTCTTGGAGGAACTGGACTCAAGGTTCCAAATGTGACTTACATTTTTGGATATGGCCAATGTACACATTTATTTTTGCTTGACTGTATATTTATTATGTGGGTTTAGTTTTCTTTTTTAGGTTTTTGCAAGGCAAATGGGGTTAAGTGGCTTGCCCAAGGCCACACAGCTAGGGAATTATTAAGTGTCTGAGACCGGATTTGAACCCAGGTACTCCTGACTCCAAGGCCAGTGCTTATCTACTACGCCACCTAGCCGCCCCTAGTTTTTCTTTTTTTAAAAAAAATTTAGAAAAAGACATATCATACCATGGAAACAATGTAAAGACTGGCAGATTTCCTTCTGTGGGGGTGGGGAGGGAAATAAGATTAGGGGAAAAATTGTAAAACTCAAAATAAATAAAATATTTTTTTAAAAAAGAAAAACACAAGACATATCATTGACCTAAAATATTATAATTTTCCTGTGAAATAAAAATTTTCATCCTAATATCTCTATTTTCTTTGCCTTACGGATAAAAAAATGCACTGCATCAATTGACACAGCTTAGTCCATTGAGGTATTCTTAAATTATGGATTCCTCTGGGGCACAAGGGATGGGAAGGAGGGAAGGAGATTAGGATAGTGATAAAGTTATCAAAAAAAATAAATAGGGTCATTGAAGCATTTAAAAAAATTATTCTTGGGAGAGACCAGAAGGAAGACCAGAAGAAGACAAATGGGACAACTTTCTAAGTCACATGTTGAACTTATTTTAAATTGATTATTTCCTTAAAAGGAGCAGCAAGATGTACATAAGAGATGCAGTCTCATGTACAGTCCCCCTTTTTTCTGTTCTATTTTATATGTGGAAAGGGTCATTTGCTTACTTTGTTAAGTACAGAATTTTTTTTTCAAAAAGAAAAATATTTTTCTGATGTTGATCTTGTGGAAAAGATAGGGAAATGTGGGCTAGAGGAGTGTGTAAATGAATAGATTCAGAATCGATAGACTGGGACAATGTTAATTGGAAGCTTTCCAGTCAAGTGGCCTATGGATCAATCCCTTGCATTGTGCATTAAACTGTTTATTTCCTGATATAGATAATGACCTATTTGGCATCCTTGTCAAATTTGTGGATGACACAAAACTAGGAAGGCTAACAAAGATGCTGGGTGACAGAGTCAGCATCCAGAAAGATATTGTAGGACAAATCTCTAAATTTGATGGCCTCTTCTCAGGCCTCCTATGCTAGGACCACTGTTGTCTTGACACATTATTTCTGGGTTCCCTGAATTTCCTGATCTCTTTTTTTTTCTCCCCCTGCCTCCTGATTGCCCCTAGTTTCTTTGATTCAGACTCCCATTCGATTGTCAGGTCCTTGAGTTCAGGGACTGGCTCTGGCCTCTTTTGGTGTCCCCAGTGCCTAGCATAGTGCTGACACTAGTTGGCCCTTCATGCAAGTTTATTGATTGATTGGGAACAGAAGAGACCCTGGCCTCATATAGGCAGTGCTTCTCAGTCTTGGTGGTTACCATGGGAGTCACCATCCCCTGAGCATGCCCTGAGCAGCTGGGTTTCCATGGAAACAAGGAGGCTGCATCCAGAAAAGCTGAGTGCCTCTCTAGCTTTGCCGCATTTGAACAAATAAGTCTCCTTTGTTCAGTGACTCACAAGTGATTAATTTTCTCTCAACATGAAACCAGAACTAAGAGGCCTTTGGGGTTGGAGCACATACCATACCTCCCTCTAACATTTGAAATGACAGGCTAGGAAATTGGGCTGAATAGAAGAAGATCTTACCTGATTCCATTCTCACTCTTTCATGATGATAGTATTTCTATCTTGCTTTAAGATTTGCACAATATTGTATATATTATATACATTATCCCACTTTACTCATGGGGAAACTGAGGCACGGAGTACTTTAGTTACTTGGCTGGGTTCATACATCTAAGTAACTGAGGTAACATTTAAACTCAGGTCTATTCTGCTTCTTAAGTCCAGGGCTTTGTGGACTGTGCCCCTTAACTGCCTTAGCAATTCTTCTCATGTTTTATATAAAATTTGGAGCATATCCATCTTGAACACTCATCTTTTCAATGAGTTCTGAATTGGTAAATCCTCTACCTCATCCTTCTTGATCTTTTTGTATTTTTGGACACTGTTGACTTCCCCCCTCCAATGAAAAGACTCTTCTTTGGGTTTTCGTGACATGCCTCAGATATGGTTCTTTTCTGTGGTTCAACCAATCCTCAAGTGTTTTTTGCCAACTCAAAATTCATACCCTACCTTCTGCTCTGTCCACCTCTTTCTACAATCTCAGAGATCTCATCAATTCCCTTAGATTAAACTATCATATATATGTATATATATATATATATATATATATATGCAGATGATTCCCATATCTTTTCTCTTGTCTCACATATCCCAATGTTTACTAGACAGCTCCATTTGGACTAAAATAGAACTTATCTTTTCATTTATATCCATCTTTCCTTTTAAATTCCCTATTTCTACTGATTGTACATTATTGGTCAGGTACTATACTAAGAGCTGAAGTCAAAAGGAAAAACATTCCATCAGTGCACCAATCAGGCACAGTTTTTCGATGGAGAATGCCATCTGTATCCAGAAAAAGAATTGTGGAACTTGAACAAAGACCTTTAATTTAAAAAAAAAACAAATGTTATCTTATTATGTAATTTTGCTGTTATACTTTATTTTTCTTCCTTAAGGATATGATTCCTCTCTCATCACATTCAATTTAGATCAATGTATACCAATGGAAAGACTAACAGACTGCCTGGGGGTGGGGGGAAGGAAGCAAGATTAGGTGAAAAATTGTAAAACTCAAATAAAATGTTTCTTTTATTTGAAAAAAAAGAAAGTCAAAAGATAGTCTCTGCTTTCAAGGAGTTCATGGTCTAATGGGGGAGACAACATGTAAACAATTACACAGTTATGTACAAACAAGATCCATGCAGGATAAGTTGTAGATAATTAACGGAAAGAAGGCACTCAAATTGAGGGAAATTGGGAAAGGTTTCTTGAATAGATGGGATTTTAGCTGAGACTTGAAGACGGCCTGCCATGAGGAACAGTCAGTAAGAATGCCCAGGATCTGGAGATTGAACAGCAAGGAGGTCTGGGTGATGGTAGATGGCAGGGAATGAAGGTTTCAGAAGACTGGAAAGGTAGGAAGAAGCCAGACTAAGAAGAGCTTTGAGCACCAAACAGGATTTTATTTTTGATCTTGGAGGCAACAGGTCTAGAGTTTATTAAGTAAGTTTGTGTGTGTGTGTGTGTGTGTGTGTGTGTGTGTGTGTGTGTGTCTAAGAGAGAAAGACAGACAGACACAGTCAAAGCTCCTCTTTAAGTAGATAGGAGAGATATTATAAAGGTAAAATGGACAGACCTTGGTGACAGATTGGGAATGAGAGGTAGGAAGGAGTTGAAGATGACTCTTGGTCTGTGAGTCTTGGTGTCTAGGAGAATGGTTGTACCCTGAAACAATAAAAGGAGAGCTAGGACATGGGGAGAGTTTAGGGGAAAGCTAATGAATTTAGTTTTGGCCATGTTGCATTTAAGATACTCAGTTTGAGATGTCTAATAGATAGTTGTTGATACGAGACTAGAGATCAACAGAGAAGTTAGGATTGGATAAATGGATTTGAGAGACATCATCTTAGAGAGAATAAAGAAATCCATGGGAACTGATATGATCATCACCGGAGGGAAAGACTATAATGATAAAAGAGAAGAGGACCTAAGACAGACCCTTGTGAGATTATCCGAGGTTGGTGAGTGTGATCTGAATGACGATCCAGCAAAGAAGACTGAGCTATAGGTGGAGGATTATAAAAACTCAGAGAAGAGAATATCAAGAAGAGGGTTATCAACAGGGTCAGAGGCTGAAGAGGTTACACAACATTTATACAGTGCTTTAAGGTTTGCAGAGTGTTTTGCAAATACTGATTTTTATCCTCATCACAACCTTGGATAGGTGCTATTATTATTTTACAGATGAGGAAACTGAGGCACTGAGCTATTGCGTGACTTGCCTACATTATATAGCTAATAAATGTCTAAGGCAGGATTTGAACTTAGGTCTTCCAGACTCCAGGTCCAGTACTGAATTCTGTTTATTCTGCCACCTAGCTGCCTCTGATGAGGCATGAATGAAGATGTATGAAGGCTGAGGATTGAGAAAAAGCCAGTAGATCTGTCAAAAAACAGTCTTCCAGTCATTCAAGTTTCAACCTGGGCTTCCCATTCAATTCTTCAATGCCACTTCCTTTCTCCCCCTTCCCCAACCAAATCCAGTCAGTTGCTAGGTCGGTCTTTTTTCTGCCACTGAAGCATCTCTCCTATCTGCTGTAACTCACATCCCAAACTTCTCACCTGGGGTATTGCAATTACCTCCTAATATAGTATATTGACCGTCTTATTTTCAGTCTCTCCCCTCTCCAATCCATCTTTCGAACAGCTGCCAGTTTGACATGCTTAAAGCAAAGGCCTGATCATATTGCTTTATTCCTTTCTTCAAGAAGCTTCCATGGCTCCCTTTTCCCTTTGAATCCTTGGCTCTGGTGTCCTTTTCCCAGCTCATTCCTTCATAGTTCCCAGCCTTGAAATATCCCCTCCATCTGGCTTCTCAGCTGCTCCTCACATACTTCTGTAGAAGTAGCTAGCCTCTAATATGAAGATTTGGTCTGCATGACTTAACGTGTGTAACAGTTATCATGATGCTTTCCTTCTCAGGGGGATGAGGGAGAAGCCAGACGGAGGGAGAGAATTTGGAACTCAAAATAAAAAAATGTATGTTAAAAAAGAGACATTTAGGGGGGCAGCTAGATGCTGCAGTGGATAGAGGACCAGCCCTGGAGTCAGAAGGATCTAAGTTCAAATAAAAAAGAACAAAAAAAAAGACATTTAGGCATTAGCGTTCAGAAATGCATCATCAATGCAAAAATAAGTAGAGAAGTAAAGAAAAAAAGTTATTATTTCCTCCTATTACTTTCTGCTTCCTATCCCATATTGGCTATTTCAATAAAGAAAAGAGTATAAAAATTAAGAAGTGGACAGTTTCTGTATTCTTAGTATAGTATGAGAAGTCCTTTGCTCAGGAGGAGGGAGAATTCTTATATATATGAGACTTGAGAGGAGAGTGATGATTTGGAGGAGCTACTATGGGAAGGCCTGTTTTCAAGCCATGGGACTTGAGTAAGTTACTTAGCCTATCTCTACCTTGGTTTCTTTATCAACTAAATGTTGAGATGATCTCTAAGCTGTCTTCTGGGGCAGCTGGGTGGCTCATTGGTTAGAGGGCCAGGGCTGGAATCAGGAAGACTCATTTTCTTGAGTTCAAATCTGACCTCAGACACTTCCTCACTGTGTGACTTTGGGCTAGTCACTTTACCCCAGTTTGCCTCATTTTCTTCATCTATAAAGTGAGCTGGAGAAGGAAATGGCAAAG
The DNA here is from genome assembly GCF_037893015.1 of Macrotis lagotis. Lineage (NCBI taxonomy): Eukaryota > Metazoa > Chordata > Mammalia > Peramelemorphia > Peramelidae > Macrotis > Macrotis lagotis. The sequence continues at coordinate 48,813,889 of NC_133666.1, forward strand.
CACTTCAGTATCTTTGCCAAGAAAACCCCAAATGGGGTTACAAAGAGCTGACACAACTCAGTAACGACAACAACAACACAAAGTACCTTGTGGCTACAATTTCTAGCATAGAAATTTTTTTAACACCTTTGTTATCAATCTAGCATTAAATTCTGAGCTGATGAAGCATTGTATACTAATTCTCTAATCCATCTCACTAAGATCAGTTGGAGAGCAACAGAGTGGCTGCCTAGACTGGCTGTGTTTTTGTTGCTTTTAGATGTGCTTTGAGTCACTTTTGGCCTTTTGTTTGGGGGCAGGAGGGGGTTGTCTCCAGATTGAACTTCAGAATTTCCATTTTTATTTTTTCTCAAACTCAAAAAAAAATTCTTTTCTCAATACTTTAATACTTAATGCCAGTAGAATTCCTGACACTCAACTTGTTTTTCCTCTGCCACATATAGTATTTCCCCTTAGTCTTCTGGTCCTACCTCCTTCTTCCTGTCCATTGTTTACCCACACCCTCCCCTATTCCTGCTTCCTTTAAACCCATTGCTTATCTCCCAGTCCAGCTTCACATCTAGTGGGGAAAGCAGCCAATGCACATTTCTTTAATCCAGCAATTGTATGTAGTTTGCTAAATTTTCTTATTTCCAATTTATTATTTTTTGTATCTTGCAGAAACCAAGTGAATTATTGAATATAGGCTTTTATAGACTTGCTTAAAGCCAGAAATAAAAATAAGTTCATCCAGTGCAAGAAAGGAGAAAAAATATTGTGTCTTTTAAGGCCTTTTTCTCCCCAGAATTACAATTTGAGATCATTTTAACTTATTTGTCATATTGTGTGCCACTTTAGTTGCTCTCTCTTTAGCTCTTGAATTATAAAACTCTAATGATTGGAAGTTACAAAATAAGGCCAACTTTGTTTTATTCAAAATTAGTCTTTAATTGAGTCAGTAATAAAAAGTTAAATTGATCAATTAATTGCTAGTACTGAAGAAGCAATGTAAGGCAGCACAATTAGGGAAAGGAGAGTTTAGTAAAGTTTAGTCACAATGTGTTATTCAGTTGTTGTGTCAGATCCAACTCTTCTTGGCCCTGTGTCCCATGTCACTCCAATCCTGTCCATGGAGTTTCCTTGGCAAAAATACTGGAGTGGTTTGCCATTTCCTTCTCCAGTGGATTAAGGCAAATGGCTTGTCTGGGGCCACACAGCTTGTAAGTGTCTGAGGTCAAATTTGAATTCAGATCTTCCTGACTCCAGGCCCAGTGCTTTATCCACTGAGCCACCTAGTTTCCTCAAGTCAGAATATCTATTTAAATATTTTTATTTGTTTGCTTTTCCAACTACATGCAACAGTAGTTTTCACTAATCATTTCTTTTGCAAGGTTTTGAGTTTTACATTTTTTTCCCTCTCTCTCTTCCCTCCCCCCTTGACAGAAAGCAATTTAATATAGGTGCTACACGTGCAACTGCTAAACATAGATCCATGTTCATTATGTTGTGAAAGAAGAATCAAATCCAAACAGAAGGGGGAAAAAGCAGCAAGTAGAATATCTGGGTTCAAATCCCAGTTGCATAGCTTACTGCTTTGTGTGACCTTGGGTAAATCACTTCATCCCCTGTCCTTCTGTTTCTTCATGTGTAAGATGATATGAGTGGGTGGACTAGATGATGTTAATGGCCATTTCTAGCTCCAAAGCTCTAGTGTTTGAGGTTGTCTCTCTCTCCTGCCACAAGGGACCCCTGGGACTACATTAGGAACTTTTTGTATCCCTGGCTTGTTGCCCACACCCATTTGGAACTGGGGACCCTCCTTATCTTACTTTTCTCCAAAATAACTACTAGCTTCCCTTTAAAAGAACTCAGACTCCAAAGCATCTGAACAATAGAACAACCTTATTTATCCAGTAAAGAACCAGTCTGTGAAGCAAGAGCTTTTCAAGGGACTTACTCCTTCTTAATCTCCCTCCTCTGTTATTAGTCATTTCCCCTGGTGGAATATGCGGATCACATGACTTAAAGCTCTATCCTTGGTGGGAGCGCTCTGAAAGAAGAAAGGCTTCCCTCTAGTCCCATAGAGTAGAAGCAAGAGAGTAAGAGAAACTTCCCCTGAGCTTCTTTTGATAAGTCAAATTCACCCATTTGAGCCCCACTCATTTACAGTACTACCCCCTATAGTATCCCAGCAGGGAGGAAGAACTAAGGGGTTTTTGCCTGAAGAGTCATATTGATTTATTTCTATTTCCCTAGTGACTCTCTTGCGGTCGATGTTTCCCAGCTCCACTGCCATCAGCTTCTAACAGGCTTCATGGATCATTTACCCCACTGCTGGTCAACTCTCATTCCATTCCCCTACTGTTGTTCTGCATCTCCAACAGGAATTGTGGATCTGTGTTAGCTGCTGTTCTGAATACTCAATTTTTCTTCAATGTTCCCCTACACTTAAATTTCCTCCCTAAGAGATGGTGCCAGCCCTCAAGCAACTGGACCACAGATTGGAATCTTACTGGCTGGTCACGGTTTTTTAAATTTTTTTAAAATTTTTTAATTTTTTATTTCTAGGGGAAGAGTGCCTCCAGGCTATGTAAAACTTGTGTTGTTTTACACTCAGGTCCCACTCTTCAGCCTTCCACAGAAAGGGTCTCCTTCGGTTATTGTGGGAACCATTTTGGGGGGTGGGGTAGGGAATCGTTTCAGCAAAACACACTCTCTTTTCAATGCTGGCACAGACTCTTGGTTAATCCATCCTGTTTATCTCTCTTCTCTACCCCTTCCCCTACCAACCCCAACCAGTACTTAGTTGGTGTGCCTTCTACTGAGTCTTTTAGGGGTTTGGAAAGTCATCCTTCTATTTCCATTTGCCTTTCCATCTCCCATCTTCCTTCAAGGCAGCTGGTCCAAATTTTGCAAATTACCCCAAAAGTGAAGAGGGAAAAGGAGGGAAGATGTGGAGCTGGCTCCTGTATTTGAGGGAGAAGAGTTCAGACTTAAGAGAAAAGAAGATACTTATAAATCTTTGCTACACTATGATAATAGGAAGTAATTTTAATTGTTTACCTAGAGTCATTTGACCAATTAAATTCTGTAACTCAAAAGGAAGAAGAGTTTCTGACATAATTGGAAGTATATAAGTTTCAGACCTTAGAACAGGAGAGGGCCTCAAGCAACAGGAAAGTAGAAAGAGACATGTAGAAAGTCTGCCACAAAAACTTATTGCTCATGAGAAAGGGCATCACTTTGTGTGTGTTTGTGTGTGTGTGTGTGAAAAATATTTTTGTTGGTACATTTTATTAGTGTATCAAATTGATTTCCCCAATGTTCTTCTTTCCTTCCATCCATCCCACACAACAAAAACAGAACCGGAGAAACAAGTATTTCAGCATCCTGATTGGTGACTGGGCCAGGCATGAGATCAGTCTTCTAAACCCTTAGGTCCCTGTTTCCACAATGAAAGGAGTACCCTTTTTTAAATTTTATCTTATTTAAATTTTAGTTATTTAAGGCAATGGGTTTAAGTGATCTGCCCAAAGTCACATTGCTAGGCAATTATTGAGTGTATGAGACTAGACTTGAACTCAGGTCCTCCTGACTCTAGGGCCAGTGTTCTATTCACTGAACCACCTAGCTGCTCAGTTCCCTTGTTTTTTTTTTTTTGTTTGTTTTATTTTATTTTCATCCATTTGTACATGCATATTTCCAAGTTACAAAGTTTCCCTTCACCCTCCCATCCCCTCAGTTTCCAATTCTTTGCCACTACAAAAAGAACTGCTATGAATATTTTGGAACATATGGGACTTTTCCCATTTTTTACAATTTCTTCTGGATATAGTCCTAGATTTGGAATTGCTGAGTTAAAGGGAATGCACAGTTTTATTGCTCTTTGGGCACAGTTCCATGTTGCTCTCCAAAAAGGTTGGATCCATTCACAACTCTACCAGCAATGAATCAATGTCCCAATCCTCCCACAACCTCTCCAATATTGATTATCTTCCCTTTTTCTCACCTGGACTAATCTAATAGGTGTGAGGTGATACCTCATTGTTGTTTTAATTTGCATTTCTCTAATTAGTAGTGACTTGGAGCATTTTTTCATATGTTTATATATAACTTTAATTTCTTCATTTGAAAATTGTCTGTTCATATCCTTTGACCATTTATCAATTGGGGAATGACTTGGTTCCCTTGGTTTTTAATAGTAATATGAACTATTATTTACCCTTCCCTGAAAGCTGTTGAGAGATGTGTTCCCTGACCATTACACACATGTTCATACATATTCTACATTGACAAAAGATACATAACAGACTCACAAAATGGAAGGAGCTGAATGTAATTCTGTCAAATTCACTGTGAAAGATGGAGAGCCAGAGTACTGGGACATTGCTGACCTCATTGGGTCTTGGTTTTTCTCCTCTGTCAATGCTTCCTAAAGTCCCTTCCTGCTTTCTCTGTTCATTTTCTGTGACTGGGGTGGACTGTAAGAAATCATCTACATTAATCCACAACTTTTAGACAGGACAGCACCAGAACTACTGAAGATAAACAGGGTCAGAGACTGATAGTAGAAAGGTACTTTAGAAAGCAATCTTAGTCTACCCCTTTATTTTTACAGGTGAGGAAACTGAGACCCAAAGGGGAAAACTAACCTGTTAAAGGTTACATAGTAAGTAGCAAAGTCAAGATTTGAACCCTGGTCTCCTGCTTCCAAATCTAGTGTCCTTTATGCTCCACTATTCTACATAGCATTTTTGAGACTGATTCAGATTTTTCTTTTGCATATGTAATCTCCTTTTTTAACAAGCATTTGTAATAGCTACTTACTGCACTCCATCAAAAATTGTGTTTTTAAATACATGTACAGGTGAACTTCCTCTTTAGGCAAGATAGCCTCATTCTTTTGTCTTCATTAACTTTTCAATCCTCTAAAGTCATTCTCTATGTTCTAACTTCTTGAGTAAAATTTGTTTTCAAATTTTGTATCTAACTAGTTAGGCAACTACAGGAAATCATCTGGCAAGAAGGTTACTTTGGGTTTTGATTGATTATCAACTTTATTCTGAAAGTATTCGGGTTTGGCTTTTGAATGCTTTGTGACCAACTACTCAGACAGGACCCTTTATACATAAATTATTATCAAAAGAGGCTTTTTGACTCTGACTCTATCATCTCATAGTTGAAAGTCCTTGGGAATCCTCTTGTTTGACTTTGAACCAGGGGAGGAAAATCTAATCATAAAGGCTATTTTGATTTTATGAAACTAAATATCTCTTAAACTTACCCCTAGGTTTTGAGTCATATTCTCAGTTTTTTCCCTATATAGTAAATATTGTGATTTAATTTCTATAGCATGGTACTGTGGGTGTGCAGATTTTTTTTTAAGTCTTGGATGCTGCGTGGTATGTATCCTGTAATTAAAAAGAATATTACTTTAAGAGTGAATACAATAAAAATTCCAATCTAATTTAAGGATCTTTTTAGTACTGGAAGATGTCTATCAAAGCATACATAATTCTTTGGATACTGAAGTGAACTTCACAAACCACCTCTTTAATTTATCTTCTTTTCTCGTACCTTATACTTGGCTCTCCTAGGAATATAAGGTAGGACTTCGTGGTTTTTAAGGATAATTACTTGCACATTTTCTTTTAGGGTCTCTGTTATAGTCTTCCTCCCATGCCTCATTGGGGCATGGGAGTGACTTTGGGATCTTAAAGCCTGTGTCAATCAGCTGGAAGCCCTGGCAGTTGAAATGGTTAGGGATGGGTTTCCTCATCCAAGCCCCAGGCTCATTGACATCAGAGAGAGGCAGCCACTCCAGTAGCCCTTGAGGGATGCATTTGAATACTACCTACTAAACTAGTACAGGCTTGGTAGAGCAAGAGTCCTCACCCCAGTGAAATCACTGATTCCCCTCTCAGGGAGAGAAAAAACCAGGTTTGGAACCTGAGTGGGCAGCAGGGGGTAGTGAGAATAATAGCAAGTGTTGAGGACCAAGGGACTGGAGACTAGGTTCTGGTCTCAGTTTGATCCAGTTCTTTGGGACCTTGAGCAAATCATTTGATCTTTCTAGGCCTGTTATCTCTAGAATTGGTCTAGAGTAGAAGGATCAAACTTGCTGTTTGCAAAAGGAATCAGATTAAAATGTAATTTCAAGATATTTAATAAAGTACAACATATATAATGTTAATTTGAGGTTTTCTAAAGCAGTATGCCAGCTTGCAGGTTTTGGGTTCTGTTTGAGTTTGAGACCACTGGCTTAGGAAGCTCTTTTGGAGGCCTTTTCAGGAGGAAAATTCTGGGCCTTTAGTTCCCTGCCCCAGACTTTCCCTCTGGGAGTTGAAGAAAGAATAAAGGACACTTCCACCTTTTGTAACTATTGGCCCTGAATTTGCTTGCTCTAATCATTCCCAGCCTTTTGAGGACATTTGTAGGTGGCTGACACTAAAGGCTTTACTGAGGATGAGCCTGTGTCTGGATAACTAAACAAACATTTCCTAAGTGCCTACTGTGGGCATCAGAAAGCCCAAGGATCAGGGGATTCTAGGAGGCTGAGGCAGAGGCAGACTCCATGTTGGGAGGCTTTCCAGGGGACAGATGGGAGAGATGTGACAAGACCTGCCAACACATTGCTAATCAGTCAGTCACCAAGCATGTCTTAATGATAAATCTGGTTACCTAGCATTGTGTGATGCTAAGGATGGAGAGACAGGAAAAAATTCCTACCTTCAAAGAGTTTGAAGTCTAATGAGGAAATCACATGTCCTAAAAGTCTTTGAGCAGTTTTATGCTTAAAGCTGTGTACAAAATAAGTGCAACTAATGGAAACTGAGAGCTATTAAGAACTGGGAGAATCAGGAAAATCTTCTCAAAGGAGAGCATGAAGGAAGCTTGGAGGTTCCAATCAGTGGGCATGAGCAGGAAGAGCATTCTAGTCATGGGGGATAGAGTGTACAATGGCATGGAGACAAAAGATGCACCCACCTTTTTGATAATAGACAATAACTGGTTCAATGTGGCACCTGTGCAGAATGCGTGAAGGTTGTAATATATAACCAGATAGAAAAGATAGACAGGAGCCAGATTGATCAAAGCTTGAAATACCAAACAGGAATTTGTGACAATAGAGAGCCACAGAAGAAGTACTAGGTCAAACCTGTACTTTCAGGGTATTGCTTTGGCAGCCATGAGGAATGGGGAGACACCAGTGGAAAGGCTATTTCAGTAGCCCAGGTGACTTTGTCATGGTGATAGTTGAGAAAAGGAGATGGAGTTTAAGAAGACAGACTTTGATAACTGATCAAACGGATAGCAGTACAGTGAATGAAGCTGAAAAGTTAGAAATCGCCTGTGTATTCAGGTGACTAGAAGAATAGGAATGTTCTCAAGAAAAATAGGGAATTTAGGAGGAGTGGGTTTAGCAGGAAAGATAAGTCTGTTTTGCAGGTACTAATTTTGAGATGCCTTTGGGACATCCAGGTGGAGATGGCTGCCTGGCTGTTGAAAACAAGACCAAGTTCAGGAGAGAGATGAGGACTGGATATGTGGTTTGGGAATCATCTGTCATGAACTGAGAGAGATAAGTAATCTGGAGAGTGAAGAAAGAGAAAGACAGAGAGAGGAGTGGGCCCAGGTCAGAGCAGTGGGGGACACTTGTACCTAGGGGGTGACACATTGGTGATAATCACATAATGGAGCCTAAGAAGAATCTGTTAGACTGGTAGAAAGAGAACCATATCAGAGCAAAAACTTTAGAAAGAGAGAATCTGAAAAGGAGGAGTCTATAATGTTGAACACTGTGGAGAGGTCAGGAAGGATGAACAAGAGAGGGAAGAATCAAAAGTGACTTGTTTTGAACCTCAGGAGAGAATGAACTTTGGAAATAGATTTGTGAGAGTCTTCTGTATAGAGTTGATTCAGGAATCCGAGGGAGCAGGTAAGATTTTCCAGGAAGAAAAGACAGACCCCAGGGGACACCTTATAATATTAAGGAACTAGAAATGATTAAGAATTCAACCAAGGATTTTAAAAAGCAATTGTTCAAGTGAATAGGAGGAGAAAGCAGTGCCTGAAAGCCAAGGTCATGTCAAAGAAGAGGACCTGGGGACTCACATCTGGTAGAGATTTAGGTTACTTCGAAACTGAGAGCAGTCTAGCTTGGGAGAGTGGGTACATTTTCACACATAAAACCCTATTTTCTTTTTTCATATTGATAGTAAAGAAGTGTTTCTTAATCTTGAAAGTAAATTAAACCAAGAACATACACTTTGTCAAAGGACAAATGGGAGTCGCCAAAAGCAAGACTAACAATGGATATTTTGATCTGTGGGGGGTGTTGGGGGAGAGGGGGAAAATGTGGAAAATTTTGCTAGGTCTTAAACATTATGAGACGGGATCCAAGGTAGACCAAACCAAATTACATGTGATTGCTTTTGAATTTGGCCAACTGTTTCCTATTTGAAGTCACGGTGTATGATTTATACTTCCTTTTGGTATATGATTACATTAAGCAATAACAGCTGGCTCTCAATTAAAAAAAACAAACAAAAATTTGGCTTTCTTAAGTTTCCCAGCTTTACCTTTTCCAGCCCTGCATGTATTTGAAATGCTTATATGAATGGTTAGTACTTGGAAGGGTCAGTGTTTGGATAAGTTAACTTCTAAGGTTTAGGATTCAGGCCCTCTGCTGTCTATCATGAACCAAAATGCCAACCCCCTTAACAAGGTGTCTGCAATTCTCTACTTTGTCCCCAGGTGCTACATTTAGGTGTCCATTATTACTGGTAATCAATCTTGATTAGTTAGACTGTGTTGTAGCAATCTGTATGTTACTTGGAGTTCAGTTGATATGAGATTATATAGTTTATATTGTGCTCAAACCCCACCACTCCTCCACTGTGGTCTCTAGTCTCGCTTGTGGGAATGTTTAGATTTTATTTTCTTTCTTTCTTTTTTTTTAAATAATTGGTTTTTATTAATATTTTATTTGTTTTCCAGTTATATACAATAGTAGTTCCAACCTATCATTTTTGTAAGGTTTTGAATTTTACAATTTTCCTCCTACCCTTCCTTCCCTCCCCCTGCAGAAGGCAGTCTGATAATCTTTACATTGTTTCCATGCTATACATTGATTGAAATTGAATTGAGAGAAAAATCATATCCTCCAGGAGAAAATGAAATATTAGAGATAGCAAAATTATATAGTACATAAAACACTTTAAAAAATTGGAGGTAGTAGTCTTTGGTCTTTGTTTAAACTCCACAGTTCTTTCTCTGGATACAGATGGTATTTTCCATTGCAGGTACTCTAAAATTGTCCCTGATTATTGCATTGATAGAATGAGCAAGTCCATTAAGGTTGATCATCACCCCCATGTTGCTGTTAGGGTGGATAATGTTCTTCTGGTTCTTTTCATCTCACTCAGTAACAGTTCAGGCAAGTCTTTCTAGGTTTCTCTGAAATCCTATCCCTCTTGGTTTCTTCCCCCCCCCCCCATCTTGATTTCTAATAGAACAATAGTGTTCCATAACATACATAGACCACAATTTGTTCAGCCATTCCTCAGCTGATGAACATTCACTGGATTTCCAATTCTTTGCTACCACAAACAGGGCTGCTGTGATCTTTTTGCCCCTTTTTATGATTTCTTCAGGGTATAGACCCAATAGTGGTATTGCTGGCTCAAAGAATATGCACATTTTTATTGCTCTAAACTTTAGAAGAAAAGAAAATCTCAAACTTCCCTTGTTTCTACCAGCTCTAAGAATGGGTACGTGATGAGCCAAGAACCTTTAGTAGCAGACCAGTTTTCATACACCCTAATCCCTCTGAAATAATTACAAATACTGTATTTATTAGTCCAGTCTGGGAAGCTCATCCAAGAAAAAAAACACTACATTTCTGCCAAAAATCAATTTCAAAAGCCTTCCTTCTGCACATGTTAAAATTTCTCTTGTAACCAGTCCTTTCCCAGGAAACCAGAGTGTTGAAAAGGAATGGCCACGGTGAGTTTTAGTATAACATTTGTTGTTCATTAAAATCCGTTAATCAATACTGTAATGACGTTTTCAATAATACATAGCCAGACCTAATCTATTAATCATTTTCAGTTCTATCTTTCTCCCACATTTTCTTTTCTCTTCCTCTTTCTACCCCAAGTTACAATGGGATAAAAAATTAGGAGTGTCTTTCCCAGTGTGCAATAAATGTACCCTTTATAATTATATAAATCTAAGCAATACAAAGTTCATGGCCACATAGAAAATTACTACAGCCCATAAATTTTTTAAGGGAGAAGCTAACTGGCTTGTAAAATATGTGGCTACGGAAACATCTCTAGATTCATTCTGATTCCCCTTCAGCATTCCAACTACTTCAGCTGAAATAGAGGAATGATGTCTTGGATGATTGAATACTGCAGTCTGTACCATCAAAAAGAAAATATGGAAAAGGATACTGGTGACAACAGAAGAGAGTTCCATGTTGAGGTTTCAGCTATGTCCTTGGCCCAGATATATGTTCTTCTTTCTTTGTAGAATTGGGCTTTTTGTAAAATGTTAAGCTGTTTCAGGTTTTGACCAGAGTTGAAGATAAACACCTGGAGGGTTTTATTTTTTAAGAACAAGGGAATTTGAGATCCCCCCTCCCCAATTACTTTGTGGTAGCCCAGATTCTTTCAAATGCTGTGCCTGATTACCAGAAAACCACAAAATCACAGTCCTGGAGTTAGCAGGGGCCTCTGAGGCCATGGAGTCTACTCCATCATTTTACAGATGAAAAACTGGGCCTCAGACAGGTGCTGTTAGCCCAGCCAGGACTCTCACTGAGATCCTTTGACTATAGTGAGCACTCCTTCCACTCTTCAGCATTGCTTCCCTCATGATGGAAAGAATAGGGGTGAAATTCTGACATCAGACTCTGCTCTTCTACAAATGACTCTTAGCACCCTTTTTATCACAAATACTGCCAATCAAAGTGATCTGAGTTTGCAGAATTTAAATTAAATTAAAATTACTCTTTTCTCTATAGATGCCTATTTTCAACTTAGAGAAATCTTGCAATTTAGCATCATCTTGAGTAACTGTACAGTCAATAAATATTGATTGAGTTTTAAGTGCAGAATCATGTGGAATGAGGTTCATTTAAAGCAGAAAAGTTCCTTAAGAGATCATCTAGTTCAAAAAAATGGGAGAGAGATCTAGTTCAGTCCAGTCATTTGACAGATGAGAAAACTTGAGGCACAGAGAGGAGAAATGAATTGCCTCAGAATCAGATCACATAGTAAAATGAATGTACTGGAGGTTGGATTTGAACCCAAGTCCTCTGGCTCCAAATTCCGTGTACTTGTTATTGGGTCTACATATGGTACTGGATACAGGCTGTTCCAAAAATATGTGTCCTTTTAAACTAAAAAACCCTCTGCTTCCTGCTCCACAGCCTTCCTCACAGTAAAGTCTTGCTTTTAATATTAAAATGGACACTGACTATTATCAGAAGATCAATTCAAGTAACAATCCTAAACCCAGAATTTAAAGCCCTTGACAATATGACTCCTACCCGTCGTTCCAATTTTCCATATTGTTTCCTTTCCTGCCCTTGCCCTTCCATTCCAAATGGTCTTATAAACACCATTCAATCAATCGTCACCTGTATCAGGAATGCACTGTGCCCTTCTCATTTCTACCTGCTAGAATCCCTAGCTTTCTTCAGAGTGTGTTTGAACTACCATATCTAAAGGGTGTGGCAGTGTAAGAAAAACATTAGTATAGCACCTACTGTGTGACAGAGAGTGTGCTAAGCCCTTATCAAATAGAATCTGCTTTGATCCTCACAATAACCCTGCAAGGTAGATGCTGTTATTAATCTACATTTTACAGAGGAGGAAACTGAGGCAAACAGAAGTGAAGTAGTCAGAGTCATGCAACTAGTGCATTATCTGGGACCAGATTTGAACTCAGGTCATTTTCCTGACTCCCCACTCAAACGTATTCTGTAACATATTCTGTCCTCTGGCCAACTGTGACCCCATTCTTTGTGACTCCTTCCCTATTCATTACAGCTAGTGGACTTTTTCTCTTGAAATGAGTGTGAAGGGGCAGCTAGGAGGTGCAGTGGATAAAGCACTGGCCTTGCAGTCAGGAGTACCTGGGTTCAAATCTGGTCTCAGGCACTTAATAATTACCTAGCTCTGTGGCCTTGGGCAAGCCACTTAACTCCATTTGCCTTGCAAAAACCAAAAAAAAATGAGTGTGAAACTGACCTTGTAAATGCTTTCTATATTATTGTCTATTCTGTGCATGTATGCTTCATTCCAGTAGAATGTAAACTCCTTGACCGCAGGGACTTTTGTTTTTCTTTCATTCTATCACCTAACATTGTGCCTTCTGCTCAGTAGATACATAAGCCATGGTTTTTAAAAATTGATTTGAAATTTACTTTAACTTGTAAGTGCAGTGGCAAAAGTAAGCAGAAAGGATCTGAGGGAGTCAAGGACAGTGGAAGATGTGTGAGTGTGTGTGTATTGTTAAGGAATGTTCAGGGGTCTCCTGAATTTGCCATTTTGAGTTCCCATATTTTCTACAAACACTGGATCCAGAGTATGCAGGAGGTGCCCCCCCCTTGGAAAAAAAGCTGACATAATTTGTTGTTTGCAACCCAAACTGGACTCCCTGTGTATGGTTGGAGGACATGGTGCATTCCAGATATAGGAGCCTAGCTCTATCCTTGGGAGTCAAGACAGGTGCCAGTCAGTCTGCCCCAGGCTGAGAAACTGCTTTGCAGCTGGGATTCACGGAGATAAGTAGACCATACCATCTTCATGGTTCAGCATTTCCCAAGGAAAATGAATGCTCCTCCTGCTTGGGAAGGAGTTTGTATTTCTCCCATCTCTCCTGTACCTTTCTCCCTTCTTTGCCATGGCTCTTTAGGTGGAGATTCCTGGTACTTCCCTCCTCCCTTTGTCCTACTGTCATAAATATGTGAACTTCTGTATGGATTATGAACTCTTTGGGTTCCACATGCATGTTCCTTTCTCTTCTATTGAACCTAGTTTTCATGTAACTTTCATAAAGTTGTAATTGCCTGTTGACTGTGTGTGTGTATATGTATGTATGTTGTATATGCAGTCAGATTGTTTAACTGAGGTCAAGACTATAAAAGGAAGAAGGTTACATCCAAATCGGGAATGTGGGACTAGGGGAACAGGAAAGATTGGAGGACCTGGAAGTTGTAGTGACAATAAAGAATACATTTAATAAGGAAGCAGGTGAACAGATAAAAAGGTAGGAGATTCTTGTTCAGCAATGGGAATTTCAGAATTAGATCATAGAGTTGTTTCAGTTATGGAGGATGGTAGGATTAAGGAGGCTAATGAACTAGGAGATAGCTAGAGTATATGAAGGGATATTACTAGGTATATTGTATTGTATGTGTGTGTTTGTGCGGGGGGAGACAGAAGGGTTTCAGTTGAAAGGAAGATTGGGGAAGTGAGCATTGAATAAGACCCAGCCGTGGAAATTGGTGAAGGAAAGGTTGCCAAGTAGTTGTGGCAGGAAGAGGCAAGGACTTTTCAGCTCTTCCTTTGACCTACTGGGGACTAGAGGCAGAGGAAGAGAGGACAGCCAGAAATGATGATCTGCTAGTCTCGAGGAAGTCCAGGTTTCTCTGGCAAAGTAAAAGGAACAGATCTGGGATGTTGGGGACTCTGTTAATTAATTTTTAAATTTTATTTATTTATTTTGAATTTTACAATTTTTCCCCTAATCTTGCTTTCCTCTCTCCACCCCTCCACAGAAGGCAGTCTGTTAGTCTTTACATTGTTTCCATGCTATATACTGATCTAAGTTGAAGGTGATGAGAGAGAAATCATCCTTAAGGGAAAAAATAAAGTATAAAAGATAGCAAAATTACATAATAAGAACAGTTTTTTTTTTTAAATTAAAGGTAATAGTCTTTGGTCTTTGTTCAAACTCCACAATTCTTTCTCTGGATACAGATGGTATTCTGCATCACAGATCCCCTAAAATTGTCCTTTATTGTTGCACTGATGGAATCAGCAAGTCCATTAAGGTTGATCATCACCCCATGTTGTTGTTAGAGTGGATAATGTTTCTTCTGATTCTACTCATCTCATTCAGCATCAGTTCATACAAATCCTTCCAGGCTTCTCTGAATTCCCATCCCTCCTGGTTTCTCATAGAACTATAGTGTTCCATCACATACATATACCACAGTTTATTAAGCAGTTCCCCAACTGATGGACATTCACTCAATTTACAATTCTTTGCCACCACAAACAGGGCTGCTATGAATATTTTTGTACAAGCGATGTTTTCAACATTTTTCATAATCTCTTCAGGGTATAGACCCAGTAGTGATATTGCTGGATCAAAGAGTATGTACATTTTTGTTGCCCTTTGGGTGTAATTTCAAATTACACTCCAGAAATGTTGGATGTGTTCACAGCTTCACCAACAATGTATTAGTGGGGGACTTTGTTAATTATAAAGCAAGAGTTTAAGGATAATGGGAAGAGAGAACACAGGGACAGAAAGGGGTAGGATTGAGCTAGAGCTCTATAGAGAGAAAAAGGGAAGAGGTGATGGGGATAGTTTCTACCTCCACAGATGGAGCACAATGCTAGATTCTCTGTAAAGGGGAAAGGTGACAGCTCCATTTCAACCTTACTGTCTGTTTCCTCTGGTATACAGTTATATTTCTTAGTAATGGAGGAACTAGCTGGAAGGTCAAGGGTTGGGACAAGCAGCTGTTGGTATTAATTATCCTCCCCACCCCATCTGCTTCTTGGTTGAGTTCGAAAGACATTCATCCCCAGAGCTGTTGCCAAGAGTTGGGGCCAATGTCCATGTTCTCCACCTGTCCAGTTTCTGTTGCCAAAAAAGACTTTATAAATGTAGCATCATTTTGATCCCCCCCCCTTAAGCATATGAAATCAGCAGTAGGAAAGATCACAGTCTGATCCCAGGGGCTTTCTAGAGACAGTAGGAGCACAATTTATGTAAAGGATACTGATTCTAAGTAATTCTCTTCTTTATCCTTTTACTGGTTAGACTAGTGGCAGATTTGATCAAATTCATTTGATAGTGTGCTCTGTATAGTTTGAGTTTTATCCTTTATTTTATAAATGACTTATTTGCTCATAGTCATTTACAGGAAATGAAAATTGAGGGGATTTGTTCAGCTTTCATTTTCAATTACAGTGATTAATATTGAAAATTGTTCTTTGTCTTTCAAAGACATGTTGCATTTTCATTTAATAATTTTGAGAGCTTGTTTCTATTTCAGTACCAAAATTGCAATATGCATTTGTCTCTATAGAGGAAACTACAGCTTATTATAAGCAGTCCAACTTCTAAATCAGCATGTTCCTGTAGAAACTATATCATACATGATGGTGAAGTTCCCAGGAGAGCCTGCAACATCCAGTTAACTCTTATTGTAGTGAAACCTAATGAAAGTTCTGATATTCCCTCTATCCTTGGCATCCTTGGTACTCTATGGAATTCCAGAAAATTCCTTCGCCTCTAGTCCATCTTAAAAGCAGCTACTTTGGAGCTCATGACAGAGTCCACTTGTAATTGTTAGTTTTTTATCTGGGACAGTCTTGCTCTCCCCACCCACCTGAGCCAGGCTGTAGCACGTACCAGACATACAGGTTATTCATGAATCTGCTGCTCTGAAGTTTAGGAGGTTAGTGTTCATTCTTTGAGTATCTAAGTGGCACAATGGAGAGAGTGCCAGACCTAGAGGCAGGAAGACCTGAGTTCAAATGCAGCCTCAGGCACTTAATATCTGTGTGACCCTGGACAAGTCACTTTACCTTGTTCACCTCAGTTTCCTCATCTGTAAAATGACCTAGAGAAGGAAATGGCAAACCACCTCAGAATTTTTGCCAAGAAAATCCCAAATGTGTCACGAAGAGTCAGAAAAGACTGAAACAACTCAGTGACAACAGTTGATTCTTCTTCCCACCCCATTGTGTTTCTTAGCTGATGTGAAACACTACCATGACATTTTGCATCAGTTCTTTTTACCCTGTACTTTTAATGCAAATCTGTTCTCTCCAAAGTTACCGGTGATATCTTGATGGACAAATCTGGTACCCCTTTTTTTTCATTCTCAGCTGTCTTGCTCTTTCTACAGCCCTGACCCAGTCAGCCACCCCCAGCCACTCTCCTTTCTGGGTTTTGGTGGGACTTCCCTGTGGTAGTTCTTTTCCTACCTTCCTGACCACTCTTTCTTATCTAGTTTATCATCAACCTTGTGCTCACTAGCCACGGGGGTGACCCCTGAGGCTCTTTTCTGGGCTCTTTCCTCTCTAGACCTTCTCCTTTGGTGACCTTATGAGCTTTCATGGCTTCAGGTGTCCTGTCTGTTCAGATTAAGACCAGAGTTACAACTCTCCATTAAATTCCAATGCCCTTATCCATATGACAAATTACCTATGGAACATTTCAAACTAGATATCTTAAAGGTATCTCAGACTCCATGTTCAAAAGAAAACTCTTTAACTTTTTCCAAAAACATATTACTCTTCCAAACTTTCCTGTTATAGTTGAGGGCACCACCATAGTTCCAGTCCCCCTAGGCTTGCAAGCTTAGTGCCATCCTCAACTCTTCATTCTCCATACCTCCTTCACCCCCACACCCCAACACCAGTACCCAACCAGTTGTTATATCTTGGCCCTTTTATGCTTCCAGCATCTCTCCAGCATGTCTCCTTAACTCTACTCACACTAGACATTATTCCAGTTCAGGCCCTCACCATCTCTAATTTGGATTTTATTACTTTTAGGATCAAATATGATCATCTTTGTTTGGCATTAAACCTTCACAACTTGGCTCTTTATGCCTATCCAGTGTTGAGACACATTACTGCCTCTGCCCTCCACTCACTCTATGGTCTAGCCATAGCAACCTCCTTGCTATAATGATCACACAGCTCTCTCATCTATCTTTCTCTGTGTCTTTGCACCTGGTCCACCCCCCCACCCCTCATTCCTACTCCCATGTCTGGAAAGCATACCCTTCTCACCTTCATCTCTTGGAATCTCTTGCTTGAAGTCTCAACTCAGGCTCCACCTTCTATGTAAACCTTTCCTGATCTCTCTAGGTTCTGGTACCCCCCTTTCAAACCACTATGTTTTTATTCTGTATGTATTCTGGTTGTGTATATAATATACACACAAATATATACACATCTGCACACTCATGAATATATGCATATATATTAATTACTATTACTTCAGGATTCTGTAGTTTGTCTTAAAGAAATATAACAGGAACTGAAACTGGTGTTGCATCGATATATGTGCCAATTGTCTTCCTGTTGAAATGATAGCTCCTTGAGAAGAGGGACTGTTTAATTTTGTCTTGGTATCTCCAATACTGCCCTCATCCCCTGACATATAGTGGGCTTTTCATCAGTACTCATCAATTGATTAAC
Source organism: Macrotis lagotis (assembly GCF_037893015.1). Lineage (NCBI taxonomy): Eukaryota > Metazoa > Chordata > Mammalia > Peramelemorphia > Peramelidae > Macrotis > Macrotis lagotis. Next base: position 48,831,336 of record NC_133666.1, read on the forward strand.
AGTGCCCCATTAACCCTCTCAGGGCCTAGGAGAGGTCAAATTCTGCATGCTGTGTAATCCTTAGCTTAGAGTAGATAAGAATGGAGAGAGAGAGAGCGAGCGAGCGTTCAATATTTAGAGAGAAGGTAAGATGCTCAGGGCTCTAGAGTAGATAGGGAAGCCAGTAAACCATGTTGCCTTTTTCATCTTAATGTTCTTTTTTTTGACCTTGCTGATATATAGTAAACACTTTTTTCCAATGCTTTGAGAATGTTTGAGTCAAAATAAAAGTTTTCTAAAGATGCTCAGCTGCTTCAGCTGTTTCACCTGACCTTCTAGTTCTTTCCCCTGGGATTGTGCTTTCCCTAAAAGGGATGAGTTCACACAGGATTCTGAGAGCAGGCAGTGTGAGTAATGGAATTGCATCTTGAAAGGCTCATCCTTGTTAAAGGCCTTGAGAGAGAGGGAGAGAGAGTGTGAGGGTGAGATCAGAGGGAATCTTCCCTGCCATTTCCATTCAGGGTATTGATGGTGATTTTCAATGGATGAGAATAGAAGGGTAGGTACAAGGGTCTGGGAATAAGCCTTGTACACTTGACAAGTTTTTGTCTTGCTTTTTTTCCCATGAATCATACTAAATGGGGAATAGTAGCCAGATACTCTACAGTTAGCCAGTTGAGTGTTTGCATAGCTGCAAACCACCAGGTTTGTTTAACAGGACAGGGGCACTATTGTACAGCTGGTAATGGTGAGCTGGATGAATGTAGCTATTCACATGTTTCACTTGAATTTAGGTCTTATTTACCTCACTCTTTCCAGAACTGACTGTTTTTTGACAAATTCTCACAGGAGCACAGATTGAGCGTGAGGCCAACCCCTTGGTTTTGCAGATGAGAAAAACTGAGGCCTATAGAGATTGTGACTTGCTGGAGCTGGCATCCAAACTCCTGGGGTTTTCATTCCAAATCTAGCCCTCAGTGCCCTGCATTGTGTTGGTTCTCTTCTGGTTTTTGCTCATCACTTCATCTTTCCTTTTCATCTAGGTTTTTAAAACTAATCATTGTTAGTTTTTGAGTGGAAAATAGCATGTACTGGTTAAAATTCATTTTTATTTAAAGGAAATTTGCCTTGAGTATCATCCTTGATCTTCTTTGATTGGTAGCAAGAAAGGGGTTTGAGTAATCAGATCTCAGATCTCATGTTCATTCTCTGTAGTTAGCGTTTCCAGCACTAGCTGAGAATTTTATCAGATACGATGATGTTCTCTTAGAAGGTGTGCACTCTTCACTTGGGAAAATGACTACTTGAAGTGTGGTATATGAATGTAATGGAAATCCAAATCTTGCTATTTTTGATTGCAAGGAAAAGCAAGATAGGTCAGAAACTTTGTTGTAAGAAATGTCAAATGTGAGGAATTCAGAAAGCCATGGAAAGACTTGTAGTAACTGATGTAGGGTGAATAAAGCAGATCCAAGAAAATATTATACACAGTGACTACAGTAACATAAATAGGGAGGGGGAAACCCAATTGACTACAGAAGACAGACAGTGTGACGAGTATTGCAGAGAATAAAACATATCACCTTCTTTTTTTTTTTAAGGTTTTTGCAAGGCAAATAGGGTTAAGTGGCTTGCCCAAGGCCACACAGCTAGGTAATTATTAAGTGTCTGAGACTGGATTTGAACCCAGGTACTCCTGACTCCAAGGCCAGTGCTTTATCCACTACGCCACCTAGCTGCCCCATCACCTTCTTTTCACTGAAAAGTGGTAGGGGTACAACTCTAGATAGCTGATAGTAAAGTAGTTAAAGTACTGGACCTGGAGTTAGAAAGACCCTAATTCAAATCTGATACTAGGCACTTAGTAGCTGTTGATCCTAGGCAAGTCACCTCACCTTTTTCCATCCCAGTTTTCTCATCTGTAAAATTGGGGATATTAGCAGCACCTACTTTCCAGGGTTGTTGTGAGGATCAAATGAGCCTAGCACCTGGCACAGAGTAGGCATTTAATAAATGCTTATTTCTTTCCTTTCCCCCTTGTCCCTTGACACCCCATGTCCAATGTTGCATACTCTGACAGACTTGGTGACTGTAACCATGAGGAAATTGTTCCATATTTTTGAGTCTTGTTTGTACCTTTGTTCATACCTTTACCTTAGATGGTTTTCACCCAGCCCAGGCCACTGAATTTCTACCCATCCTACAAGTTCCATCTCAAACGCCACATTTAGAGAGCCTTTCCTGATCCTGCCCCTTCCTGTCCCCTAGTAGAAAGTGATCTTTCTTTCTCTTCAGAACTACCATTGCACCTTGTACCTTTCCTATTTTGCCTTAAATTTCTTCATATAGGAATGGTTTATATATTTTATTATATTATGATATATTATTATTTTTCTTTTGAGAAAATGGCATAATGGTTAGAGAGTTGGCCTCTGATCTGTCCCAGCTTTGTGACTGTGGATAAGTTACTTAACCTCAGTGATCTAGTCAATTCCAAGACTAAATGAGGCAGAGGTCTCTCACTGCAAGAGAGAGAGTCACCTACATCTCTCTAGACTGATGAAATTGCAGGTCTGATCAAACAAAAATTTCTCTTTCCTTTATTTGTTTGTGTCTTATTTCCCCTCTTGAACTTTTAGACCATCTGTCTGACTGTCCATCTGTCTCGCAAACTCTTGAGGGTCCTGGGGGGAGTCTTTCTCATGACAGAGCCGTTGATGAACTCCCTGGCACATTCCCATACCTGTCTTTGCCAAAAAGCATGCCTGAATGTGAGGAATTCAGTATCCTGGCCTTCACACCTACTTGTATTTGGTGTGAAGTCCAGAAATTTACTGGCTGAAACTTTGGCAGAACAGGGAGACAATGGGTCATAAAAGTCATTCTAATATGGCTGTTCAGAAATCCAAATATTGCTACCTTTGATTTCAAGGAAAAGCAAGATAGGTCAGAAACTTTTAAAAAACGTTTATTTTCTTAGGCTTGTCTTAAATCTAAACTCTATTTTTGGCAGCAATATTTAATTCACAAGTTAGTAGTGTATAAATTTGATTTTATGATCTTCTAAAGTAGCTCTGAATCTAAGATCCTTGTTTGTTCAGTTTGACTAGCTGGAGTCTGATCATTGGTTTCCAATATTGATGGGCTTTTGTTTTGAGGTTCTGCTTTCTTTTTTATCATAAAAGCACCATTGTTTTTTCTGTTGTAAAGCTGCTCCTGATGTATTTAACTATGTCCTAGAATGTCATGATTTTCATTAACATCAGAACTATTTAAATGCTTACTCTGTAGGAAACATCCATGCTAAGTGCTCGAGGGTGCTACAAAGAACATTCTTGATTGTTTTCTGAAATGAGATCACATATGGAAAACACTGTGTGAACCTTACCATGTAATTATATATAAATGCTAGTTATTATCATTATTAGTAATAGTTGCATTAATGTTTCTCCTAACATTGAGGCATTTAAAATTTTAAGAAGTAAATAGGACAGATGCATATTATATTATATACAAATGTTGCTAAGAATGATGGAATGGGTTGCGTTGCCAGAGCAACTAGAGCCACATGAGATTAGACTGAAAAGACTCCTGGGGAAAGCAAAATGTGAGTAGCACCCAGGGAAAGCACATCCATTGTTGCATGGGAGATAATGATTGAGGAAAGCAAATAGCTCAGAAACCAAAGCTTTTGTGCTGCAGATGTTGATGTGGGCAGGCAGGGAGCAGGGTCAAGATTGGCAGCCAGTGGTGTCCTGCAGAGTTTATCAGGCTATAGAGGTAGCAGCACAGCAGGGTGAGTTAATCATAATTTAAATTTGTAAAATCCTCTTAGATTTTCACAGTGTGAAATTATTCTGTTTTTTGAAAATTCACGTTTCTGTTCTTTACCTGATAGTTTTCCCCTTTTGAACAAGGGTTCTGCACTACTACTTTGGTTGGAGTTTACTCAAAGTGTGGTTTGTGTTTAAGGAAAACTAGTACCTCTGGTGTAAGGACTGCTTTCCATCTTTGAAATCCATTTGAGCCACCTTACTCTCACCTGTGGCTCCATGAATTGTAGCATGCACATCAGCCACATCCCCATAAACCATTTCAGTAGATGGACTAAACCAGGTTGAGGGTAACTGAGAGATCTCAAACCCATCAGTGAGTTAGGGGGGCTGTCTATCCAAGCATTCAGAGTCTTCTATTGGTACAGTGGGTGGGTGAGAACAATTTGTTCAATGGTCATGAAGGCAGTTGAAGCAGGTGTTGTGGAATGTTTAGAGCTTGGTTAAATACTGAAGATACCAAGGTCATCCATTGCATCTAAAACTGTCACCAGTTGACTTGACTCTGTCTTGCCACTTGACCATGATGACTTTGGAAGAGAGAGTGAGGCCAACAACTTCATACAACTCTGCCTCATTTAAATTCAATTTATGCACAAAGCAAAAGACATCTCTCATGCCATTTTAACTTTCCTATCTCAAAGTCCTGTGGCGTCAGGCAAGTGATGAAGAAGCAAGTGTGAATACCTTGGAAGTTGTAGTCACAATCCTGCACACAAGTGCCCTAGGTCATAGGATCATTTCCTCACTGGAAGTAGCAGTGGAATTTGGCAACCCCATGGGTGTCTGTGCAATCTTTTAAGGATCATACTACTGAGGAAGGGGCTAAAATGTTCCCTAAAAATTGTCTGCTTATCCAACCCTGGCTTGATTTCCATGGCAGATGGGGATCCCACCCTGTGGTCAAAATACAAAAAAAAATACAAAAACTTCTTTAAAGAAGATTCCACTCAACAACAACTCTTATTGCAAGAGAAGTCAGCAGGCATCATATCCAAATAATAGTCCTGAGTGCAACAAGGTTAGCAAATGAAGACCAGCTTACTGAAATTGAAACTGGATACATATTTTTCAAAACTAATCTAGTCCGTGAGCTTGAATGCCTACCAAAAACTGTTATTGATGGGCTCATGACAATAAGATTGCCACTTGAAAGAAAATGTCATACCACCATCATCAGTGCCTATGCTCCAACCATGATGAACTTGGATGAAGTAAAAAAAAATTTTATGAAGATCTGGAGACCCTTTTCGTCAATGTACCTAAAGGGGACAAGCTTATAATTCTGGGTAGCTTTAATGCTAGAGTGGGCTCAGTCTATCAGACATGGGCAAGGAATGGAGATGGAAATGGCAACAGCAATGGTCACCTACTACTGAAGACTTGCACATCCCATCATATACACTGTCTTCCATTTACCTAGATGCAATAAAACTTCCTGGATGCATCCTCACACAAACATTGACATCTAATAGACTATGTGATTGTAAGGAGAAGAGACAGACAGGATGTGAGAGTAACATAGGCAATGTGTGATGCAAAGTGCTGAACTGATCACAAACTCATCCTCTTCAAGCTAAATATTCACATTCAAGTGAATGGTGGTCCCAAGGCAAGCCGGAAGAGTTTGTTGTTAACTTGGAGGCAAAGTTGAGCCAACACACAGCTGACAACAGTGGAGCTGAAAAGGAGTGGGTAGCTTTCAGAAATTTGGTGTACAACACTGCCATTTGCTCATCTGGGCCAGAACACTTGCCAACATCAAGACTGGTTTGATGAAAATGAGGGGGAAATGCAGAAGTTGCTCAATGAAAAACAAGAACTCCACAGGGTTTATACCAACAGGATAGTTCATCTGTTTCTAAGAAAGCAGCATTTAATTCCATCAAAAGTAAAGAACAAGTGAAGCTTAGAGAGATTCAGGATTCTTTACTCAGTAAAAAGGTAGATGAAATTTTAGTTTTATGCAGATAGTAACAATCCAAAGTGCTTTTATGATACCTTGAAGGCTATTTATGGACCAAAGTCCTATGGTGCATCTCAGCTATTCAATGCTGATGGAACCACAGTAATTGGTGACAGGATCCTGGAGATATGAGCTGAATACTTCCATAGTGTTCTTAACAGACTGTCATCAATCAATGCAGAAGATATTGACTGTTTACCTCAAGTTGAAGTTAATCATCCCTAGCTGGAACTTCAACTGAAGAAGAGGTTTTGAATGCTTTTAGACTCCTTCCATGTGGCAAAGCATCTGGTACTGATTCTATTCCAGCTGAGATCTACAAGGGAAGGGGTCCATTGCTCATTCAAAAGCTGATTGAAATTTTTCAGGTTATATGGCATGAAGAGGTTATCCCCCAAGGTATAATTCAAGGATGCCTCCATCATCCATTTCTATAAAGGTAAAGGAAATATTGTCCTGTGGCAATCAAAGGGGTGTTTCTCTTTTAGTCATTGCTCTTAAGATTCTTGCCAGAGTCCATCTCAATAGACTGATCCTTTACCTGGAAGATGGTCACCTCCCTGAAAACCAGTGTGGCTTCAAGAAAGGGTTGAGGAACAGTTGATATGTTTGCTGCCCAACAATTCTAGAATTGCCAGGAGCAGAACAGAGGTAGATCTGACCAAGGCCTTTGATACCATCAGTCATGAGGACTTATGGGAAATTATGTCAACATTTGATTGCCCAGAGAAATTCATCAGTATTGTATGTCTGTCTCATGACGGCATGTTTGCCTGGGTTCCCAGTTACCAGTGGAGTGAAACAAGACTGTGTCCTTGCTTCCATGCTTGTAGCATGATGTTTTCTGCTGTGTTATTAAATACTTTCACTGAGGATGAACTTGGCATCAAGGTCAGCCCCACACTGATAGTATATCAGAGAGAAGTAGACTTTGGAAAAAATAGGGGATACCGAGGCATGAATATAGGTAGCACACAAGGATAGGGGAGTGTAATGTGTTGAAAGGCCCTTGTCAGGGTGGCATACCTCTTCATCAGTGGAAGAAAGAAAAGGATGGAAAAGGTGGATTTTGACATGTGGAGTCAGAGAGATGAAAGAGTTCATGATGAATGACCTTTTCTGCAGTAAGCAGAAGGCAAGATTTTTCTGCTGGGAGAGAATGAAGAGGGAATAGGGAACTGAAGGAGAGAAGGAGAAGTATCAAACACCTTGGTGAGTGTACTATTTATTCAGTCAGGGAGAATTGCTTTTCATTCGTGAGGATCCCTTTGACATTATATAATAGCAATTTGTTGTCATCCCAGTCAACCCAGTTGTGTGAATTCCTTCAGGAGAGGAAAGAGGTGTTGATCTTGGGCAGGGGATAGTAGATTCAAGGGGTAAATGTAGTGAATATAGTGAAATTGGTCAACTGTATAATCAGGACTTCAAAGAGAGTTAGAGGTGATGGATTGAAAAAACAGGAATAAAGTCATTGGATATTGGGTGAAGACAGGATTAGGGTTAGGGTTAGACAGAAGGAGAGATGAGATGGGAGACTGTGATCAGAAAAGGGCTTTTGATTTTTTTCCTGCTTTGTCACAGACTCTCCCCTTCCCTTTGGAAATGGACAATTCCTTCATAATTTCAAGATTTTTCATAACTGCTTCCATGGTGGCAGCACCTGCTCTACTAGAAAGGAGTGTGGGGAGGCAGGGCGGGGCTGTTGTGGGGTGCCAACTGGGCATATCTGTGAGACCTAATAAGTCCTGGACTGCTCTGGAGAAAATGTAGTAGGGCAAGTCCAGAGCAGAATGGCTTTTAGCCAAAGGTCATTGTAAAACTTAGTAAGCAAGAAAGAATGTGATCTTTTAAGTAGATTACAAAGATCAAAACAGCACAAAGAAGTGAGTTTCTGCGTATAATAGATAGCATTTTAGAGTTGGTTGCTTAAGAATCATCAATTATCCTCTCCCTCTCTATTACTTAACACTTGAAATTATCTCCTTGATATTACTGTACAGACTGTATGTTTAGTGTGTTATTGTAGCAAAATAGGGCACTGGGCCTAGAGTCAGGGAGATTTGAGTTCAAATGTGACCTCAGATTTGACAGCCCTGGCTAAGTCACTTAACCCTCAATTTCCAAAGATGTAAAATGGACTAGAGAAGGAAATGGCAAAACAGTCCAGTATCTCCCTCAACCCAGCAGAATGTAAACTTCTCAAGGGCAAGGGGCGGTTTCATTTTTCTGTGTGTCTTTGTCTTCCTGTTGCTAGCATGGCTAGGCATTCACAAAGTGCTTTAGGAAGTGAAGTGAATTAGAGCCATCACCATTTCATTTGAGCCCTAGTATCTGAAATACTCAACCTAATTTTTGAACAGGTCATGCTAATTTCCTGTGTTATACATCTGTGCCTATGTCTGAGAGCAAAGGATTAGCCTTTCTGGTAGGAAATCTGTTTTAGCATGGATACCAGCTAAAACATCCCAAGAAGCTAGTCATGTTTCTGAAGCCGTGTAATAGATTCAGAGGTACTGAGACTTAAATGAAGGTGCTCTATAAATACAGAGTTGCTGGGCCTAAATCTCTCTAATGAGTGTGCCTTCAAGTGTGTAAGTGATCAAGGGTTTAGTTATAGATCAACTTCACCAAGGAGAGTGATCTTTGTCATCACTTTTACTTCCTGCTATCTGAGAAAGTAGGTTTCCAAAATATTTATGTGATAGAAGGTCCATTGATTTAGCATCTGCTTTCAGAAGTGGCTGGAACACATCCTTGGTGAGTTCATCAGAGTTGAAATGGTCTATACTAGTTCTTCTTGGGATATTTGCCATTTCTTCAGTGTTTACTTATGGTCCCATGAATACAAATTTTAATTCAAATCAAGTAGACTGTAAAAATGAAGACTGAGCTTGTGTCATTGGATTCCAGCTTTTTCTTTTATTGCTGTCTGATGCTAGGTGTGATAATATGTTAGTACCATTTCTTTTAGTTCCTGCTTCTTTTCATTGTCATCGTTGTCACCATCACCTTTTTTGCTTTTAGCTCAAAACTCCTCCCCTCCCTCTTCTGCAGAGCTTATTATTCTCTACATAATTTGAAACCTTTGCCAGGTACTTGCATAATTTGCCTGTATCTACCTAACCTGTTCTTCCTAATATAACATCTCTTATTAACTAGAAAAATTTGCTTTAATTAGTGCCTTCAAAGTTACACACAATCATGGGACCCAAACATGAGTAATGTAAGGTCCTCTCGAAGTTGCATACAGACAGGCATTGGGAAAAGCCCATTATTTTTCCTGACTCATTTCTTAGGCTTGCTTCCAATGGGACTGATCATACCAGTTGCACAATAGTATGTAAATAAAACTCTGTGGAAATATGCTTCTTTGTCATTTCTTTTTCTTCTCCTACCGATATATTATCTCCTCTGCCCTTGTCTTTTTAAACTGTAAGCTTCATGGGGACATGACCTATTTAAATTTTGTCTTTGTGTCACTGCATAGACCTCATAAACACTTGATAATAAATGTTTATTGAAATGAATTGAATTACTGTATTTTAGTGATTTGGTAGTAAAAAGAAAATTACTTCAAAGACCAAAACTACTTGGTACAGTACTATTTATTGAATGATTTTCTGTGAGAAATTGAGGTAAAGAGGGCGGCTAGGTGGCGCAGTGGATAGAGTGCCGGCCCTGGAGTGAGGAGTGCCTGAGTTCAAATCCGGCCTCAGACACTTAATAATTGCCTAGCTGTGTAGCCTTGGGCAAGCCACTTAACCCTATTGCCTTGCAAAAAAAAAACAGAAATTGAGGTAAAGAGAGAATAAGCAGGTATAACTCTAAGGAATTTTTTTCCTGTCCTCTTGAAAATATCCAATGTTTCAAATATAGTGAAATCTTGCCTTGGGAAATAGCTTTTTACCTACTCATCCAATATAAAGAAAAGTTGGAGGGGCAACTAGGTGATGCAGTGGAGAGAGCACCAGCCCTGGAGTCAGGCAGACCTGAGTTCAAATCCAGACTCAGACATTGAATTTCCTAGCTGTGTGACCTTAGTCAAGTCACTTAATCTCATTGCCTTGCAAAAACCAAAAAAAAAAAGTTAGAGGCAGATTTTTTTAAAGTGATTCTTATTTACTTTACTGCCAACACAGTTCCACAGGGAAAGAAAAGTACTCATTTTCACTGCTAAGTTAAAATCTTTTGCTTTTTTTTAAAACAGGAATGTAAAGAAAAGCAGAATGGATCCAGTTATGGGTGTGAGTTCTGTCAACATCGTAGTGGAAGGTATGACATGCAATTCCTGTGTCCAGACCATTGAGCAGCAGATTGGAAAAGAGAATGGTGTATACCATATTCAAGTAAGTAATTGCCCTAGATTTTCGTGAGTCCAAATTATCGTGACTGGAAACCTGGTACGAAATGACTTTTAAACTTGGAACAGAAACAGAGTTCATAACTTAGGAGCAAAAATGTCATAGTTCTAAATGTGCTGTTAAAAAAAATTAAGGTGGTCAAGAGATTACCTTTCAGTTTGAAAGTATCTGAAAAAGACATCATTAGGATCATTCATTGTGAAAGATGATGCTGTCCCTCTTTTCTACTAATTTTTCTGCATTGGTCACATGGCTCACAGATGCTTCCCTATGGGCAGAGGTACTTCTTTACTCAGTAGTCAGTCTTTCTGGCATCATCTGGCCTCTCATTTCTTCCATTTGAACATTAAACCACAACACAGTTCATCTTTTCTCTTAAAATTGTCCAAGCATGGAATGTAGTTTTTAGTAGAATCCAAGATCAGCAGTCTCTTTATTGGAGAAAAGAGATGAATCATGCGTGTGCATGCTTTGGGGTTTTGTTTTCTTAAGCATGCCCCAGGATGAAAAAAATGGAACAATGAAAAATCCTGAAGAATTACTGGTGCTTTTTGGATATATTTAGTATAGACTGATCCTCAGTGTAGGAAAAGGCCATAAATGTGGTGCCTACTAATGATCAGTTGCATGCTAATTGAATGTCATGATCAAAAAGGAGTCTGCTTAGGCTACTTTTGTAACTTTCTGATAACTTTCTTGATGTCCTTTGGTCCTGTGTGTGTGTGGCATACTGGGATGTGTTTCCATGTATGGATGCTGATTGCAGTGTTTCCTCCAGTTCTCAGCCTTCTGGGGTGAATACAGCTTAGCCCTCTAGGATGTAGTTTATCATCGTTTAAGAGAAAGTCCTTTTGCTGTACTTTGGTGTACTGATATTGGAGAGGCCTGATTTCTGACATTGCCAACTTGCTGCACAGTATTAGGCAAGCCTTTTCCTCATCTATAAAATAGGTTTGATAATTCTACCTCTTGCAGAGAAACTGTACAGCATTACTCATTGTGGAAGTGAAAGAACTTCCTTCTTGGGTTCAGTGGACTTCCTAGACTTCATGTCTCCTTGTGGCTGCTTTCCTTTCTGAGTTTGTTATGGCCATGGATTTTGCAAAACTGTCTGATGAACTCATAGTCACTTCAAAGATGAAAGGGATCCTTAGAGGTCATTTAGCCTATTCCTCTTAAGAGGAGGAAACATTATCTGCCAGTATTGGCCTTAATCTTTATTCAAGTGTTTTGTAAACCTGAAGTATTTAAATGGCAACTATTATTATTAGATAGGCAGGGCAGTGGCTAAGAATGCCCACTTGGAGTCAAGAAGACATGAATTCAAATCCTGCCTCAGACTCTTAGAATCTGTGTGGTCTTGAGCTTTTCTCAGCTTCACTTTGCATAGATGATGATCTATACAAAGGGCCTTGACAGCCTTAAAGTGTTGTGTAAATGCTAGTTACTATTATGGTTATAAGTGACAGTAAAATTTTGTTATACATTTTCAACAACAATAATAAAACTGAACAAGTAGGTAATGGAGGGGATTGAGATAAGTGATTTCTATTTACCTCTCCTTCCTATGAGTTTATTTCTTGTGATAGACTTAACCCAGCCTTTTTTTTTGTCAGTGATTTTATTTTTTTTTACTTTTATTATTTTTTTAAAATTTTTAAAAAAATTTTTCTATTTTTTTTTGCAAGGCAAATGGGGTTAAGTGGCTTGCCCAAGGCCACACAGCTAGGTCATTATGAAGTGTCTGAGGCTGGATTTGAACCCAGGTCCTCCTGACTCCAGGGCCGGTGCTCTATCCACTGCACCACCTAGCCGCCCCTATTTTTATTATTTTTTAAAGAAAGATTTTATTTATTATTTTGAGTTTTACAATTTTCCCCCCATTCTTGCTTCCCTCCCCCACCCCCACAGAAGGCAGTCTGTTAGTCTTTACATTGGTTCCATGTTATACATTGATCTCAGTTGAATGTGATGACAGAGAAATCATACCTTAAGGAAGAAAAATAAAGTATGAGATAGGAAAATTACATAATAATATGGCGTGGTTTTTTTTTCTAATTTGACGGTAACAGTCTGAATACAGATGGTATTCTCCATCGCAGACAGCCCAAAATTGTCCCTGGTTGTTGCACTGAAGGGATGAGCAAGTCCACCAAGGTTGATCATCACTCCCATGTTGCTGTTAGGGTGTACAGTGTTTTTCTGGTTCTGCTCATCTCACTCAGCATCAGTTCATGCAAATCTTTCCAGGTTTCCCTGAATTCCCATCCCTCCTGGTTTCTAATAGAACAATAGTGTTCCATGTCATAATGATTTTTAAAAAATTCTGCTTTTACTGTGAGCAAAACCTTTCATCTTTTTCTTCTGTTTCTTCCTCTATAAAATGAAGGGATTAGACTAGATCATTCCCAATTCATTAACATTGTCTCTCCAGCTGCCTTCTCAGTCTTGTGCTCCTCTCTCATTTCCCCTTTCTTCTTCATCTATTCCTTCTTTCTTTGTCTTTGTCTCATTTGTTTCTTCCTTCATCTATTATTTTCCCCTTTGCTGTCTAAGCTCTTCTCTTTCCTCATTACCCCAGTGTTAACGTTCACTTTCCATCATGACACAACATAGTCTCTAAAGAGTCCAAAGAGCTAAGTTCAAATTATAGATCTCACCACTCACTATAACACCTGAGTGATCCTTGGCAGTCACTGAACATCTCTGGGTTTTCATTTCTTCATCTGTAAAATGAAGGACTGGAATCAGATGTCTCCTAAGGTCCTTTCCATCTCTAAATTCCTAATCCTATTTCTCTGGATACATTGTTTTCCACCTGCAGAAGGTAAGCTCCTTGAGGGTGGGGCCTGCTTTGTTTTCACTTGCTTGGTATTCCCAGCCCTAGTACCATACCAGGTCATAGTAGATATTTAAAATAGATTGCTTGGGGCGGCTAGGTGTCCCAGTGCATAGAACCCCGGACCTGGAGTCAGGAGTACCTGAGTTCAAATCCAACCACAGACACTTAATAATTACCTAGCTGTGCGGCCTTGGGCATGCCACTTGACCCCATTGCCTAGCAAAAACTAAAAAAAAAACAAACAGATTGACTGAATTAAATTCCCCTGAAGTACCTGGCAAGATATCTGAAGTCAGAAGGTAACAGAAGCCAAAGACCTACAAAACAGAGTCCCCTAAGCTTTTCTTTCTTTTTTTAAATTAATTTTTATTAAAGGTATTATTTGAGTTTTACAATTTTTCCCCAATCTTACTTCCCTCCCCCCCAACCCCCACAGAAAGCAATCTGTCAAGTCTTTTTTGTTTGTTTGTTTTTTTACAAGGCAAATGGGGTTAAGTGGCTTGCCCAAGGCCACACAGCTAGGTAATTATTGGATTTGAACCCAGGTACTCCTGACTCCAAGGCCAGTGCTTTATCCACTACGCCACATAGCCGCCCCAATCTGTCAGTCTTTACTTTGTTTCCATGTTGTACCTTGATCCAGATTGGGTGTGATGAGAGAGAAATCATATCCTTAAGGAAGAAACAAGAATTCTAAGAAGTAACAAGATCAGACAATAAGATAGCAGTTTTTTTCCTAAATTAAAGGGAATAGTCCTTGCACTTTGTTCAAACTCCACAGCTCCTTATCTGGATACAGATGACACTCTCCTTTGCAGACAGCCCCAAATTGCCCCTAAGCCTTTCAAAAACACCTGATCACAGAACTGGAGCAGCTCTGTGTATGTAGATTAAGATGCTGAGGCCCATTGACATTAAATGATCTACCCAAGACATACAAGCAGTAAATGAAAGAACTGAGATTCAAACTCAGTCCCTGGGATTCTGTTCCACTGTACCAATCCTATGTTATTCATCTTCAGTGTTGATTAAAGCCATTTAAATTTGTATGTCTTCCTAAGTCAGTGGTTCTCAGATTTGGTAGCCCCGATTTCCCCCAGGAGTACCCCCTCCTTGCTGTTCCCCTAAAACCCCCTACAGTTGGTTTTAAGCGTGTCTCCTATTACCAAATAGCTATTTGTAGCTCTGTATCTCTGGTTGCCACAACATCCTTGAAATACTTTGCAGATTCCATGTTTGAGAAACCCTTGTCTGCATCTTATTTTTAAGTCCCCATTTATACCATGTGTATTCAGTCCCATATGTCTAGTTTGATTTGCCTGTTGTGGCAAGATCTGTCTTCAAAGAAAGTCATTTTCTTGCATTTAGAACTCAAAGGGACCCCAAAGCTCAGAACATTCTGGAATCATAGATTTAGAACTGGAAGGGACATTAGAGGACCTTTAGTACAATGCTCTCAGTTTCACAAAGAACAACCCAAGGTCCAGAGGTGTTAAGTGACTTGCCCGCTGGCATAAAGATAGTAAATGACAGAATTTGAACTTGGAGCCTCTGATTCCAAATCTAGCATTCCTTTCCACTATACTGGATCTACTCTGGATCCAAATAATCTATTCCCACCCCTTCACTTTGCAGATGAGGAAACTGAGACCTTGCCCTAGATTACCTGGGAAACTAAGCAGCAGAGAAGTTTCAAATTTGGATCCTCAAAGTCATTTTGAATCACCTCAGTACCATGTTTTCCTCCCCAGAGTTTACATACTGTACAGTACACTTAGTGGACATTCAATTAATATTTAATAATCACACTCTCCTTGTGCTTACTGTTTGTCCTTCGTTCTTGAAGAGGACCATAGCATCAAGCCAGTTCCATGTGCTACCACCTCCCCAAATTAACTTTTTTATGTTTGGTTTGGACTTTTTTAGAATGATGTGTGGTATAATCCTTGTTAACCTCAAAAACAAAATCTTAAAAATATAGCAATGACAGAAAGTATTAGGCAAGCTTTATTCTCTGGGATCTACCATTAATCTATAGGTGGAGGCCATTCCAGTAATGACCATCCTAAGTTGCAAGAGATCAGAAACACATATACAGAAGCTAGGGGAGGGGAACGAAAGACAATAACAATAACAATAAAAAGAGCAGACAAAAATCTTCAGCTTCCAAGAGAGCTATGCTTTTAAGGCCATCTTGCCTGAGGAAGGTCAATTTTTTATGAGTTTAAGTGCTAGGGGGGCAGGACAAGAACTCCTTTCCAAGCCTAAAGGAGAACACATTCTTTCCCTCACAATAGCTAAGAAAATCAGCCTTTAACCAGGAATCTAGTTATAAAAACTGACAGGAATTATTACTATTGTTCTTGCACTTTGACATCGGGCACCCTTATTTTTGATTTGTCAGTCAGTTGAATTAGAAGGTGGCTTGATTAACCCTTGCCACAGGGGACCTACTTCTTTCTCCCTATAATGTAGTTTTGTATTCTACAGATTGCAGCCGGGAGAGCAGGATCTGCCAGTCAAGCTGGAAGCTTGCTTGTTTGTTGCTGTAGAATCATTTAAGGAATCCAAGTCTGTAGTTGTCTATTGTTTGGTCTCCACCGACTGACCACAACAATTCCCTGCCCCCCCCCCCCCAAGCAAGACTCCCATCTGGGAGGGAGTATATCAAATCGCACCCCTCCCTTGGTCTATTTAAAGAGAGTCCTTCTGGGTGCCTCAGCTCCTCTCTCTCTAGCTTCCTGCCTCCCCACCCCAAAATCTCTAGGCATCAGGAAAATTAAAAATAGTTCCTTCTCACAAAAAGTTTGGGGACCTGGTATATATAATGTGACTTCCTTGCTATGTTTACTATGAGTTGGTGACTTGGAAGATGTCTTTTCATATCCAGGGATGAATGAGTCATTCCCTAAACATATCCCTGATAGCTCCAGGAAAGGACACATCTTTTAGCAACTTTGTCAGAGTAAAATTATTAGTGCCTAAGTGAAGGTTTGAAAATCATTAGAAGACCCTCACATCACTGCTGGCTTTTCTTTAGGCCACTCACAGGTGGTTTTTTATAATTCGACTTCTTTAGATCTTTTACCATGAGAAGAGGAAAGAAAGTCAAACCTATTTTTTTTCTGTGTTGGTGAGGAATTTAATCAGTTCATAGCAATTCTAGAAATGATTCCAGAATTACCCCCAGTCAAGGTAACCCCCCCCATTACTGGATTTCCCAGCAGCACTTTGTACTCTTGACTATCATATTCTAAGGTGTATTGTGTTTGAAATCTACATGCAATATAATTTCCCCCCTCCCAGCCAGGCAGGAGAGACACTCATCTGTTCTACAGAGCATGATTCCCCTCTAACATCAAAGTTCATTTATTTAAGATGTGTGCAGGCTAATTAAATTGTCATTCGTGACTTTGGTGTGTTTTCCAGGTCCAGTTCTCAAAAGTTCTTACTTGGGATTTTACTTTAGCTTGCTGTTTTGTTTCTCACAGTGACAATCTCAGTGAAGGTGTCTTTACAGTAGAATATAGGATTGTCCAGACTTGAAAAATTTGCCTTTAGTTTGACTTGTGATTTTCACAAGCACTTGAACAGGTGGCTTTCAGTTTTACTTGTACCAGTTGATAAAAGATCTGGTTACCTCAGTCATTGTGTTTCAGTTTTAAAAGCCCTTAAAATCCTGAGCTCCAAGAGCCTACGAGCTATGTATGTGGAAGTGGTATTGGAATGTGGGCAGCTTATATTTGATGTATTTTCCTTTCCCTTCCCTTCTTCCAAATAGACTTCTGTTGGTAAAGTTCCATATTTCAATCTCATGTCCTTTGGGTTTGGTTATAAGTTTTCATTCAGTTTCACTTAATTTGTGTGAGGAAAAGAGCTGACTCCAAACAGTCACAAGTTTATGCTCATGGCTATAGTTACAGAAGGTTTGAGGGAAAAAGAGAAGTACAATGATGGTTTCCAAATGTTTTCTACACCTTTGGCATTTTGGTTAAGTTTCACGGATGCCTTTTTGGTATTTCTCTCTTAATTTACCTTTCTCAGATTCTTCCAAAGCTAGTGTTGCTTTATATTTGCCACCTGCTGTGGCATAGATCCCAGTTATTAGGCATCCACTTCTGTTCCCCCAGGTGCAGTTATCTTTTTTTTTTCCCTCGGAGAGAAAGCCAAATCGAAAAGGCAGAATCAACAGGTGGTTATTTCATTTATTTTTTAAGGAGCATTTTATGGTTTGAATTTATCTTCAGGATCATTACTTTTACTTCATAATATTTATAATTCTTTGACTAATCGAAACCATCCACTTAGAAAGCAAGTGGCATTTTTCACCTTGTTGACTTGGGGAAAAGGCTAAGCAAGAAACTGACTTATATTCTGCAGGACTAAAGTTTTTTCTTTTAATATGAGCGATTTAATTTTTAATGAGTAAGAAGTGTGATACCTGAAGTTGATTTTTTAAAAATATTTTAAATGAAACTATTTAAATCTTTGATGTAAAGATATTGGTTCTATATGCCAGAGTGGAAGCTGAATCCCACTAATTATGTAGCTTATATGGCTTTGCTCCTAGCAGTATAACTTTTGATAATTACATTAAGACTATTTTACCATCTAGAAACCCATACTCTTGGATTATTTTCCAAATAAACTTATGTCATTTATGGAGAATGAAATATTCTGTAGAAACCATGAGTCCCCTGCCTAGGGAGTTACTTCAGGTGGAAATCTTTTTTTTTTTTTCCTGAAAGCATTTATACTCATAATTAGAGGGCTAAAATCTTCTTTGATATTTACATGTATATTTCTATGTGGTTTTCCAAAAAAAAAGCCTACTGAACTCATGCATAGATATGGTTATGTTTCTTCAAGATCTTCCCAGGATTTACTACTGCTTAATAAAGAACCACGTAAAGTCATAGCAATGATTTTAGTTAGTTGCCAAGAAATGGAATTAATAACTCTGTAACCTGAAAACACTATGTGATCAGGAGTAGATTATATGTATATCTATATATTAAATGTAGATATGATATAAATGCACACTCACATACATATCCCTAGATATGTAGATATACATAATATGTACGTATACAGATGCGTATCTGTATTCTCGAACAATCAGAGGTACAGTTGTTCTTTTGAAGTTTGGCAACTTGATAGTCCACAACGGAATGAAAAAAGAACACTTTGTCTTTTTACTTCCTGCCTTGCTTTTCCTACTTTTCCTTCCTTCTGGCCCCTTCTCGGATCTCTCTTGGTCCACTATTGGTCTATTTTGACATAGAGGATAATATGCAAATAATATGCTAATCAGCATTCTCTGGGAATTACTGTTGAAGTGGAATTGTGAGTCTGGACTAACACATTCTACTACACATAGTGTGGCTGCCACAGGATGTTGGGGATTTTTCGCATCCTGGTTCCTGTCCTTTAGGCAGCATAACATATATAACCACCTTAAGAACAATTACATAGGAACATTGTTATGGTTGAATTACAGAAAGCTGATAGGATCATGGTATTTAGTGCTAGAATCTAGAGATTATAATTTTTTGAGAATGCAATATATGGTTTATTAATACTAATAGGTAGCATTTATATAATGCTTTAAGGTTTAAAAAGAACTTTATATCTATTCTCTTATCTGGTCTTCACATGAACCCTGTAAGGTAGGTGCTATCATTATTTTCATTTCAAAGTTAAGGAAACTGAGGCAGACAGAGTTGATTTTGCCCACTGTCACACAGCTAGTAAGTGGCCCAGGGTGGATTTTAACTTGAGTCTTCCTGTGCCATCACTTACATAGTAAAACTGATCTTTGAGGAATTATTACTCATTTCAAAAAAATTTTTTTTTCAAAAATTCTTGATGGAATTTTAAATAAGCTCTGATAGGAAGTCAGTTATGTTGTACTGTTGTTTATTTTGCTAACTGTCTGTGGAAATCAGGAAACTAAGTTTGAGGTGATGTAGCTGGAACTGACTTATCACTGTGGTCTTAGACTCAAGGAAAAGATAAAATTAGATGATATGGTCATCTGCCTTTATGGAAAGTGGAAATAACTAAGGCCTTATTTTGTGCTACTTGGTGGTGTGAGTTGTATTCATGAATGGCTATTAAATTTTGTATTTGACCCTTGAGGAGTTTATTTTGGGTGCTTTTGGCCAAAGAGCTAAAAAGGTTGGATATCCTTGCAAAGATATAACTGTTTCTTGCTCTAGATCCCCCAGCTCCTCCTGCTGTACCCCCCACACCTCTTTTGGTTTTGGCCTGCCATCAGCAGAACTTCCTGGAACCTCAGAGGATACAGCCTTACCCCACCACCTCTACTGAGGTTGCATTTCAAGGAGGAGTCCCAAATACTCAAATCATTCCTTCCTCATAGACATATTTCCAACCAATAAGACTCCCTAGAATTATTCCTCTATAGTTACCATACTCATACATTTTTATATTCTATCTCAGTGATTCTGAACTCCCAGCTGCTGATTATCATATTCCCCATCCCCAGCTACCCATTCCCTTACTCTCATTTACCTGCCATACTCTGTCCCAACCCTTTCTCTTTTGAAAGAAGTAACAAACTTCATTTTATCTTGAACCCCTTCCTTTCTCATCCCTCATCTTCTGACACTCACCAAGACCTGACTCCTGCCTGATTTCTTTCATTTCTTTTATATGTGTTAGTTGTCATCTTCACCGTCCTCATAATCATTGTTGTCTCGCCATCTCAAGCTTCTACTTCTGTGGTCATGAAGTTCAAAATTCCTTTATCCCATCGTAATCTTTTATCATTTCTTTTCTATCTGTGCCTTAGAATTACTTTTCTGTATCATCCTTGGGACCTTCATTCCCTTTACCCCTCACTTCTGTCCCAGGCGATTTGCACAGGTGATTTTCTCCTCTCCCTTTATCCACCCCTTGATGTGCCTGTTGTTGGAGAAGTGATGTGGCCAATTAAGATTTTAGTGTTCTCCAGAAGAACATTGTACACCCTAACAGCAACATAGGGATGATGGTCAACTTTAATGGACTTGCTCATTCTGTCAGTACAGCAGTCGGGCATAATTTGGGGGTATCTGCGATGGAGAATACTATCTGTATCCAGAGAAAGAATTGCAGAGTTTGAACAAAGGCCTTTAATTTTTTTTTAAAAGATCCATTATTATGTAATTTTGCTATCTCTTATACTTTATGTTTCTTCTTTAAGGATATGATTTCTCTCTCATCACATTCAACTTAGATTAATATATACTATGAAAATAATGTAAAGACTAACAGACTGCCTTCTGTGGGGGTGGGGGGGAGGGAAGTAAGATTAAGGGAAAAATTGTAAAATTCAAAATGAATAAAATCTTTAAAAAAAAAGTCTGAAGTTAGATTTGAGCTTAGGTCTTCCTGCTTCAAGGTCCAGCACTGGGTCTACTGACCCATCCATATGCTTCTCAATGTTTTTTTTTAGAATTTTTTTAGAATTTAGAATATTGTTCTAAATAAAATTTCCTTTTAATAAAAAACAATATTTGAGGGTTCTCACAAGTGAAAGAATTCACTTTTTAGCACTGGAGTTGAAAGTTTAGGATTTATTTTCACCAGCCTGCAAAGTTTGCAGATGAAAACCTTTTCTCCTCCTGGAGAAACAGCAAGCTGCTTATAAGCCACTTGAGGTCAGGGGGAATAAGAAAGGCCCAGGCCAGGTACCTGAGGGAAAAGAGTGAAAAGGAAAATAGCCAGGAGACCTGGCTGAGAGGGAAAGAACAGACAACCATAAGGATTGACTTAGTCCAGCCATGTGGCCTAGAGGTTCATGGTTTTCTAGCAGACCTAACTAGGAGCATGTGGCACTTAACCAGAGCTAGAGATTGCCTTCCTTGCAGGATGAAGGTTGGATGAAGAAGGAGGGGCTTCTCTTTTGTAGTGGGTTAGATAAAGGTAGTGCTTGGGAGTATTCCAGGTATTCTCCAATAGGCAAGCTACATGCTGGTCTTCCCTGTCCCAAAGTACGTGACCTCTAAATCCAACTCGTCATTTCCTGTGGAAGACGATTGTCACTCCAGGGTAAGCTTGACCCATCTAGGAAAGCATGACCTAGGTCAGGTAAAGACTAAAAGCCAGAAAGTTGAAGGCGGGGGGGGACCAAGCTGAGGCTGCTCCCATCTTGGCAAATTTATATTTAACAATGGAGTAATTTTGAACTACAGGGAGCCCCCAGACAGGCATAGATAATATTTTTCCTTCTACTATATTTGTTTCTAATCACAACATCTCCTATGTCCATAACTCCCTGTATCAAATCAACTCAAATCCCTTGACCCCTTTTCTTATTAATGATCATACCTTGCCACGTTCCAACCTTGGATTACTTGAATTACTCACATTGTCTCCTCTACTGCTGAATAGAAGTAGAGGAAATCATGAATAGCTAATCTCAGTTGGATCCTCACTGAAGCAAGGCAATCATTCTACTCTTATTACATCACTTCTCTCTTGCACTCTCCCCTTAAACCTCCCCAGTAACCCCTCCCCAAACCTTCTCAGCTGAGGAACCCCACAAAAACCCTCCTGAAGAATCATTTAGGAGGAAATTCCTATCTTCCAGGTAGAGTCCTAACTACAAGGAATACAAAGCACAGCAGGGTCCCTGCCCTCAAGGAACTCGTATTCTAATAGGAGGAAGATACTGTTAACCATAATTTTCTTAGGTGAAAAATGAAATAACAAAAGTTAGTTTTATAAATGAAGTTTTATTCTCGAGGATCTTACTGGAACCTGTGGGTGGATGGCATCATTACAGATGCCAACAACAACTATATGAATAAACAATATTTATAGAAATTTAACAAAGAATCGTAAAATTTTGGCAGTCAACCAATCAGGTTACACATTTATGTGTAAAGGTTTCATTGATTATGGTTTTCTAACCCATCCTTAAAGTCTGTTCTATGTCAGAACTAACAAAGATCCAATTAGCAACAGGACTACTGTCCCCTCTTCTGACTTGATATTTTATGTTGTTATTAGATATGATATAGACATATAAAACAATGGAATTTCTCCCTTTCCAAAATATCCTGAGTATAAGAATTTATTCAGTCTCTTATCTAAATAACCAGAGCAGTTTCCTGCCTTCTCAGGATGGTCTTCATTCCAATTGTTTGCACAGCTTGAAAGCCATCCTTGCAGATGCAATGAGAAGGAAAACAGGTTATTTCACACAGTCAGAGCTTGCCTTCAGATTCATAACTAGAGAGACACAGACCTTGTGTGGAGAACAGAAGCTAACATTCCAAACTTACAAACCTCAATTAGAGGCTAATAGAACACTTTTTGATCAGAAATATAGATTATAAATATTTAATTCTGTATTAAAGAATATCAGACATATAAGATCTATACAGACTACATGGCAAATAGGCTTCCAGAGGAAGGCACTGACTAGTAACTAGTTGGAACAGGAAAGACTTTAGGGAAGTCTTGAAGGCAGCCAGGGTAAACAAGAGCCAGGAGTGAAGAGGGTGAAGTCTCCTTTCAGGCATGGTCTTCAAAGGGCACAGAAGACTGGAGGAGACATGCCAAGTACAAGGTGGTCCTTCTACTGTCCAAGTTCAAGCCCTCTATATGCACCTTGATTCTTTCCCCTTCCATTTTCTGTGTCAGATTGCCCTCCTGGTCTTCCCCATGCTCTTATATTACTGGAATTAGAAATCTAAATCAGAAAGACTTGAGTTCAAATTTGAACTCAGACTATTACTAGCTATGTGACCCTCCTAAGTCACTTAATGTTTCACTGTCTCACTTTCCTGTCTGTTAAATGAGAATAACACTAGCATCTACGTCATAGGTCATATTTGTAAAGTGCTTTGTGTACCTTGAAACACTGCATAACTGCTAGCTATTGGATCCCTCTCTGTATAGCCACCTGCAAACACGTCCATTTCTTCTTTATCATTTGTTTTTGCTACGTCTCCCCATTAGCTTTCATCCTCTTTTCTCGCCTTCCTGGCTAAACTCCTTGAGAAGTCAGTTCCTTTCATTCTTCTCCCCTCTCCTAGACCCTCTGCAATGATTTTCAAGTTTATAATTTAAGTGAAACTACTTTCTCCAAAGTTGACAGTGAGCCCTTAATCCTTAGACCTACTCTAACGTCCTTTTCCATCTCCTCCCTCATTCTTCTTGAGCCCTTGGCAGCACATGATGCTGCTGGTCACTTCTCTTGAATTCTGTCTCATCTCTGGTTTTTTGTGGCGCCGCTCTCTCTTGATTCTTTTCCTTGCCACACTCACTAAGCATGGGTATGACCCAGGGGCTTTTCCTGGGCTGCATTTTCTTCCCCCTCTCTACTATTCCATTTAATGATCTCAGCCTTCAGTCAGTCTGTTAATAAATCTTTTCATTTCTGCCTTCAAAATGTCCCTCGTCTATATTCCCTCTTTGCACTCATATAGCTTTAACCCTTATCCTCTCTCATTTTGACCCGGTCTCCCTGCCTTGATGGGCTCTCCCTACTTCTCTGCTGCTAAAGCCTGACCATCCCAGCCACCCCTCCCCAGCCCTGCCATGAACTCCTTTCACGCCCTCCTAGCTCTAGGACTAAAGAAGAAGTCACCTGTTGGACACTGAAAGCTCTTCATAACCTGGGCCTTTCCTCCCTTCCCGCTGTTCTTGTGTTGCAAGCCCCTTCACACACCCTAGGGTCCAGTCTAGGTGGTCTGCTCATTGTCCCTCAAACACAGAACTGCAGATCCCTTCTCTGTTCCTCCTTTGCAGTGATTGTCCCCTGGGCCTGGAAGCCCTGTTCCCTCACCTCTGCCTCTTACTTTTTCTAACTTCCTCCAAGACTCACCTCAAACATCCCCTTGTACAAGAAATCTTAACTTGATCTTAATGTGCCCACCACATAGGTGTAAAAATACATGTACCTGAAGCCTTACATTTCTAATATAGTTACTATATCTCAAGAGTTTAAAATAGATCTTAATTTTAAAATGTTTGCTGACTAATTCACATACCTTCCATATATTTTGCATTTCTGGAACTAGTTAAAAATATCAACTTCCCTATATATGACACAAACTCAATTGATGACATGCAGAGCCTTCAATCTTATTTTTTTATATGTTCTGCAAAGTTAATTCAGGGCAAAGGGCCAAATTCCTGTTTCATGTTCATTTCCAGATGTTTAACTTCATTTATAAGGTCTCTTTTGTGGGATTCTCCCTCTTGGCAGTCTTGAATCTTGCCAAGTTAGAAATAGATTTAATTTGCTTCATTGACAGTATTTAAAGAGACTCAAAAAGAATGAGGTAAATATCTTTTCAATGTGGCTGTTTCTTGTTCTTGTTTCAATTTTCAACGTATTTGAAATCATTAGAGCAGAATGTTAATAGGCACAAGAAATGGACCTGTGATACTATTGGTATAGGGAGCATCTAGTTAGGGAAACTCTCTATACCAGTGCAGTTTGATACTTTCTCTGCTTCTTATGAAATTATTTGAGATTTTCTTGGCAAAGATATTGGGATGGTTTGTTGTTTCCTCCTCCAGTTCATTTTGCAGATTAGGAAACTGAGGCAGACAGGGTGAAGTGACTTGTCCAGGATCACACAGCTGGTAACTGCAGTGCCACCTAGCTGCCCCCTCTGCCTCTTATGTTGTAGAGAATTGCTGAGAGCACTGAGAGATTATGTGACTTGCTCAGTGACATCCAGGGTATTTCAGAGGCAGGACCTGAACCTAAGTCTTTCTGGTTTCCAGGCCATCTCTCTCAAGTATTAAGCGTGGAAAAAATGACAGCAGGATTTTTTTGTTGATTAGCATGCTATGATTTTTCCTTATTTACTTATGTCATTCAGAAATAAAAAGTGAAGCTATCAGGAATATAGCAAATTCATCACTAAGCACTTTTTTTTGCATTTAAAATCAAGGAAATGATTTTTTTAATGGTTTTTTAGTTGTTGGTTTTTTGTTTGTTTTGTTTTTACAAAAGAATTCCCCACTATTTTTTTGTCAGGAAAAATCAGATATACTAAAAAGGTCAATTTAATGTCCAAAGTTCAAACTCACAATTTGGCCTTCTTCATCTGTGTCAAATGTTCTTTTCCAGCACACTCTGCCTTTCCAGGAGAGGATCTCTGTCCACCTGAGAGTGGGGGTAATCACTCAGTCAGTAAGCATTTGTTAGGCACCTGCTGTATGCCTGACCCTGTGCTGTGCACTAGGGAGACAACAGGTCAAGGCTTCCAGTCTGATTGGCGAGAGTGTGTGTAGACAACCCCGTGGAAAGGAGCTGGAGTCCCAGGCTCACCAAGAAGCATTCCAGACTCCAGAGCTGGAGGCCTGGAGAATGAAAGGAAATCTGGGAAGACTTCCTATGCCAAGATTGAGATGAGGACGAAGAGTATTCCAGGTCTTGGGGGGGAGGCAACTACAGAATACCTGGTTTGTAGAAAAATGAGAAGACCAGTATCAATGAGAGAGAGTATGTGTGTGTGTGTGTGTGTCTGTGTGTGTGTGTGTGTGTGTGTCTGTGTGTCTGTGTGTTTTACATACTCTGAAACTATGATGTCAGACACTGCCATTGGCTGTGCTCCCCTACTTTTTCTTGACCTTTCCAACACTCTGGGAAGGAGGCAGGCTAGATAGGATTATCATCTTCCATATGAGACAGTTGAATTTTGGGGAAATTGCCCACTTCACTTGAGGATATCTAGGAATTGGCAAGAGTTGATCCTAGACAGAGCCCAAGTTTTCTGACACCCAGTTCAGTGTATTTTCCTCATTGTGAGACATCTTTGTGATGTGGGGGGGGGGGGGGGAAGTTGTCTTGGCAGTAATCTCAGTGTGTTGTCATTGACCCTTTGGGAGACAGCAAAATATAACCACT
This sequence comes from Macrotis lagotis, assembly GCF_037893015.1. Classification (NCBI taxonomy): domain Eukaryota; kingdom Metazoa; phylum Chordata; class Mammalia; order Peramelemorphia; family Peramelidae; genus Macrotis; species Macrotis lagotis. The sequence continues at coordinate 48,857,203 of NC_133666.1, forward strand.
GGAGGGGAATCAGAATGTCTGCTCCAAGATCATGGGAATGAGAATGGGGCCTTGACTCTGGTAGAAAGCAAAGTATTTTTTCCAGACATAGAACTGCAATTTGTTGACTTTGGCAAGACTTGTCTACACCTTGCCCTGCCATTAAAGTTATCTTAATTGAATTGTGTCTGATTTTCAGATTAAGCTCCCTAGCTATTTATTTTCTTTAGTTAATCCATTTCCATTGGTATTTAATCTGTTGAGTTGTTGGGCAGGTATCTTAGCAATTTGTGTGATGAGAGGTTAGGGAAAAGCAGTTTGTATTCCATTAGGAAATCCTAAGTGTGTTTTTCCATGCACATGTTTCATATGCTTTCAGAACTATCAGTTTTACCAGTGTAGGCTACTTTTTCTTCAGGGAGAACTTTCAATGTCAAAAGTGATAGAGAAATTTCTCTGAGGTGGAAAGTATCGAGCACATTTTATTGATCTTGTTTCTAGTCTAATGATTTGGCAGCTTAAAACTTCTTGTTTTATCACTTAACACTGGCTTTCACAATCTTCTTTCCACAGGTTTTACTCGAGAAAAAAACTGCAACTATTATTTATGACTCCAAACTACAGAATCCAGGCTCACTTTGTGAAGCTATCAATGATATGGGATTTGAGGCTTCTCTCCCTGATCCTACCCCTCAACCTGTCTTAATGGACACCTTGTCTCTGTCTGTTACTTCTTCACTGGCCCCATCATGGGAGCAAGTCCAGAGCACATTGCTCAAGGCCAAGGGTGTAACAGGCGTTCAAATCTCTCCCCAGCAAAACACAGTGACCGTGACAATGATCCCTTCTGTTGTCAGTGCCAATCAGATAATCCAGCTAGTTCCGGGTGTTAGTTTAGGTACTGGAGCACCAGAAAGGAAACTAGCCTCCAGTGAAGACACCAGTGGCATGCTCAAGTTGAAGGTGGAAGGCATGACATGCCATTCATGCACAAGCACAATTGAAGGCAAAATTAGTAAACTGCAAGGTGTTCAGCGAATTAAGGGTAATGTTCTTTTCTTTTTTTTTTCTTTTTGAACTGATAGATTTTGATCCTTCTCTTTCCACCAAAGCTCCATTCTTTGAGTGGGCATTGAAGCGATGGAAGTGGAATATTTACTGATCTACCCACATTTGTATTCCAGTGGATGTCAGTCAATTAATGCCTTTAATTAGAGGGAGGAAGATTCTCAGATCTTTATTTGGAGGGGGAAGTTTGGGAACCTGAAGGATTTAAGGAGTGGAGGATATGAAAAGTAAAGCTCCCATGGAGCCTGGCTACAAAAGTCATTCTACTTCTCTCTCTTGCCATAATAATACATTAAGTGTCTTTGGTTTTCTGGGAAGGAAAAGAATATTCTATGAAAGGAGAAGGAGAATGAAAGAGAAAAAAATTTATTATAGCATTAACAGAGTATTCCATGCCCTGTTATTGTTAGGAAAGGCCTTGGAACAATTAAATTATGCATTTTTTGTCTTCCAGTTTCCTTGGATAATCAAGAAGCATCTATTGTATATCAGCCTCACATTATTACAGCTGAGGAAATAAAAAGGCAGATTGAGGCTGTGGGTTTTCCCGCATTCATCAAAAAACAGCCCAAGTACCTCAAACTGGGAAACATTGACGTAGAGCGCCTGAAGAACACACCAGTCAAATCCACTGAGGGATCACAGCAGAAAAGTTCCAAATCCACTAAGGGCTCAACTTCTACTTTCATCATAGATGGCATGCATTGTCAATCCTGTATATCCAATATTGAGAGCCATTTATCTACTCTCCCAGCTGTGAACAGTGTGGCAGTTTCTTTAGAGAACAAATCTGCTGTGGTGAAGTACAACGCCAAATTAATCACTCCAGATGCCCTGAGAAAAGTTATAGAAGCTATCTCACCAGGGAAGTTTAAAGTGAGTCTTGCAAGTGAGTGTAATAGCATTCAGAATTCTCCAACAGTCTCTTTTCTCCAGAAGCCACGGGGCAGTACCACTAGCCAACCTTTGACTCAAGAAACAATCATAAACATTGGTGGTATGACTTGTAATTCTTGCGTGCAGTCAATAGAAGGTGTCATATCGAAAAAAGCAGGTGTCAAATGTATACTTGTCTCACTTGCCAATGGCACTGGGATTATTGAATATGACCCTTTATTGACCTCTCCAGAAATCCTGAGGGAAGCCATAGAGGACATGGGATTTGATGCAACCTTAACAGGTAATTAATTCCCCTCAATTGGATTTTTTATCATGCTGTTTTATTTCTAATTTGGTGATTCTTTTAGTTTTCATCCTGTAGAAATGAGTTATAGAATATCACAGTGAACAGAATACTAGACTTGGAGTCAGGAACACCCCAGGTTCAGATCCTGTTAGCAGCATACTTACCAGCTGTGGGACCAAGAAGGAGTCATTAACCTTTCAGGTCCTCAGTTTCTTCTCCTTTTAATTAAGGGAGTTGGATTAGATGACCCCTAAAGCCCTTTTTCCTGCCCTTATTCTATTATCCTGTGATCTGCAATGTTTATTTAATCAGAATCTTATATTAAGATTAATTTTTTTTTAAAAACTGATCCCAATGGTTTGTTTTTTTTCTAATTAGAACTGAACCAGTTGATACCTTTGAACTCCAGTCTTAAATAAGTGAACTGGGACAAACTACTGTTGTTTTGAACTTGAATTGCAAATCTGGCCTGAAAGTGAAATGGAAAATGTCCACATACATTTCTCTGATTTAAATATGTGTGAAAAATCAGGCAACTTCTCTAAAATGAGCACAAAGTTGTTTCCAGACCACGTCATTGATTCCACTGTTCTAATGAGGACAAAGGTTATCTTTAGAGATTTTCCCATTTCACTCTCACAGAAACTGAGGCAAAGTAAAATATAAAATCCCTGTGCCCCGTGACTGTAGCAGATCCATGGCAGAAAAATAGGAACCAATTCTTGACTTTTGAAGACATGGTGGCAGGAGGTGACCTTTTCTTGATATTAATTCCACTCACTTTAATATAGAGAATTTTACAAGGCTTAGTTTCTAATGCATATTTACTCCTCTGTCTTAAGAAAATCACATGGAAAGACTAGAAGGATTAGCACTTCTAATTCTGGAAATCTTACCAGATTAAAGGAATTTTACAGCAGATACAAGGAAAAATAATTAAAAGGAAGTGTGGTATAATGGAAAGTCAGGAAACCTAAGTTCTAAGGCTAACTGCCTTTAATAGGCACCCTTGACCTTGGACAACTTGTTTCCCAGGGCCTTCTTTTCCTTATCTGTGTGATTAAGCTAGAAGAGATTTCAAATTTCCTTCCACCCAGGAACTTATTGACTTAGCAAGATGATGATCCTAAGAGAAGGACCTAGGGTTTCAGATAAAACCATCATTATTATGCCGTTTTCTGATTCTGATGATGCCTTGACATAATGCTTTACTTTTTGGAGGTTAACTTCAACAGATGAAACTGTTTAATTGAACAAACATTTATTAATCTCTCCATCAGCTTTATCAGTAATAATTTAGTTTGCAGCAGCACCCTGAAAGTTCTTTCAGGAATTTTGTGGACCTCTTCAATTTACAAACTACTTGTTCGACTTACTGTTCTCCATATTCACCACATTTCATCTCCTGCCATGCTCACAATAATGCATGTCCTCCTCCTCCATGCCCACAATACATTCCTCTTCTTCCTCTCTGTCTCATAGAATCTAGAGCTTCCTTCAAGGCCTAACTCCCATACTGACTAGTTACACCAAGGGTTCTTTTGTGATCCTCCTATTCAGTGTGTTTTTGGTGACTCCTATGGTTCACTCTTCAAGTCATGGTTTCAGATAATTGAAGGAAATGCTAAATTTCTGTTAGAGGTTGGTGAAACTAAAGATGTCAATTTTCCCCATCCAAATTCTCAGCCCTAGGGTCAGAGAACTCACACTTATTTTGCCTACTGACTCCCAGGAGAGTGTAACTCTTTGTGGACTTGACCTAGTACAGAAGCTTGCACTTAATAGGAGATTAGTAAATGCTAATACAGCCTGTTCTTTGGGAAAGAAAACTCATGAAAAGAAGAAGTTTATTCGACTCCCTTGTTCTTGATACTTGAAAGCCTTTAGGCCCATCTTTGGTTAGGGGAGGCTTCTCTTGTTCTGCCTGGAAAATAGCCAAATGTCAAATGCAAGTCATGCTGACAGGGTCAGCCTCTAGGACTTAAGATTCTTTTACACTTAAAAGGTGTCAAACATGTAAAAGAATAAATAAGGTATAGAGTAGGTTGTCTCTTGGACTTAAAATGACCCAATTAACCCTAAAGAAAAATTTAAGTAATTGCCATTGTTTTCTCCTCTCTCTCTCTCTCTCTCTCTCTCTCTCTCTCTCTCTCTCTCTCTCTCTCTCTCTGTTTTCAGCAGTCTTTTTTTGCTATTTTTGAGTTTTACATTTTTCTCCCTCACTCTCTTCCCTCCCCCCTTCCCAGACAGAAAACAATCTAATAAAGACTATACATGTATAACCCTGCTAAACATAGATCCACATTAATCATGTTATGAAAGAAGAATCCAATTAGAATGTACAAAAGACTTTAGAGAGGGAAAAAACATAATTCCTAAGACAACTTTTAAAAATTGGATATAGTAAGTTTTGTCTACATTTAAACTCCACAGTTATTTCTCTGGATGTGGATGGTATTTTCCATCACAAGTCTTTTAGAATAATCTTTGATTATTGTGTTGCTGAAATGGACAAGTCCATCGTGTTGATCATTACCTAATGTTGCTGATAGTGTGTATAATGTTCTTCTGGTTCTGCTCAATTCACTCAACATCAGTTCATTCAAGTCTTTCCAGGCTATTCTGAAGTCCTATCTCTCATGATTTCTTTTTTTTTTCCCCTCATGATTTCCTATAGAACAATAGTGCTCCATCACATTCATATTCCACAATTTGTTCAGTCATTCCCCATTGATGGGCAAGTGATTGCCTTTATTAACTGATTTTTTTTTGCATTAGCTAGTTTTTTGAGTAATTATTGGTAATTTTGAAGGATGCTTTAAAGCATGACTAAGGGGATAAAATAGGTTTACACATTGTCTAGGGTAAATTTTTGCCGTGGAAAATGAGCTATCTTTTGGAATTTTTTCCCTGACAATTCTGGTATTGCTTGGTACTCTTCCTAGCTACAAAATACCAGGGTAGGTTCAACACTTTGGGTTGTTTTCCCATAACCAGAAAAGTAGCTAAGACACTGGAGGGAATCCAGTTTCTTATGCATGAAGGAATGGTCTGAAATTTTGTCAAGATTTGAACAAAATGAAGTCCCATGAAAACTAGCTCACCTACAGAGGAAGCAAAAATTCCCTGCCTTTTACCTTGCAAGAGGGCAGTAATTACTATTGATCTCTTCTGATGCCAGTTGCTGCTTAATGAACATGGAAATATGTGTTGCATTAGAGGAGTAAACACTTTTACCATGCCATCAGTCCAAAGTCATTGTTAATTTTTTTACAGTTAGAGTTAAAAACTTGAGCTTATTAGTTTCCTTAGTATTTTTAGTCTTCAGGTAATAACTTTATTTTTGCCTATTAGTCAGAGCTAATTAGGAAAATATTGCATTTTTGACAAATGTGGTTCTATTGGTTACATTTAGGTGAAGGGTTAGAAATCCTCAAATCTAGTTTGACATTCACCCCAATTTGCTATTGGGTTGATCAATGGACTTTGTGTTACCTCTTGAAAATGAGGGTAACATTCTCAGCTGCTTGTTTTATAATAGCTCCACTTATGTTAATTAGGGAACATATGAAAGAAACTGTGCCATGTAGTTAAGGGGATTTTGTTGACTGGGATGGTCATCATGAAGAGTCTGCTCATTCTCAACTCTAAGCTTGTTTTAGTCTCCTAATATAGAGTTATACCATGTTTCAGATGATGATGATGATGGTGATATTTGTCCTTCATTCTCAAAGAAGAGCATTTAATCAGGAAGGTGATGCCTTGACAAACACATGAATTGCATTTGAGAGAAGGGGGGAAGAACTAAGTCAACCATCCTCACTTTCTCCTCTAGGGTCATCTGGATCCAGCAGCCAGTTATGGATCAGGATAACTGGAGATGGCCCTGGATATCAGGCAATCAGGGTTAAGTGACTTGCCCAAGGTCACACAGCTAGTAAGGTCAAATGTCTGAGGCTGAATTTTGAACTCCCATCCTCCTGGCTTCAAAGCTGGTGTTCCATTCACTACATGACTGAAGGATTAACCTGTATCATATAGATGTAGAGTTGGAGAGAACCTTAGAAAATCAGTTAGTCTTTTTTGTGTGTGTGTGAGACAGATAAGTAAACAGAGACCCAGAGGGCATAAGTCCAAGATAGTGCAGATTGGCAGTAAATAGCAGAGCTGGGATTTGAACCCAGGTTAAGGGCCTGCAGATCATTGCCATATGGGCTTGTCTTTGTGATTTCAAAGTCAGTTCATTTAAATGTTATCCAGAGAATCTATTAAAAACATTTATGAAATAATTTCCCCTTTTCTTCTACCTTTTTATTTAGTTACTGGTATGATCTTTTTTCAGTGTTTCTGTAAACTTTGAACTTCTTTTTGTCTACCTAAAAGCTCCTTAAAGGGCCTTGAAGAGTGCTTCTCTGTTGTGATTTTGATATCACAATAGGGATGTCAACATTGATAGGGAGAAATATGTTCTGACTGGGGCAGAGTAGAGCGAAACTACTACTTCTTAGGATCTGTTAGTCAGTAAACATTTATTAGCAAGAAGGCACTTTTACCCCATCTCCTCCTCACAAAAAGTGTCAGATAACTAGAGAAGGATCAATAAGGCCAACGCCTATTTTACTTAAAACAATAACATTTACTTCCATAGGGGTAGTAAGCATATTAATGTGACCATTAAGAGTAGTTTTGAGATGCAACTCTTATCTATCTATCCCCACTTAATTTATCTACCAGCTGTTCATAGAAGGATAGAAGTGGTTGGAAGAGCTTGATATATAAGATCTGTGTTCTTTTGATTCAATTAAGATTTTACTTGAACAGGACTGTAGTAAGGAAATCAGGAGGCAGAGCAGTGAAAAGAGACCAGATTACCCAGCAGTCATTTAAGGATTTTCATAGCTGGTTTATTCAGTGCTTGGTGATATTGTAGGGATATATGCATAGTCAAATGATTAGAAGCATCTCGGCAGGTGTGGTTTCCATCTTTTTGTATTATGAGCACCCTTATTTTTAATATCCAACAATCTGTTGATCCTTCACATAATAGTTGTACTTTTAATATCTGTTGATTTTAGAAAGTACATGATGCCAAAAATTTAGTATTTCTTTAGGATCCCATTAAATAAATTTGTTGTCTATTAATCACAATAACATCTATGTATTTTTGGAAAACTACTTACGTATAGGGTGTTCTGTCCATAGAAGATATGTTATTAATGAAATGGAACTCTTACAATAATTCCATGGTCCTCCGATGGTCAGTAGCCCATAGATTGGGAACCACTGGTATAGACTACGAGCCTTTTGCTTGAATACTGTGATTAAGCAAAACCCTATTTTCCCTGACTCTGGAAATGAAACTTGTATTGTTTATAACACAGTCTTTATTGAATATGTTGCTTTTAGATTCAGATAATGAAACATGCAGCAAAACAGTGATACAGACTCACAATAAAGAAGAGACAAAACCTCTGGTTCATGATAAGGAGGAGGCAAAGACTCCAGCCAAATGTTATATCCAGGTCACTGGCATGACTTGTGCCTCGTGTGTAGCAAACATCGAAAGAAACCTACGCCGAGAAGAAGGTAAGGAACTTAGGAAACTTTACTTTATTTTCTATTTTGAATCCCTTTGTCCTTTTCATGGTACTAGCTATCTTGATGCTTGACACTACCCTTGTATATCTCTCTTCTTTAAACCTTTTTGAGCATAAATATTTCCAAAACACAGTCTAGGCCTCCAAAAGACCTACTAAGAGATTAGACCCTTGGGGGGGACAGCTAGGTGGCGCAGTGAATAGAGCACCAGCCCTGGAGTCAGGAGTACCTGAGTTCGAATGCGGCCTCAGACACTTAAGCAATTTCCTAGCTGTGTGGCCTTGGGCAAGCCACTTAACCCCATTGCCTTGCAAAAAAAAAAAGATTAGACCCTTGAACACCAATGTTTTTTATTTCTGTCTTTGTTTATATAGAGAAAATGTCTCATCTCTTTCACTTGAACAGTTTTATGTAGTCATAGGTAAGTCCTTTGGCTTTCTCAGTGCTTTAGGTGACTCCAAGACAGAAGTTTCAGAGAAAGGCCTAAGAGATTTCCTCCTTTGGGAACACCCTATCCTAATGGAGTTCCAGGCCTGATCCTTATCCCAGATGAGCTAATTCCTTGTCTTCATTTAATAGTAATTAAGAAAAAGGATACAAAACCTGATTGTGTTAGTGTTCAGTAAATATTACCATTCCAATGTAAAAATGTTTTTTAAAAAAAATCAAATGAGTACTGGTAGTTTTAACCTTAACTTTTAGTTTAAGTATCTCAAGTCTGTCTAGAAGCTCACTGTATCCTTCCAGCACTTTCATCTCTATTTTCAGTAAAAGTTTTTTATGGTGATATACTTATAAAATAAAAATACTGTTTCAGGTTACAAGGTTTTGGAAAATCCTCTTCAGGCATTTCTTATTCGACATTTATTATGTGCCTTCTGTTTAGAAAACAATGTACTAGCTACTGGAGAAAAAAGGGAATTTAAATGAAACATTTTCTCTGCCCTCATGGAACATCAACTCATGAAGGAGGTATTCGACACAAAATGAGCTGTAACTAGAACCCATGATGCTATAGGATAACTATGTTAGAGAGATGCAAACCAGAATATTTATGAGTTCCAGGGGAAAGAGTCATAGAAGGAAAGAGTTCAAAACAACCTCTTCCAAGCTAGTTCATTTTCTCTCTTTAGGGTTTTTTTTTTTTTTTTTGCTAGGCAATGGGGTTAAGTGGCTTGCCCAAGGCCACACAGCTAGGTAATTATTAAGTGTCTGAGACCGGATTTGAACCCAGGTACTCCTGACTCCATGGCCGGTGCTTCATCCACTGCGCCACCTAGCCACCCCTCAAGCTAGTTCATTTTATTTTTGTATAACTCAAATAATTGCTAGGATATTTCCCTCTGACCTAAATCTTGCCTGTCTGCCCACTACCCTGGTTGTTCCTGGTTCTGCCCACTGGCAATAAGGAGACCAAGCCTCATTTCTTCCACAAAACACATAGCTTTCATGTTCACTCTAAATCTTCTTCAGGCTAAACATGACTAATTCTGTCATCTGATCCTCCTGTAAGCATGCTCTTCATCCCTTTTGGGTTCTTGCCATTCTTCTGGACATATTCTAGCTTGGCATTCACTGTCTTTCCTAAAATGTGGTCCCCAGAGCTGCCTACAAAACTCCTAATTTGTTCTGCTACTTCTCAGGGTCTAGCAGTCAGTGAACATTTATTAAGCACCTACTGTATGCCAGACACTGGGATACAAAAAGAGGCAAAAGATAACCCTTGCTCTCAAAGAGGTCATAGTCAGGGGCAGCTTGGTGGCACAGTGGATAGAACACCGGCCCTGGAGTCAAGAGGACCTGAGTTCATATATGACCTTAGACATGTAATAATTTCCTAGCTGTGTGGGCAAGTCACTTAACCCCATTGCCTTAAATAAATAATTTTTTAAAAAAAAAAGTCACAGTCTAATGGCAGAGACAGCAAAGAACTGGGGACATATAGGCTCTATCCAGGATAAATAGTAAAGAATAGAGAGGAAAGTCACTAGAATGAAAAGTGAAAACAGACTTCCCTTTAAAAGATGAGATTCTAGTTGATACATGATAGAAATCATGGAAGCCCACAGGTGGAGATGAAGAGGAAAAGCATCCCAGGCATGGAAGCCAACCAGAGAGAATGCCTAGAACCAAGAGATGAAACATCTTGTTCATGGAACAGCTTGGAGGCCAGGGTCACTGGATTGAAGAGTCTGTAGATGGGAACAAGTGCAAGAAGACTGGAAAAGTAGGAGGGGGCTAAGTTAGGAAGGGCTTTTTAAAAGACCACACAGAGCAGTTTGTATTTCATTCTGGAGGTAATAGGGAGCCACTGGAGTTTACTGAGTAGGGAAGGATGTGTGTGACCAGAATACGAAGAGACTTGAGGCAAGAAGATCCACAAAAAGGCTCCTGCAGTAAGTCAGGCAATGAGGCAATGAGGCAATGAGTTCTGGATGCTACTCTTCTCTTACTGCAGCCTAGGGAAGCACAAAATTTTGGGCTTCTACATCTCTGTTGACTCATTGATTCACTGAGTTTTCATTCATTAAAATCCCAAAATCTTTTCCATAGACCTCCATGTTACCACCTAGGACAAAAATAATTTCGTTTATTGGAAAGTCTTCTGCTGAGGAGATCAAAGTTATAGATCTGTTCTCTTTACTGTATTTATTAATGCTAAGTCTCATAAGAATATCATGTTACTTACAAGGAACAAGTAAATGTGGCTATAAGGCATTTGAAATTCATCCCCCCTACAGGGGAACAAAGCTTAAGTATCCATGCCCTGCTGATGTGGACCATTAATGCAATTTCCTTGTATTTGGAGGAAGCTGTCTTATCATTATGATATTTTATAACCATATTGCTTCAAATGCAGTGACTGTCAATACTACTTAATCAGGTTTTACTGTGTGTGTGTGCATGTGTGCGTTTGTGCTACATTCATTTAGGGAAACTTCCTTATTTCAGCCTCTGCCAATTCCACTGTGGACAAATGCTGGGTCAAGTGTTGTTTTGCTCTGTCTGATTAAAATCAGTCAATTAAAGAGCATTTATAAAACCCTGTTGTGGCTGGAACTATCCCAAGTGCTGAGGATACTAAGAAAGGCAAAAAGAAAAAAACCATAGTTCCTGCCTTAGATGATATGTAAATAACTAGACACATAAAAGACATATCCGCAGAGTGAAAGGTAATCAGAAAGAAGAAAGTTTTCCTAGCTGGGGGGACTGGAAAAGGCCTGCAGAAGGTGAGCTTTGAGATGAATCTTGAAGGAAGCCAGGGGATTATGAGGCAAAGGTACAGCATCTCTATTAGGCAATATTTTATTACCAGAGCTGGGATCATACTATGAATACTGAGAAGTGATTAAATGACTCTTACCAAATTAATCTGACTATATTGCCTAAATATAGGCCATAGTTATAAAATGAGGACTCTTTGAAAGGAATAAATATATAGATAGGCTTGCACTAAAAGATAATTACACAAAATTACCATATTAAAAAGATATTTACTGTGAATGTTGGATGGTTTAAGAGAAGATTGAAGATGTCTTCAAAGGTTCTGGAGCTGCTATAGTGCCCACCCTAAATCCCCAGGGCTAAGGTTTATGGGATGAGTTATGTCAGTGGAAGTTTTAGCAGTAAATGCACAGCCTTCTAATTCCAGTTGGAATCAACTTCAAATTCCTCCTTGATCTCTCTGTCTCACCCTGGGAGACTAGCAGCATGGCAGATAGAAACCAATCAGTTGGCTTTTATCAGTCAGCCACACCCTAATATTGTACCAGCCAGATTTAGAGAAACAGTATACTGTACTGTTTTAAAATAACCTATGATTCAAGAGAGGCAAGATGGTATTCATGGATGGATAACTGGCAATGAAATATCAGGAAGATGTGGATCCACAGCCTGCCTTAAGTGGCTTACTAACTGTGATTCTGAACAAGTTACTTAACTTTTCAGTGGCCCCAGGAAACTCTCACAGTAAGATTAGAAATTACAATTGAAACATGACTAATATGGTTATGTATATCAGATTGGTTTCTCTCTTGGGGAGGGGGGAATCATAGGAGGGAGGGTGAAAATTTTATAAAAATGAATATTGAAAATCTCCACATTTAATTGGAAAACTAACAAAAAAATTCAAAAAAGACATTATAGTTGAATTGCCAATCTGTATTGGTAGAGGGTGTTTCCACAGCTGGAATTCTATTTACTACTGAAATCACAGGACTCTTGATTTAGACTTTTTACAGACTGATCTTTTCCAGAATATTCTGAATTAGTAAGGGTTCATTGTATTAAATAAGGTAATAGATAATTCCCTAATTAATAAACGTATCTTGAAGTGAGCACCTAGGTAGAAGAGTAGCCTCATTAAAATCATTTTTGGTTGGTTATTTTAGCTAACTTGGAATAGATAAGATCTTCTTTTCTAACTTGACTTCATATATACAAAAAAAGACCATGGGCAAGTCACTTAACTTCTAAGATTTTCCTTCTCCTCAGTCCACCAATACTCTGAAACTGGGAGTTACAAATGAGTGACTTATTTGAATTGGTAGAAGAAGTCCCCACAACGGGAGTTCCCTACACCAGTGAAATCACAGATTGGGACAAAAACCAAACCAAAAAAAAAAGTCATTTAAAAAAACTCCAGTACAACCTAAAACCCTCATGCAGTGTTGCTGGCTTCCTTTTTACCAGTGTCACTACAATGACTTCTTTACACATGTACATCTCTCTTACCTCTTTGCTGGTTTTGTGGATTCCTACAGATTCTCTTCGTAGACTTTTTTATTTTTTTGTTTTGCTTTGCATCGTTGCAGCCAGTTTGTCTCTTAGTTGATGTTGCTTTCCTCATTCTGAAAAACTTCATATATCTTCTCAAATGGTAGGTTCTGTGGCCAAATGTGCCAAATCCTGCCTAATTCATAGTTCCACCATCTGTGCACCTTTAGTGATGTACTGCAGTTCTACTAGCAATGGAATTTGTTCATTTTTGACACTCTACTAAAGCAATGGGTATAAGATGGGAATCTTAGCACTTTATTTTGCATTTCTCTAATTATTAGAGAGTCTGAAGAACTTTTCAGGTAGTTATTGATCATTTGTGTCTTTTTCAAGAAATATTTGTTCATATCCTTTGAGAGTGGATTTTATTGTATTAATTTAGGTCAATCCACATAAAATTTTGATGCCTGATTTTTATGAGAAATATTTATAATAGGGGGCAGCTAGGTGGTGCTGTGGATAGAGCACTGACCCTGGAATCAAGAGGACCTGAGTTCAAATCCAGCCTCATACAATAATTGCCTAGCAGTGGGACCTTGGGCAAGTCACTTAAACCCATTGCCTTAAATAAATAAAATTTATTAATTAAAATTTATAATAAAAACTTTTCCCTATTCATTTCATTGTTTTATTCTATGTGTATTGCTTTTTTTAGGATTTTTTTTTGCAAGGCAAATAGGGTTAAGTGACTTGCCCAAGGCCACACAACTAGGTGTCTGAGGTCCGATTTGAATTCAGGTACTCCTGACTCCAGGGCCGGTGCTCTATCTATAGCACCGCCTAGCTGCTTTTTATGTGTTGCTTTTTGTTGTAAAGAGACTATTTTTCTGTAATCATATCCACCTATTTTGCTCCTGATATTTTCTTTTATTGATTGGTTAAGAATTTTCTTCCTATCTATATCCATAGTAGAAATATTATCAGAGCCAGAATTAAAACAGGAAGACTGTGCTTTACCCCCCCCCCCAGGCACTAACATCTTTAAAAGGGGTAAGCATACTTCTTTCCCCTCAGGTTGATAGGCTAGATCCCTCATTGAGGGTGCAATCATCACAACCCTCACTTTCGTTCTATATACTCTCAAGTTATGGACTGCTGCTAACCCAGTACTTGGTCTGGAGACCTGAAAAAAATCATTGGTCTCAATAGGACTAGAGAGAGAGAGTATCAACAGCACAGTATCAACTGTTCCCTTTGCAACTCTGTTCTATATTTCTTCCTCTTAAATTCCTCCCATCTTCTGGTATTCACTAGTACCTAGCTTTCTCCTGAAAATACTATATTTCTTGATGCCCTTTTTAAGACTGACTACTCCTTCTCTCTATTCCCTTGACACACTGGAACATAGAAAGCATTGACATACCCCTTGGTCCCCACTGCTGTTTTAAGACCCTCCTTCTGCCACCATCACTCAATAACCACCTCTCCTTTATAAAGTTCATTTCATCCTATCCTGGGCCTCATTTCTCCAGACCTCCATTTCATCCTCCTTTGTCCCAAATAAGTTTAGTACCTCAACTTTGACATTAATCAAAATATTCTAACCTCTGAAATCCAGCCAACTCAACCACATGTTATCATATCATACTCTGCTCTTCAGCCCACCCCCATGTCCCAAGATAGTGGAATTCTTAGTTAAAACTTTATGAATTCTTGTCCATTTTCTTCGATTAAAAAAATTAAATCATTGATTTCATGTGGATTTATTATTAAAAGTGAAATCTAAACAAGCCTTCCCCTTTTTTGCCATAACGCTTTCCAATTTTACCAATATTAATATTGACTGGTTTCCTTGCCAACTAGTTTATTATACTGGGTTTAATCCAACAATTGCCTGGAATTTAGGGGTTCTCATTTTGAATGCTCTATTCCATTTGTTGACTCATTAAGACAAGTTTTAACTGGATTTATTTGAAATCTAATGTTTGCTTTTTGAAGTACCAAGCACATAGTAGGTGCTTAATAGATGCTTATTGACTTCACATAAAGGATGTTTTTTGGCCCCATTCTACTGACCCCAGCTCTCCATGGAGACTGTACCAAGGCTCTTCTTACCGTGCCCCCACCACTGGTCCCCTACTCTTTCATACAAGACCTGGCCTCATGCTTCCCTCAGAAAATGAAGGTCCTCTATTTTGTTCTTCCTTTCCTCCCCAAATTAACATTTTAAACCACTTTAGCATTGTGAACCACTTTAGTGTTGTCCTTCATCCTCTCCTCCTTTGCTCCAGAATGGAGTGGCTCTTTTTATTGCCAAGACCAATCCTTGGGCTTAGGTCTTCCCACAATCTGACAGCTTGCCCTACTTTTCAGCCTCTTCTTACCCACTGACTTCTTCCTTACTTCCTTCAAGCATACCCATATCTCCTCTACCTAACAGAAACCTTCACTGGACCGTAGCATAGCTTCAGGCTACCATCAAATAAGCTCTCCTCCTTTGCACAGCCAAACTCCTCCAAGAAGTTTTCTACACTCACTACTTATACTTCCTTTCCTCAAGGTCACTAAATGATCTCTTTATTGCTAAATCCAGGGCATTTTTTTGTTCCTTATCCTTCTTGCCTTATTTCTCTTCATTGTTGGATAGCGCCCTCGTTCGTTTTAATGACACTCTTGTTTATCCTACTTATGCATGTCTAACCCATCCTTCTTGGTCTCATTGCAGTATTTTCATCTATGTCTATTACCTCCTTGTAGATATGCCCCAAGGATCTGTCCTGGGCTCTCTTTCTGTCTCCCTCTGTCTGTCTGTCCGTCTGTCCGTCTGTCTGTCTGTCTCTTTATCCTACCTTCTTTCTCCCTCTCTTCCTCTCCCTCTCCCTCTCCCTCTCCCTTAATTATCTCATCAATTCCTTCCTATTCAACTATTATTTCTATGTGACTCATAGATCTCCCTATATAAAATTCTCAAATGCCTCTCTCTTGAACTCTAGGATTACATGTCTGACTTGACATCTCCACCTTCGTGTTCCATTAAATATTTAGTCTATTATTTTCTTATATTTTAATTTATTTAGCCATTTCCAAATCAAATGGTACCCACTTTGTTCCCAGTTCTTTCCTATGGCTAAAAAAAAGTGCTGCTGTGAATACTTGTACATGTTGTACCTTTCTTTCTGTCTTTGATGTTTGTAATTGAATTTTGCAAGGCAAAAGTGACTTTCCTGAGATCACATTGCTACATAGTTATTAAGGGTCTGAGGCTAGATTTGAACTCCGGTCCCCCTGATGCTAGGACCATAGTTCTATCCACCACACCACCTAGCTGTCCCCTCTGTAATTGAATTGAACTTGGAAATAACAATACCCTTGGGTAAATAAGAGACACTCTGGTCTGTCCCTTTGTGAGTTCCTGTCTGCTTTTTATAGTTTTGTCTTTCATTCCTTACTTTCACTTCTTAGTACTGTGGACTGGGAAACCAGATTGAGCATATTACTTCACCTCTCTGGGCCTTATTTCCTTTTCTGTAAAATAAAAGGGTTGTACTAGATGACCTTGAAAGCTGTTTCTAGTTCTAAGTCTATGATTCAATGGTAGCATACTCAGTGTTTCCAAAACAAAATTAATCTTTCACTTTAAACCTTTACCTCTCGCCTCCTAACTTCCCTGTTTTTGTCAAGGATATCACTTCTTCCAATTACTAACTTTAATTCTTGACTTTTGACTTTTATTCCCTCACCATATCTAATCAGTTGTCAATTTTATTACTTCTACTTCTTTAAAAATCTTTCACATCCCTCCCTTTCTCACTACTCAAACCATAACCACCCTAGTCCAAAACCTTACCACCTCTCACCTGGATTATTATAATGGATTAATTCGACTTTCTCTAGTCTCTCCTTTCTACAATTGATTCTCCAAAAATTGCCAAATTGTTGTCACTTATGCCTGGGCCTGACCATGTCCCTCCCCTCCTCCAGAAACTTCAGTGGTTCCCTATTGAATTTAGGATAAAATATAAACTTTCCTATTTGTCATTTAAAACTCTTCATTGTCTGACTCTGACCTATCTTTCTAGGCTAAATATATATTAATCATCCTCAGGAAAAGCGATCCCAAAGGACTTATGATGAAAAATGCTGTCCACTTCCAGAGAAAGAACTGATGGAGCCTAAATGCTGATTGTAGCATTCTTTTAAACTTTATTTTTCTTGGGTTTTTTAGTTTGTGTTTTCTTTTGCCACATGGCTAATATGGAAATATGTTTTGCTTAATTGCCCATGTATAACCTGTATCAAATTGCTTGGGTTCTCAAGGTGGGGAGAAGAGAGGGAGAAAATTGAAATTCAAAATTCTAAAAAAGTGAATGTTAAAAATTATGTTTACATGCAATTGAGAAAAATAAAAAATGTAATATACTAGAATAGTAGAAGAATTTTATTTGATAATATTGCATTGTTTGCATTGCTCTTTCCTTGGCTAGTCACCTTTGGCACTTGCATTCAACAAATGCATGACTAAGCGCTTACTGTATGCACACCAAGCTTTATGCTAGCTACTGGGTGAGGTGCAAAGTTTAGACAAGACCTGGACTTTGACTTTGTGGGACTTAGTCATGTTGGGGAAACAAGGCAACACAGGCAGAGCAATCGTTTTGAGACCATGTCTGATTGCCTCAACAAGTCATCCATTTTCTTGAAGAAAATGCTATCAAGTGCTGATTTCTTCACCTTTGGTTTCCCAAGATATGTAGGTTCCTTTTTTTCAGGGCACTGAACTCCTTAACTCCACTTGATCCAGTCAGTCTTTGTTTTGTATCTAAAGGTTAATTTCTCTAGTTTAATTTGAGGCATTTTTATCATTGACCTCAGTTTTAACTGGAAACTAATTAAAAGACAATTACAAAATCCTTCCTTTCCTATAGGCATTATGTTGTTTCGTTTATTAATGTTTCCAGGGATATATTCTGTACTCGTGGCCCTGATGGCTGGCAAGGCAGAAGTAAGATACAATGCTGCTATTGTGCAGCCCCCAATGATAGCAGAGTTCATCAGGGAACTTGGATTTGGAGCTATGGTGATGGAAAATGCTGACGAAGGGGATGGGGTTCTGGAACTTATTGTAAGTAAGACCTTCTTAACGCCTTCCATGGAGTACTGGGGGAATGGTTCAGAGTAGAGCCACAAAGATGGTCAGAGGGTTAAAAACAATCAAACCTTGGAGGAAAGGCTAAAAGAATTGGGATTCTTCCAGCTTCAAAAGGCATAAAGAAGATTTAATGATAGTCTGTGATATAAATGAATGATTTTCCTACAAAGGATGGTGGCTAGATCTCTTGTCATTTCTAGGAAGACTCAAAATAAAAACTTAGTTTAAAATGTAACCTGAAATATTTGAATCGGAAATGAGAAAGAATGTCACAGCATAGTCCTTAGAGATAAGAATGGGTTAGTAGTCAGGAGACATTGCAGTATCTCTGTCTTTAGAAAAGAGGAGAGATTCTCAGATATTAATGATTTCTATTATACGTGTGTCCTTTTTTTGGATGAAAATGCATTTTTTTCATTTCTTTAAGAGATAAAATGCAGTTCCTTATTTTCAAAATATATTGGAAGCTGATTTATGGAAGTTACACTAAAGCAGGGAGACTAGTCCAGATGATTTCACTTAAACCTCCTAACATCTATATGAATAACAGCCTGCTCCAATGTTGCTGCTCAGTACATGTTTCAGTAATCCTCTCTCACCAGTACTAGAGAGGGAGCCTAGGTTACAGAGAATTACACACACACACACACACACACACACACACACACACACAATGACAGAAATGCACACATACATATATGTGAAAATATATTGCCACCTGCTGGTTGCATTAGCATTTTGTCTTATATACAGCTGGGACTTAATGAGTCATAATGTGACATACAGCAAAAGGTTATTTCTGAAAGAGACAAATGTTTGTATTTAACAGGTGAGAGGAATGACATGTGCCTCCTGTGTGCATAAAATAGAATCTACCCTTATGAAAACTAGAGGCATCTTCTACTGTTCTGTGGCCCTGGCCACCAACAAAGCACATATCAAATATGATCCAGAAATTATTGGCCCTAGAGATGTCATCAGTACGATACAAGTAAGTGCCAAGATTTTCTTTTTCTCCATTATTTCATTATCAACCAGAGCTTTTTAACAAATTGATTTGCTCAACTCAAGATTTCTTATTTATTCTCTTTAGTGTTGAACTATAATCTGCAATAATTATAGATGAATTAGCCAGTTCCCTGAAAATCCCCTAGAATCATTCTTTTCTGACTAGGCAACAGAGAACAGGAATCTGGGGTACTTTATATGACCCTTCATATTTCTCCAAACAAGATTTGTCTCCAGATTCAGTCAGGAAGACTTTTTGAGTAAGTTGACTTCTCCCACTCTATCTTCCTGACCTCCTGCTGGCCGTCCTTGTCAAAAAAGAGCAGGACAGGGACAGCTAGGTGGCACAGTGGATAGAGCACTGGCCCTGGAGTCAGGAGTACCTGGGTTCAAGTCCAGTCTCAGACACTTAATAATTACCTAGCTGTGTGGCCTTGGGCAAGCCATTTAACTCCATTTGCCTTGCAAAAAGAAAAACCCTAAAAAAAAGAGCAGGGCATAGACATGAGAGACATTTATCAGGTATGACATGTGGATAATGCTAGGATTGTGCTTAGCCTTGAAATGGATATGGAAAAGTAAAAGAAATTTTGATAGTAAAGTAGTAAAAGAAAATTTGGCAAGAGACAACTTTCATGGACATCACATGTGAAAGTACATGACTATTGTTTATGCATTGGAAAAAGGAATTGAAAGACCAAATGCCTATCTATATAGTTGATTTCTCTTCTATTCAGCAATTTACTGTGTTCATCTCTAAATGAGATATTCATAGCAAGAAAAACTCATTTAAGCAAAACCATGCAAATGAGCCTCTTCCTATAACAAAAATATTGCCAAACCCCAATGAATAATACCTCATCTCTCTTTCTTTTTTAGGTTTTAGAATTGTTTTTAAGTTTTTATACAATAGTAATTTCTCAGCATACTGAGCCAAATCACTTAACTCTCCCTGGGAACAAAGAAGAGTGAGGCAAAACCACTAGATTGACAGATTGGTCTGATGTTCCCATAATCCTCCACCTCTCACCTGACAGGAAGAAGTTTTGTTTTAACATTTTTTTTAGAACCAGGATTGATCATTGCAATTAATCAAAGTTCAGCTGCTTTTTACTCTTTTGTTTTTTCATTAATATCATAGTAGTCATTGATACTAGATTTTTCTCTACTGGTTCCTTGTACTTCATTCTGTTTCTGTACAGTAAAGGAACTAGTCAGGTTTTTCTGATTTCTTCATATTTTTTGTTTATCTCATTTTATCCTCACAACAACTCTGGAATATAGGTACTATTATTAACCCCTTTTTCCAGTTGAGGAAACTGAGGCAAACAGTGTATCAATGACTTGCCCAAGACCACACAATAAGTATCTGTAGTTGTATTTGAACTCAGGTCTTGCTGACTCCAGGTACAGCATTCAGTCCATTATATCACCTAACTACCATGGATGAGTACCCACGATGTTCATAGTTTTTTGGTTGCCACAACAAAATGCTGCTATGGAGTATGTTGGTATAGTTGGGAACTTTCTTTTTGACCTTGCTATATTGTTTTGCATTGGAATTAGTATTGTAAAGGGTATAAACATTAAATGACTTTTCTTCATTAAAGGCAAATTGTTGCTGTGTGGCCCTGGGCAAGCCACTTAACCCCATTTGCCTTGCAAAAAAAACAAACAAAAAAAAGGGCAAATTGTTTTACTGAAAGTTTGGGACCAATTAATTTTTTTTATTTCAAAGGTATTTTTTTAACGATTTTATTTATTTTCAGTTTTATAATTTTTCCCCTAATCTTACTTCCCTCCCCTCACCCTCCACAGAAGACAATTTGCCAGTCTTTACATTGTTTCCATGGTATACATTGATCCAAATTGAATGTGATGAGAGAGAAATCATATACTTAAGGAAGAAACATAAAGTATAAGAGATAGCAAGATCAGACAATAAGATATCAGGATTTTTTTTCCTAAATTATTTTTTTTATTTTTTATTTATTTTAGATTTTTCAAGGCAATGGGGTTAAGTGGCTTGCCCAAGGCCACATGGCTAGGTAATTATTAAATGTCTGAGGTCAGATTTGAACCCAGGTACTCCTGACTCCAAGGCCAGTGCTCTATCCATTGGGCCACCTAGCCACCCCCTTTTTTTCTAAATTAAAGGGAATAGTCCTTGGTCTTTGTTCAAACTCCACAGTTCTTTCTCTGAATACAGATGGTATTCTCCATTGTAGACAGCCCTAAATTGTCCCTGATTGTTGCACTGATGGAATGAGCAAGTCCATCAAGGTTGATGATCACTCCCATGTTGCTGTTAGAGTGTACAGTGTTTTTCTGGTTCTGCTCATCTCACTCAGCATCAGTTCATGTAAATTCTTCCAGGCTTCCCTGAATTCCCATCACTCCTGGTTTCTAATAATTCATGTCCCATGACATACATATACCACAGTTTGCTAAGCCATTCCTCAATTGAAGGACATTCACTTAATTTCCAATTCTTTGCCACCACAAACAGGGCTGCTGTGAATATTTTTCTTTTTTTTAATTTATTTTTATTAAAGATATTATTTGAGTTTTACAATTTTCCCCCCATTCTTGCTTCCCTCCCCCCCCCACGGAAAGCACTCTGTCAGTCTTTACTTTGTTTCCATGTTGTACCTTGATCCAAATTGGGTGTGATGAGAGAGAAATCATATCCTTAAAGAAGAGAAGAGAAGTCTAAGAGGTAACAAGATCAGACAATAAGATACCTGTTTTTTTCTAAATTAAAGGGAATAGTCCTAGCACTTTGTTCAAACTCCACAGCTCCTTATCTGGATACAGATGGCACTCTCCTTTGCAGACAGCCCAAAATTGTTGCACTGATGGAATGAGCAAGTCCTTCAAGGTTGACCATCACTCCCATGTTGCTGTTAGGGTGTACAGTGTTTTTCTGGTTCTGCTCATCTCACTCAGCATCAGTTCATGCAAATCCCTCCAGGCTTTCCCCGAAATCCCATCCCTCCTGGTTTCTAATAGAACAATAGTGTTCCATGACATACATATACCACAGTTTGCTAAGCCATTCCCCAATTGAAGGACATTTACTTGATTTCCAATTCTTTGCCACCACAAACAGGGCTGCTATAAATATTTTTGTACAAGTAATGTTTTTACCCTTTTTCAATCATCACTTCAGGGTATAGGCCCAGTAGTGGTATTGCTGGATCAAGGGGGATACACATTTTTGTGGCCCTTTGAACATAGTTCCAGACTGCTCTCCAGAAAGGTTGGATGAGTTCACAGCTCCACCAACAATGTATTAGTGGGACTAATTAATTTATAGCTCCTAAAGAAGTATATAAGCAAGCCCATGTGTCCATAGTCCCTATGAGAATGACTCTTATATGAAGTAAACCTCAGAATTGTTTAAATTTTCATTGATCTTATTAATGATTTGGAACATTTGTGATTTATCTATTTCAAGTAGAATTCAGTATAACAAACTCTACAGCATTGATTCTGAGTCTTTTTGGTATAAGATTGAAATTTTTTTTCCCAATTACATGCTATGATAGTTTTTCAACGTTCATCCATTTACAAATTTATGAGTTACACAATTTTCTAACACCCTTCCTTCCCTCCCCCCCTCATTTGTGCTTAACATTTTCATAGTAGTCTTTTTATGTAAGAGGAATTAGACTTAAGGGAGAAGAAAGAAAACTTGGAGATAGGAAGGAAAAATATAAAGGAAGTTTTAAAAAACTGAACATAATATGCATTCAGATTCCGTAGTTTTTCCCCTCTGGATGTGGATGGCATTGTCCATAGCAGGTCTCTCAAGGTTGTTCTTGGTCTCTGAACTGCTGAGAGGAGCTGTATCCATCATAGTTGATCATCTCACAATGTTATTGTTAATGTTTACAATGTGTAACTCTTGGTTCTGAGCATTTCCCTCAGCACCAATTGATGCAGATTTTTCCATGTTTCTCTAAAGTCCAACCATTCATGATTTCTTATAGAGCAATGTACTCCATAGCACTCATCTACCATAACTTGTTCAACCTTTCCCCAATTTATGGGCATCCCCTCAATTTCTATTACTTTGACACTACAAAAATAAAATGCTATAAATATTTTTGAACATGTGAAACTTTTCCCTTTTTTATGATTTCTTTTGAATATAGGCCTAGTATTGTTATTGCTAGGTCAAAGTGTACCATCAGTTTTATTGCTCTTTGGACATAGTTCCAGATTGCTCTCTAGAGAATCCATTTTTAACATAAAAACTTTGGCAGATCCCTACAAAGAAATGTTACTATCTGTTAAGGAACAAAAATAGATATAGCAAAAAGTTATTGTGAGTTCAATAACAATTTGAAACGAATTTGTATTTCATTAATTATGCCAGCATCCAGACGTAAAAATGGAAAAACACGTGAGTGAAACACATAGTCTATTCGCTTTTCTCTGACAGTTCAACCTCCTCTATTGAGTCATTGAATGAGAAGGAGCCCTAGTAAACTTCTGTTCCTTTCTCTGCCCAACTTCTTGTCCTTGGATCACAGGTTGATGTCTGTGTTCTAGACTAGGGCTGTCCAATCTTACTTTTAAAAGTTTTTATTGAAACAATAGACAATATATTTTGATTTGCCATTTTAGTGAGAGCTCTGCAGTAGCTCAACTTCATTTACTAAAGCATTTAGTAAACTCACAGAGGTCCATATCAAATCACACTGTGGGGCTGTATTTTGAACAGCCCTGCTCTGGATCAACCACAGAGACACTCCATTGACATTTGTCTTACTTGGACTTGATCTGGACTTTGGACTTTTTATCTCATAGAATGTAATGTGAACATTTGCAGAACATGGTTATAGGGGAGTGGGAGGTTTCCCATTCCCCCTTGCTGTTCCCTGCACACAAGAAGAAAGAAAAGCAGTGTTAATACTGGTGCCTTGCTACTCCACAGAGGAGACTTCTCTCCTTTTCCACTTAGCAAGATTCAGTGGTCTTCATTGTGAAAGACTTTGTTATTTATTGTACATATCTTAGGATGGCAAATCTTTGCTTTTATATTTTTATTTTTATTTTTTGCCAAGTTTACAATTCATATAAACACTATCTAATCCAGGTGCTAGATCAGAAAAGATAATGGATGGCAAAGCTTTTTGTTAGTAAAATAGCAACTCTTGACATCTAGATAGCACTTGAAGGTTTGCTTAGTATCTGAAATTTATACCAACTTAGTGACATCACGGGTGTCATGATTATTCCCATTTTACAGGTAAGGAAACTTCACCTCAAAAAGGTGTCAGACTCAGGTTAGGAACCCAGGCTTCCCCTCATTTCTTAAAAAAAAATGTAACCAGACTTTATTGACAGCAATTGAATGGCCTTTTTTTTCCTGTCTCTCATCATGATTGTTGCTGTCATCTGATGAGACTTAGTTGTCTGGTTCCTTTTTTCCTTGTTCTTTTTCGTTATGACAGAATGGGTTTTGTAAATTGTCTTTTCCTGAGACACTAGGAATAGTGACTGGTACCCAAGAAACACTCACCCTGTAGTTTAGTGTTCTATCAAACCTAAGTCTTACATGACTTAATGTTCCTGGTTTGTACTGAGGATGCATGACTTTATCTGGGTAGAAGATGTGCACATCAGAGAATTGATCAACAGAGAACAGCAGCAGCACATTAACTTATGACTGTCTCTACCTTTCTATTGACCAATTTTTGAGACTGCTTCCTCAGTAGGTCTTCAAAGCTTAAGTATATAAGAACATGCCAAAGTGACAAATCATGCTTTTATGTGTATTCCTAATTGTTTGAGTTGGCAAGAAGAAGGGAGATTTAATTATCTTTTGATGAATGGAAAATCATTAATAAATGAATGATTGTCCTTCAGTTGGCTAAACCAAATAGGTGGAGAACCGACAGATAAGAAAGAGGAACCATGCCCTAATTTTTGCTAAATGATTATTACATATCAATTATTCCCTTATAGAGGAAGTGCTTATCCCTTTGAGAAATATGATTATATTTTACATAAAAGCTTGACTAAAAATCTCCCTAGTCACATATTTTAAAGTAATTTTCTCTTGTCTTTCTTTAGAATTTAGGTTTTGAAGCATCTTTAGTCAAAAAGGATCGATCAGCAAGCCACCTTGACCATAAACGAGAAATCCAGCAGTGAGTAATTCCAAGTGTCTCATTCCAATTTTGGACTTTTCATTCAGTGTTAGCATCCATATTTGAGTGTGGATGTCAGTATTTTCCTGGGTGAAGTGGTCACAGGTTCTTGTCTTTGTCTATTACATGTGATATGTAATTGTTAGCTACCTACAAAAAAGATTTTTTTTCCTTTTCTTTCTTTTTTTTTTTTAATTTTAAGGTGGAAACGAGCTTTCCTTGTGAGTCTGTTTTTCTGTATTCCTGTGATGGGACTGATGATTTATATGATGGTGATGGACCACCATCTTGCTAGTATTCACCAGCATCACAACATGACTGAGGAAGAAATAGCAAACTACCAGTCCTCAATGTTTTTGGAGCACCAGATCCTCCCAGGACTGTCTGTCATGAATTTGCTGTCCTTTTTATTGTGTATACCTGTTCAGGCAAGTGAAATGTGGATATATTTGTATACTGTGAAAACAGTCAAAGCCTCTGACAGAGAAGCTTATTTTCAAATGTAAGCAGGAAATTAACCCCAAATTCAATCTTTAAATGAGACAAAAATAATATATTGAACAATTAAATCTAAATTGGATAATTTTTCTTTTAAAAGCAAGGCAGAATGCTGTTTGTTATCAAGGTAGGAAACAAAGCATGAGCAATTACTAGCTTTAGTATTTAAATCTGTCAGTACATATTACATGTTATATGTGTTATTTCTCTGCAGAGCTTCAATCTAATCACTTAAGCAATAGATTTTAGAGTTCATTGTTTCCTGAGGCACTACCATTAGACCATTAGACAAAGTAATCTTGAAATTTGAACTGAAAAGGGCAACTGTACCTGAGGGGAGTTCTTTTTTTTTTTAATTTTAAGTCTGGATCCCTCAATTCATCAAAATTAAGGACACATTTCCAAGTTATTTCTGCTTAAGTCTACCGTAAGGGAAAAAAGAAAACATCTACTAAATTGTATATCCTGTGAAATAAAACTTGTTGAAGCCTTAGAAAAAGGGGAAGTTTTATATACAGAGTGTACTTGGCAAGAGAATGCAAGTCTCTTCCTGATGCATGTTTGTTCAAACATAATAGAAAAATCCCAGGACCATCTACTTTGTCAATTTAACAGTTCTTGCTTTCCTTTGGAAAAAACAAAAGGTTTATACTTTTGAAGGTCCCTGTAGAGTACGTCATCATAGTCCTTGCTCAAAGTCTTTTCTTTGGCTCTAAGGCCAAGGTTGGCAAACCATGATCTGAGAGAGTCAAATCCAATAATTATCACCCTGCTTTCCCCTTGTTTTTGGACAGCTGATAAGTTATGAATGGTTTTTACATTTTTAACTTGATTTCAAAATGAAAAAAACATTCTTAGCTTTCAGTTGTACCAAAACAGGTGGAGTTTACAAGCCTTTGGCCTAAGAGTAAACCCAAAGCTATTGCCTTCTAGTTCTTTCATATGGCTGTTTGTAACTCACTAGGAAAAATATCTGTGGTTCTTTGCTGTTGCAGTTTTTTGGAGGCTGGCATTTCTACATCCAGGCATACAAAGCCGTGAAACATAAGACTGCTAACATGGATGTGCTCATTGTGTTGGCGACCACCATTGCATTTGCCTACTCTCTGGTGATCCTCCTGGTTGCGATGGTTGAGAAAGCAAAAGTGAACCCCATTACATTCTTTGACACTCCACCTATGCTGTTTGTCTTCATCGCACTGGGACGCTGGCTAGAACACATAGCAAAGGTAAAAGGAATCAAGTGAGGAGGGCAATGGGATAGAAAAATGTTCTGGATGCCCATTTAAAGAGTCATGAAAATTTTTCTGATTTGATCTACTTTTAGTCCCCAGACTACTTTGTTGCTACAACTATTTTGTCATCCCAGATATTAATGTTATTTTACTTTGATTCCTTTAGCATTGTTAGTTACTAGATAAAATTTTCCTTTTTTTCCTTAGGGGAAAACATCAGAGGCTCTTGCAAAGCTGATTTCACTACAAGCTACAGAGGCAACCATTGTAACTCTTGATTCAGATAACATCCTCTTGAGGTATTTGATAATTCTTCCTCTGGAATTCTCACATTTGGCTTCATTTCTGGAGTGTGATAAAATTCCGTCAACAGATATGAAGTTTCAATAAAAGACAGTCCATGAGGGGTGGCTAGGTGGCGTAGTGGATAGAGCACCGGCCCTGGAGTCAGGAGTTACCTGAGTTCAAATGTGACCTCAGACATTTAATAATTACCTAGCTGTGTGGCCTTGGGCAAGCCACTTAAAAGCCACTTTTTGCCTTGCAAAAAGACTAAAAAAAATAACTAAAACTAAAACAAAAGACAATCCATGAAATTGTCTTTTGCAGTTCCATCTCTGACCATGTTCTTAGAAACTGTGTTTCTGTGTACAAAGCAGATGGGAGAGATGTGGGAGGAAGAGGATGTTGTCATGAGAACTTTTCATGTTGATTGCTTTCCAGTGAAGAACAAGTGGATGTGGAACTTGTACAACGAGGAGATATTGTTCGAGTGGTTCCAGGGGGCAAGTTTCCAGTAGACGGTCGAGTTATTGAAGGTCATTCGATGGTAGATGAGTCCCTCATCACAGGTAGGGCTTTTCAGGGGCTTGGTAAAGGACAGACAAGCCACAGACTATGGGATATTTTCAATCAATTGGTTAGATTGAATAAGTATTTATTAAACACCTACATTATGCTGAGATAGACAGATGAAATGACTTGCCCAGGTTCATATAGCTAATGAGTGTGAACTCAATACTTCCTGACTCCAAGTCCAGTATTCTCTCCATTGCATTGTCTTGGGATATCAAGAGAAGGAATGGAAAAATTCCCTCTCTCCAGGGACTTAGGTTTTACATGTCACATTTACAAATCTATTTGAAATAGCTACAAAATAGATAGAAGGGGGGTGGCTAGGTGGCACAGTGGATAGAGCACTGGCCTTGGAGTCAGGAGTACCTGAGTTCAAATCCGGCCTCAGACACTTAATAATTACCTAGCCGTGTGGCCTTGGGCAAGCCACTTAACCCCATTGCCTTGCAAAATCTAAAAAAAAAATAGAAGGTAGTTTTGTAGGGAGCTAGTTTAGGGCTACTTTGTTTTTTTCCAGAAGTTTTAGGGGAATGAGTACATTATGATCACTGAGAATCATGATGCTATGAAAATAATTCATCTAGCTAATTTCACCAAGCCCATTTGTTATCAAAATATCCTTTGTTTGCTTGGGCTTGGGCTCTTGTGAATATTGGAATGGATAGCCAAAGAAGTCTGTGGAATCGCTCTGTCTGATAGAGAACCTAATGGGTTCTGAAAGATTATTGAACAAGTACATTCAACCTTGTCACCTATCCCTGGTGTGGTTTTAGCAGTGCTCTGCTGCATACCTTCTGTGGACAGCTCACTGGTGCTGGGAAGTATCAAATTTAGATAAGATATGAGTCTTGCCTTTATCTTATAGCCTAGTATGGGCAAAATAAATTAACATGTGTCACTATAAATCTATCATTTTTTGCTCAATGTCTCAATTGCAGAACAAAATGCCTTTCAAGGTCTCAGGGAAATTTTTATTGAAGTTGGGATAAAGAAAAAGGTAAGTTAGACTTCCTGGAGGAAATAGTATTCTCTTGGGTTTCAGAAAATACATACAGGAATTTGAATGGATGCAGAGGGGAAGGAAGAAGGCATTTGAGGTGCAGGAAGCAAGGGTGCCTCCATTGAGGGCTCTTTGAGAGTGCCCATGCAATAGCTTTGTGGAACCTACAGAACTTGACCCACACTGGAAAGACTGAGGTAGTCTAAAATTGGCCACTCATCTTTAAGCAGTCTGGGATTAGGGATGATTGGGGCCAAGGTGGCACTGCTGGAGCAATCTCACATGAGAGCCTAGACTTTAAGCCTGTTCAGGCCTGGATCTATATCTCTAGACGTAGCCTGGAACCATCCTTTCGGGAAAGGAGTGTATGCATTATGAGGAGAAAGTTAACATTTACTAGGCATTTATTTACAAAGATTCCATCCACAGTGAAAATAATTTTTGATAATTACAGACAACACATCTACCCCTGGTTTACTTTGTTTAGAGCAGTATGGTGAGAAGAATACTCAACAGGAGTCCAAGCTCTGCAACCCCCCCAGACCAGCTCACTGTTTCTCTTATAGCCTCTTAGTCTCTAAGGCCCCCTCCAGATCTAATAATATCTGTTATATAGATGAGGTCCCTTTCTACCCTGTGTTCTGAGGATCCTTATGTTTCATTCTTGATTTCAGTGGAGTAGAAGGTCTCTAATAATTGGCTGCAATTTTCATATAATAGTGTATAAGGGAAACTGTCAGTAGTCAATGAACATTTATCATCAGTACCCTCTGTCCCTCTGATTGAAGGGTAGAGCCATGAAGTCCCAAACCTCCATTAAAGAAGAAGCCCAGCTCAGAAGCCCATCTTTTCATTCTCCTCTGGCTGCACTATGTCAGAACTTCTCTGAGATTTTTTCTAGTCACTTCCTGAGCCTGCCCCCCCATCTCCGCCACCACTTTTGTTTTCAGCTCCTTTTGTGTATTATCTTCCTTCCTTAAGTTTGGAAGCTCCTTGAACAACTGTCATTCTTTTTTTACAGTAGGATTTCCAGTGTTTAGCACAGTGCTTGCCACAGAGGTGCCTGATAAATGTTTATTGTCCATTGAAAACTACTGGTTTTGTGACCCTGAGCAAGTCATTGAACCTCTTAGTACCCCAGAAAGTTCTCTCAACCTGAGTTATTTTAAGGGTTGCACCCCTGCATTGGCAGAGTGTTTTTCTTGAGAGTTCTCTATGCTGATGAGACTACAGATTCCAGGCAGAGAAATGAAGTCTAATTGAGGATTGTCAAACTCCCTGAGAACTCCCTCCTTCTTCCCTCCTTCTTCAGGGGAAGCCATGCCTGTGACCAAGAAGCCAGGCAGCTCAGTGATTGCTGGCTCCATTAACCAGAATGGGTCACTTCTCATCCGAGCAACCCATGTTGGAGCAGATACAACACTCTCTCAAATTGTCAAGCTTGTGGAGGAAGCGCAGACATCCAAGGTGACTGGGCTGGACTGGAGAAGCCAGTGTCTCCTGGAACGTTCTTCAGAGATAGCTATGGGCTTGATCTGGTTCAAGTAGTAGCCTTGAAAGACCTCTGTAGGTATTTTGGGCCAGAAGTCTATGCAAAAATGGTCATTGAGTGCCCACTCTGGGCAGAGCATCATCATAAGCCCTAGGGAGACAGGGCAGACCATTTGGTTGCTGCTAATTTTTTTCATTGTTAATTTGGGGGTCAAGAGGAGATGTTTCTCATTGTGAAGACTAATGGACTGCCTTCTGTGGGGGGTAGGGAGAAGGGAAGCAAGATTGGGGGGAAGTTGTAAATAAAATAAATATAATCTTTCTTTTAAAAAAAGAGATGTTTCTCCACAATGCCAATCATGTACTAGAAAAAAAGAGGAAAAAGATTCGAAATTAAGTCTTTTTTTTTCATTTTTAAAATTGCAGGCTCCCATCCAGCAGTTTGCAGACAAACTTAGTGGCTATTTTGTTCCTTTCATTGTTATCATCTCTGTGGTTACCCTCTTGGTCTGGATCGTGATTGGCTTTATTCATTTTGAAGTTGTAGAAACCTATTTTCCTGTAAGTGGTTTGTAAAAACTTTATTTTTTTTATTGAGAGGAAGTTTAACATTTTCTTGTCTTTTTGTAATTAATTATGTTGGACATTGCTTTAGCTGAAATCGGTTTGTGAAAATCTCTGGTGTATATGAAGAGAAGGGGGAAATCAGGAGTTCAAGGCTAGGAAGGCCATGTTAGGCATTCAGATTAGAATATGATGTTCCTTTGGCATCTTAGTTTAGGAATTTTTTTTCATTTCTAACTTCCCCAAAACCTATACTGTCCTTTGAAAATTTGTACAATCTATTTATTTTTTGAGCATTTTTATCTTTATTTCCTTTCTCATAATTTTCTTTGACAAGCCTCTAAAGGATATTTAAGGCCTCTTCTTTCTTGCTTTATGTATCTGATTTTATGACAATCTTCGAAATGGAGTGTTGAAGAAAGGGCATATGTAGCCTGTGAACCAGAAGACATGAATTCTGAGGTCTGACTCTACTCCTAACATAAAGTGACCTTAAAAAAAATCCCTTTCCCTTTAGTTGTCTGTCTTTCCTCCTATATACAATGAAGTTTGATGAGATGATTTCTAGGGTCCCTTATGTCTCTCAAATTCTGTATTTCTGTAACTTCTGGCTTAAAAGCAAATTAGTGGCAGAGAGTGTTTATTAAAAGTCCAATGG
The DNA here is from genome assembly GCF_037893015.1 of Macrotis lagotis. NCBI lineage: Eukaryota > Metazoa > Chordata > Mammalia > Peramelemorphia > Peramelidae > Macrotis > Macrotis lagotis. Next base: position 48,888,375 of record NC_133666.1, read on the forward strand.
CTATAAATGAACAAGAGACTGTTATTTTATTCTTCAGAGGGAATCGGCCTCAGGGCATTGCTGCCAGATCCCGAGGTTACTGAATAGACTAAATGGAAAGAACTGTATATTTGTCTTATGTTTCTAGTCTTTTTGTGGAATCTAAAAAGAAGACAGATTTTTTTAAAATGGTTTGTACTGATCAAGCACATGCTTAACTGGAAAATTTCTGGGGCATATTTTGAAAGCTGTTTCTTAGCAGGAAATTTCTGTTCTGTTTTAGGGAGGGTGAGTGACTTTGCAGGATTTTCCCCAAAGGTCATTTGTTTATCCTCATCCTTAAAATCACTGAATGCTACCATTTCCCTGACTAATGAAGAAACTCAGCTCCTAATACTAAGTCTGCAGGGATTTTGATGGAAATTTAGATTTGGAGCTGGAAGGGAAATTACAGGTAGTTTAGTCTGACTTGTGAGTCAGTCAGCAAACACTCATGAAACATTCCCTGTGTGCCAGTAGTATATTAAGCACTAGAATACAAAGAAAGGGAAAGACATGGTCAATTGAGACCCCACAAGTCAATTGCAGAATGAGAATTTGAACTCAGGTCTTCTGACTCCAAATCTGCCACTCTTTCTTTAACACCACTCTCTCTCCTTTTACTCCAAATCCATTATTGTTTGTTTGACTTTGTCATGTTGTCATATAAATTAGAGTTCGTTTTTATAGATTCCAGTGAATCTCTAACTTCCATGCTCATCTCCGTTGCAGATGTAATTGAGTTTAATTAAGTGCTCTGACCCTTAGTGTGGAATTTTCCATTTTTAGCAGTGTCAAAATGAAATCCTAAGAACATTGGCCAATCTAAGAGTTGACTTTGATATAATTATTATCCAAAATGAAAAAAATGTTTCTTCCTAGATTTTTCTCTTGTAATGAAGAAAATGTATGTATTTGTAGCCAAGTATAGAAGCTAAGTTTACAGGTAGAATTCTAATGTCAAAGCATACTCCCTTCCCATTGTTCTTTTCAGCACTATATGAAGCAATAATGAGATTATTTTCTTTCTTTGCAAGGGCTACAACAAGAGCATTTCCCGGACTGAAGTGATAATCCGCTTTGCATTCCAAGCTTCTATCACTGTGCTGTGTATAGCCTGCCCTTGCTCTCTGGGTTTAGCCACTCCCACTGCTGTTATGGTGGGCACTGGGGTTGGAGCTCAGAATGGCATCTTGATCAAGGGTGGAGAGCCCCTTGAAATGGCCCACAAGGTAAGTGAAGAATAGGTACATCCAGCTGGCTCATGCAGAACTTTGGGGGCCAGAGTATGGCCCTATCATCTGCACTGGAGGCTTACTTAACCTGAACTTCTTTTCTGGGCCTGTTCACTCCGTTACCTCATACAAGAAGATGAGGACCATGGTACTGGCTCTACCTGCCTCCTAGACCCTTTTGGGAATAGTGTGCAGCTAACATTGAAGCTTTCTAAATGTGAAGGACTATCGGGGATCTCCTGTTATTCCTCTCCTTAGAGTAAGCTGTCTGTCATAGAATCTCAAACCTGTTCTTTTGATTACCTTCTTGCCAGTATGAGAAAATTCTGAGAGAATAAACTCTACCTATATATAAACCGATATAATATAGGTAGGCAATAGGCAAATTTGAGCACTGTGGGAGATGGAGCCCTGCTTCGGATGGAATCTGAACAGTTGTCAAGCCACTCTGGTACTGGGGCTCCGTTTTTGTTTCAGTCTGCTTCTGCTCCCATTCTCACCTGGTCTACTTGAGTGCTATTTCTTTCTTTTTTTATTAATATTTTATTTTATTTTTCAGCATTCATCCACATGCATATTTATAAGTTAGACAATTTTCTTCTCCCCTCCCTTCCCAACCTCCTCAGCTGTGAACAGTGTAGTGAACATTGTACATGTACATTTGTGTTTAACATGTTTACATAGTCATTTTTCTGCATGAGGAATTATAACTAAAGGAAAAGAAAGAAAAACCATGGCATAGAAAGGAAAAACAGAAGAGAATCTTTTAAAAAGTAAACATAGTGTTCATTCAGATTCTGTAGTTTGCTTTTTCCTTTTGTTTTTCTTCATTTGGATGTGAATGGTTTTATGCATAACAGATCTCCTAAGGTTGTGCTAGCTCTATGAACTACTGAGAGTTGCTGCATCCATTAAAGTTGATCAATTCACAATGTTGTTGTTAATGTGTACAATGTTCTCTTAGTTGTGCTGCACTATTTTGAATCTGAGATTCCATAGAACTCTCTGGCCTGCCTGTGAAGTGGGTTTCTGCTTCCCCACCTCTATTTACTCAGTGCCAGGCTGCCCTTGATAAAGGGTCTAGAGCAGGACTTCTTCACCTTTGTTGTGATAACTTGGACCCCTGGGAAGTCTTGAAAAGCCTCTAAGCCCCTTCGCGGAACCATGTTTTTGAATATATAAAGTCAAATGCACAGAGTTACAAAAGAAATCAATTATATTGAACTAATGATGTCCCCCTTTTTTTTCTCCTCCAAGTTTACAGAATCCCTGAACTCTGCCCCTGGACTCCCTAGGGAGTATACGAGCCAGGTTAAGAAGTCCCTGTTCTAGTTGTTTAACACATGTGTACAGTCATTAGCACAGTTATATGTAAAGGGGGTGAGGGAGGAATAGAGATGATTTACTCCAGCTCTGAGTCTCTTCTTCTTCCTCAGTTCCCCCATCTTCCCATCTGCCCCAAAATAATTGAAGGGAAGCCCTGTGTGTGTGTGTGTGTGTGTGTGTGTGTGTGTGTGTGTGTGTGTGTAAGAAGGTATTGTTTTTGCCAAATATGGAATGACCTTTCTCACCATAGCCAAGTTGATGATGGTAAGGAGTACCATGAAATGAATGTCATGATGCATCTGACTTTTGCAGGTAAAGGTTGTAGTGTTTGATAAGACTGGAACCATTACCCATGGAACCCCGGTAGTGAACCAACTGAAGGTTTTAGTGGAAAGTAGCAAAATGTCGCGCACTAAGATCCTAGCTATTGTGGGAACTGCCGAAAGTAACAGTGAGCATCCACTGGGAGCAGCAGTGACTAAATACTGCAAACGGGTATGAGATGTTCCTTGTTTTCTAACATAATGATCTCTGTATGTTGTATCTGCACAGAAAGCCCAATACATGAAATGGAATTAACTTGGGGGTATTTGAGTATCATGACTGTGTATCATTTGTATGAACTAATAGAACCAGATGGCCATGTAGTAATGCTTAAACCTCACTTCTGCTCTTGGTGAGCACATCTCTTTATTTTTTTCCTCAATTTTATTTCTCTTTACCCTTCAACTATAACCACCCAGATTTTTTCTACACAAATTTTGTGGTAAAAACAGGGAGAGATACTGAGAGCCTGGGAAAAGAGAAGAATGTTAACAGCCTGTGAGTTTCCTAAGGGCAGGCACTCGATCTTACATACCTTTGTGTCTTCCCCAGTACCAAGCATAACCTGGCACAGTCTAGACACTGAACTACCCGAATGAATGAAAAATATTTGGGTCATTCATGGCCATAGCACCATATGATAAAGAGTGCTCCACTACATTGGTTTTGATTTGTTTTTGAATCAATCAAAAAACATTGGTGAGCTTCCTGAATCACTTGCAGTATATGTCTGATAATTCATGATTAAATACAGGTTAAACTATAGTATTTACACTGGCTCAGACTAAATGAAGACCTTGCAACATTCTGAAGAGGAAACAACATCCTTCTGGTTTTTGTTTTATTTGGTCAGGAGCTGGCCACAGAAACCTTGGGTACCTGCACAGATTTCCAAGTTGTCCCAGGCTGCGGCATTAGCTGTAAAGTAACCAATATTGAAGCCCTGCTCCATAAAAGTGACTGGCAAGTTGAGGCAAATAATCTGAAAAATGCATCCTTGATGGAACTTGATGCCAATGATGGACAACCCAGTCATTCTTCTTTGATTATTGATGTCCAGAGACCCAGTAAGTTACTTTCCATTTTGTTTAGTGCCAGTTGTAGACTATTTGAGGCCAGGTAGTAGACTTTGCAACCTTGATGTCTTAAGATTAGAAACATATCAATTTGTTAACTATAGCTTATTTCTTCCCAGATTACCAAGACTACCACATAGTTAATTCTAAGTGTGTCTTAGCCTTATGTTGAACCTGAATTAGTTGATACATTGCACGAACTCACCAATGATCTTCATAAACATTCTGAGTCATTTGCATATGTATGAAATATGTTTCTATATGAATTATATTTATGATCTCAAAAGATAACATCCATTTTTTGCTCCATATATGATTTTTCTTAAAACCAAAAATAAACAGAATGCTATGCAATAATAGCACAAGATTGGATAAACATAATTTGCTTTCTTTCTTCCTTCAGCTGCTTCAAATGCTCAGAAATACACAGTTCTCATTGGGAACCGTGAATGGATGAACCGAAATGGTCTTGTCATTAAGAATGATGTGGATAGTGCAATGATTGAGCATGAGAGGAAAGGCCGGACAGCTGTACTGGTAGCCATTGATGGTAAGAGTTTTCTCCAGCTTTGCACTGATACAGAAATACCAATCATAATTTAGTAGTTAGTTATGTTGCTCTGGGCATATTTTTGAGAGTTTCTGAATTCTTCCTGGGAGAAGTATTCAGCAGTAACAGGACCAGCTAACATTTGAATACAGAGAAAAAGCAATGTTTCAGTTCATTGATAATTCCATTGTTCTGCTTTCACATAATTGAATTCTCTTACATTTGCTTTTGCCTGAACCATTCTGTACTTCTCTGACCTGTATTTGATGGTAATGTCTAATAGAACAGAAATGAAGTATCACTATATTTTGATTTATTCTTCCCATTCAATATTTTATTATGATTATGTTAGGTCTGGGATGAAGCTGCATCATAGCACTTCATCTTCTATTTGTAAATGGGCCACTAAACAACTCAGTCTTCTAATGTGAAGTGAACTTTCTGTGACTCTTCAAATTAACTATGTTTGGGACTATTAGCAGATAGCTGTCGGAGAGAAATGAGAGGCTCTTTTATTATTCATCGCTGTTTTCTTCCTCATTCTCCTTTTCCTGCTCTCTTCATTTTTGGCAACATTTTGATAAGGAAAAATGAAGATTACTTGCTAGTTTTGCATTCTAGACTTCATATGCGACTCACAGTCATTTGATTTGATATGTCCTGACCAAGGCAGGGCATCAGTTGATTGGAATTCATAGCTTTGGGTTGCTTATGTACTAAGCCAAATATATTTTGTCCATGGCACTGTTTTAGGTGTGTTGTGTGGGCTGATAGCCATTGCTGACACAGTGAAGCCTGAAGCAGAACTGGCTGTCCATACACTGAAATCTATGGGCTTAGAGGTCGTTTTGATGACTGGAGACAACAGTAAAACTGCTAGGTCTATTGCCTCCCAGGTGAGTTTCACATGACTTTTTTTTCAGGAAAGGGGGAAGGTGAATCTTCTGCTGCATCTCCCCCTTTTTTTACTCTCTACTAGAGATTAATCCCAGAGCCCACCAATCAGCATTAGCTATTTCTAGTGTTCTTCCTAACTGAAGAGAGAGAGAGAGACAAGGAAGATAGGATAGTGCCTTAGCAGATGGGGAGCATCCCTTAGAACAACATTGGTTCAGACCATGATGGCTGTTCTCTGCAGTTTAAGTGTTTGAGGTGGGAGAGTGAAAAACTTTCTACTAAGTTCTGTAGCATAGGACATTTGTGCTACACCTAATCCTGATCACTCAGTGACCAAGTCCTAACAAGCCTTCCTTCCCTTCTTCCCCTTCCTTTTGATTCCCTTTGTTCTCACTTTAATTCAGGCTCTCATTGCCTCTAGTAAAGATCTCTAGTCTCTAATTCTTCCTGTGAATCATTACCAGATTAATCTCCTTAAAATAGAACCTTGATCATGACACACTCTATCCAAAAAGCCTACTGTGACCCATTATGGTCTGCAAGATTAAGTCCAAACTCATTGTCTATGCTGTCAAAGTTCTCCAAATTATTGTCCTCCAGATGAGTAGGCATAAAAGTATTATATTACAGTAGAACACTAGAGATCTTGGAATCAGGAATCCCAGGTTCGTGTTCTGGCTCAGATGACTTGAACATTTGCTTTGATGGCTGAGGGCAATTTGCTTAACTGTTTGGGGTTTTTGCAAAACAGGATCAATATTAGAGTTTTGTGAGCTCAGGGCTTTGTAAACATTGAAATCCTTAGAGAAGTAAGAGGAGGTTCACAGAACCTCTCCGAGTCTCAGTTTCCTCATCTTTAAGACAGGGTACCTAGGAGGATGGAGGCAAGACAGCAGAGGAAGACAGGCAGGAACTCCCCTGAGGGTCCCAAATTCCCTTCCAAGTAGCTTTCAAATAACATGTCAAAATGAATTCCGGAGTAGCAGAACCAACAAAAGGGTGAAGTAAAACAATCTTCCAGTCCACGACAATGTAGAAGGTCGGCAAGAATGGTCTTTTTTGGGGCAGCTAGGATAGAGCACCAGCCCTGGACTCAAGAGGAGCTGAGTTCAAATGTGACCTCAGACACTTTATAATTAATGACCTAGCTATGTGACCTTGGGTAAGTCACTTAACCCCATTGCCTTGCAAAAGCTTTAAAAAAATGATCTTTCTCACTAAGGTGAGAATGAAGCACAGTCTAACACAGGCTGCATGCACCTAGGCAAACTAGGAGCAGGCTTTGGGGGCAACTGAATCATCCTCCCCAAGATAGTAAGGGTGTTGGACAACTGATGAGAAAGAGACTATCAGGAATCCTTTGTTAGCACTGGGTACAGGACTCTTTCTTGCTCAAATATGGTTCTGGGTGGCAGTCCCAGGGTGAGGAGGAGCACTAGTTCGCTAAAGCATGTAGCTGCTGGGGAGTGGGCATCCTGGTCACAGTTCCAGGGTGGAAAAGAGTACTTCTGTGTTCACTCACAGATGAGAGCACAGGATAATAGTGACCTCACTTCTCCTAAGTTCATACCATCTTAGAAGAACTGAAAACTTACAGACCTCTAGAACTAGCTCTGAAAACTGTAGCACCAAAAATCCTGATGCTTGGAACAGTGCCCTTTCCACCCCAGGAATAGAACTCAATTTTTTTTTAATTTTTTGTAGTTTTCCCCTTAATCTTGCTTTCCCCCCACCCCCACAGAAGGCATTCTGTTAGTCTTTACATTGTTTCCAGTGGTATACATTGATCTAAGTTGAATGTGATGAGAGAGAAATAATATCCCTAAGGAAAAAAATAAAAGTATTGTGCCTGATTATTGCACTAATGGAATAAGCAAGTCCATCAAGGTTGGCCATCCCCCTCATGTTGCTGCCAGGGTGCACAATGTTCCTCTGGTTCTGCTCATTTTGCTCAGTATCAGTCCATGCAACTCCTTCTGGGCTTCCCTGAATTCCCATCCCTCCTGACTTCTGATAGAACAAGAGTGTTTCATCGCATACATATGCCACAGTTTGTTAAGCCATTCCCCAACTGAAGGACATTTTCCTTAATTTACTATTCTTTGCCACCACAAACAGGGCTGCTATAAATATTTTTGTACAAGTGATTTTTTATACATTACTAAAATACTCTTAAGAGCAAACATAATACCCCCTCCCCCCAAAAATATAGACCCTCATGAGAAATAAAGTAAAGAGAAAAAAAATGTTCTTCAGTTTGAGTTCTGATACCATCAGCTCTGTCTCGGATGGATCCCATTTTTTATGCTAAGTCCATTATAAAAGTTACTTCCATATTTTTGCACTGTTGCTGTTGCTAATTGTAATTCCCTCCATCCATTCCTCCCCACTACCATATATTATATTTTCTCTCTCCTTTCACTCTGTCCCTCTTCTAAAATGTGCTGTAGGGTGGCTGAGTAGTGCAACAGACTGATCCTGACCCTGGGGCCAAGAGACCCCGAGCCCACATACCACCCCTAAGACCCAGCAACCACCCGACCCCATGGTCCCGGACAAGCCACCTAGTCCCTTGCAAGAAGTAAAAAAGAAAATGTGTTATATCTGACTATTCTCTCCTATGATCCGCCCTCTCCTCTATCACCCATATCCCTCCCTTTCCCCCTTCCCCCCTTCCCCCTTCTCTCATTTTTTACTCTAGATGTCTATACCCTATTGAGTGTGTATGCTGTTTCCTCTCAGCCATTTCTGATAAGAATAAAGGTTCTCTCATTCCCCCCCTCACCTTCCCCCCTCCCATATCATTGCAAAAGCTCATTGTAGGGGTGGCTAGGTGGCGCAGTGGATAATGCACCAGCCCTGGAGTCAGGAGTACCTGGGTTCAAATCCAGTCTCAGACACTTAATAATTACCTAGCTGTGTGGCCTTGGGCAAGCCACTTAACCCCATTTGCCTTGCAAAAAAAACCCTAAAAAAAAAGCTCATTGTAAAATACATACATATATATATATATATCTTTTATACAAAATATCTTAGCCTATTCCACCTCTCCTTTCTCTTACTCCCAGTGCATTTCCCTTTTAGTCATTAACTCCATTTTTGCAATATATTGTATCTTCAGATTCAGATCCCTGGACTGGGCTGGGCTGTGCTGCGGTGGCAGCTTTTTCCCAACCCCTGGTCCTGGTGAAACATACCTTTCCTGTGGAACTTCTAAGTTATCTTGGACTGGGAAAATGTATTCCTTCAGTCTTTCTGTGGGCTCTGCCCCTCTAAATTTTGGCTAGAGTCATAATTTGTTGGCTTTTGGAATTTGGGGAAGAAGGAGTTTCTGGGAAATGCTGTCTTTATGCCACTATCTTGGCTCCAACCCCCATATAAAGTTAAAATTTAAGAGATAGACTGAAAAAAATAAGCAAAGAATAACAACAAAAAGAAACAGATCATAAAAAACTAGTATGTGATAAAGTCAAAACACAATCTCAGAAGACAAATTGAAGCAACTATATACAGAGATAGGGGGAAAATGGGGAAAAGAAACTATAGTGATGCAAGTGATGCAAGAAAAGCATGAAGGGGGGCAGCTAGGTGACACAGTGGATAGAGCACTGGCCTTGGAGTCAGGAGTACCTGAATTCAAATCCAGCCTCAGACACCCAATAATTACCTAGCCGTGTGGCCTTGGGCAAGCCACTTAACCGCATTGCCTTGAAAAAAATCTAAAAAAAAAAAGCATGAAGAAAGATTCAACAGCTTGGGAAAGGAAACACCCAAAAACCTGAAGAAAACAGTACCTTAAAAAACAAAATGGACCAAATGGTAAAAAAGGCACAGATATCCAGCAAAGAGAAGAACTCCTTAAAGCGCAATTGGTCAAATGGAAAAAGAGGTACCTTCACTAAAGAAAAGAACTCCTTAAAAAGAAGACTTGATGGGGCACCTAGGTGGCGCAATGAATAGAGCACCGACCCTGGCATCAGAAAGACCTGAGTTCAAAAGAAAACTTGACCAAATGGAAAAGGAGGTACAAAAACTCACTGCAGAAAATAATTTCTCCAAAATTAAAATTAGACAAATCAAAGCTAATGACTTTGTAAGACATCAAGAAACAATCAAACAAAATACAGAAAATGAAAAAATTAGAAGAAAATGTGAAAGATCTCACTGGAAAAACAACTGATCTGAAAAATCAATCATTGAAGAGACAGTCCAGAGATAATATTGGCCTACCTGAAAACTATGATAAAAAAGCCTACACAACATCTTTCATGATATTATAAAGGAAAACTGCCCTGATATCCTAGAATCAGAAGGTAAAATAAAAATGGAAAGAATCCACCAGTCATTTCCTAAAAGAGATCCCAAAATGTAAACTCCTAGGAATTATAGTCCAGTTCAAGTCAAGGAAAAAATATTGCAAGCACCCAGAAAGAAACCATTCAAATACCTTGCAGCCACTGTCAGGGTAACACAAGAGTTAGCAGTTTACATTAAAGGATCTGAGGGCTTAGAATATAATATTTCAGAGAGCACAAGAGCTAGGATTACAAAAAAAAATCACCTACTGAGAGTATAATCCTTCAAAGGAAAAAAATGGATATGCAGTGAAAAAAAGGACTTTCAAGCATTTCTGATTAAAAAGACCTCAACCAAAAGAAAATAGACTTTCAGATATAAGACTTGAGAAAAGTATAAAAAGATAAATGGGGGGGGGGGGGGCGCTAGGTGGCTCAGTGGATAAAACACCGGCCCTGGAGTCAGGAGTACCTGGGTTCAAATCCGGTCTCAGACACTTAGTAATTACCTAGCTGTGTGGCCTACTTAGTAATTACCTAGCTGTGTGGCCTTGGGCAAGCCACTTAACCCCATTTGCCTTGCAAAAAAAAAAAACCTAAAAAAAAAGATAAATGGGAATGAGAAAGAAAAAATCATGAGGGAATTTCATTAAATTGTTCCCATTCCTATATAGAAAGATGATACTTGTAACTCCTAAGAACTTTATCCTTATTAAAACAGAAGGATTGTACATAAAGGGCATAGATGAGTTATGATGGGATGATATGAAAAAATAACATTAAGGAGTAAGAAGAATTTAATGGGAGATGGGTAAATTATTTCACATAAAAGAAGTATGAAAGGACTTATACAGTGAAGGGAGATGGGGGTATAGTAGACAATACTTAAACCTTACTCTCAATGGAATTGACTGAAAAGGAATAGCATCCACACCTAGTTCAGTAAAGAAATCTATCTTGCCCTACAGGGAAGTAGGAGAGAAAGGGAGTAATAAAAGAGGACATGGATTGGGAGAGGCAATTGGTCAGAAGCAAAACACTTGAGGAGGGACAGTATGAAAAGAGAGAGAGAGAAAAGGATAAACAGAGGAAAAAATAAGTAATCATAACTCTGGGAAAATCTTCATAGTAAGTTAGGTATGTCCTTACATGTATTAGATTGACTAATATTGACAGAAAAGGAAAATGATCAATTCTGGAATGAATATGAGAAAATAGGGACACTAACTGGTAGAATTGTGAACTGATCCAACCATTCTGGAAAGCAGTAAAATCATGCATACTCTTTGACCCAGTAATTTCACATAGCTAGAGCTAGCTAGCTAGCTAGCTAGATAGACAGATAGTTATAGATATATAGATATGCATTTAGATACATTCAAAAATAGTTCTAGCAGGTCTTTTTATGGTGGCAAAGAATTGGAAATCAAGGGGATGCCCATCAATTGGGAATGACTGAGCAAGTTAGAGTGTATGAATGTGATGGAAGACTATTGTGCTATAAGAAGTGAAACAAGCCTGATTTCAGAAAAACCTGGAAAGATTTATATGAACTGGTACAGAGTGAAGTAAACAGAACCAGGCAACAGTAACAACAGTTTTGTACAGTGCTCAATTACGATTGGCTTGGCTGTTCTCAGCAATATAGATGATCCAAGACAATTCCAGGAGACTTAGGATAAAAACTGCTACTTCCAGAGAAAGAACTGATAGAGTCCAAATGTAGATCAAAGCATTATTTTCATTTTATTTTTCTTGGGGGGTTTTTTGGTATGTGTTTTCTTTGAAACTATGACTAATATAGAAATTTGTTTTGCATGATTGCACTTTGTATAAACTGTATCAAATTGCTTGCCCTCTCAGTGAGAGAGAGGAAAGAGAGAGAGAGAAAACTCAATTTTTTTAAAAGAATATTAAATTGGAAAAAATAAAATATTAATAATAAATTCCCTTAAAAATAATAAAATAAATTGGGGTAGCTAGGAGACATAGTAGATAGAGTACAGTCCCTGGAATCAAGAAGATGAGTATTCCTGAGTTCAAATCTAGACTCAGACAGTGTGTGGCTCTGGACAAGCTACTTTACCTTGTTTCCCTCAGTTCCTCATCTATAAAATGAGCTGGAGAAGGAAATGCAAAACACACCAAAATCTTTGCTAAGAAAACTCCATATGGTGTTATTGAGAGTCAGACACGAATAAAAATGACTGGACAACAACAAAAATGAGGATAAAAATAATGCCCATTTCTCAAGGATTTTGTGATGACTAAATAAAACTATTGTATCCTAAATGTCTTCCTCAATGTACTATAATCTTTCTCCCTCCAGGGCTTTTCTGGAACTCTTTTCCTATACTCTTTTTTGGTTCATTTTTCCTCTCCAAGTTCTCTTCCCCACCTTCAGTGCCTTTCTCAATCCCCTCTTCCTCTGTGAAACTATGCACAAATGCTCAATCTCACATGGATCGCTCCATTTTCTAAAGCTCTCAGGACATTTATGGTCCAAACCACTTATTTTCTCCTCTCTATTTTGAGTTAGTCTTAATCCTGAACTAGATGGTAAGCTCTTTGTCTTCTACTTTTTGCTACCTAGTACAGTGCCTAACATGCCGATTGAATTAAAGAAGCATTTGTTTCCTTTCCCTAGGTGGGCATTAAAAAAGTTTTTGCTGAAGTCCTTCCTTCACACAAGGTTGCTAAGGTGAAACAGTTGCAAGAGGAAGGGAAGCGTGTAGCAATGGTGGGAGATGGGATCAATGACTCCCCAGCGCTGGCTATGGCTAATGTTGGAATTGCCATTGGCACTGGCACAGATGTAGCCATTGAAGCTGCTGACGTGGTTCTAATAAGGGTAAGTCTTGTGACTGGACCTTTTAGAGAAGCTAACTCATCAGATGTTGAGAAATCCAGCTACTTCCCTGTTGAGATAACTCGTGTCATAAGGTGCTGAACTTGAGGTCAGGAGGGACTCAATTTGGATCCCATCACAGACACTGAGTCAGCTATGCAGCCCTAAGTGGGACACAGAATCTCTCTGAGCTTCAGTTTTCTCCTCTTTAAATAGGGACAAAAGTAGTGTCTACCTCCCAACGATTTTGTTAAATGAGATAGCATGTGTAAACCTTTGCAAAAGGGTTTTGCAAACCTTAAAACACTAAATGAACATCAGAAGTTGTGGTTATACTTTTGTGCTGCTCTGCTTTGAATGGTGACAATTCAGGGTCAGGGCTTTAGGATGTGCTTACTAGTTAGTTATTCTTCTACTTTTCTATAATCTAAATGAAAAAGGTAAACGAGGTAGAGAGTAAAGTACCTTTCTCATGAGTTCAGAAAACTTCCATGTTTGGCGTTCATGGCACACTCACAGTCCAATATTTGTCCCTGTTTATTGTCAACATGAACTTTGGTATCGAATATTAGGTGATAGGTACATGAGAAAGGTGATGGACATGGAAGATTTCTTGTCACTTGCCCAGCTTTCCTTTAAATATTTTTTTTTGAAGTTTTGTTGATGCATTTTGTTTTGATACCACAGTTGTCTCCCCATCCTATTGAACCCTCTTTTGGACCAAAGAAAAATATTTAAGCAAAATTGGTAGACCCGGCAACCAGATGCGACAATGTCCTCTACTCTGTTGTCAAATAAATTTTCCTCAGGTGTAGATCTGACCACGTCGTGTTCATATTCAGTAAACTCCATTGGCTTTGTCACCTCCAGGGTCGAGCTTAAAATTGATAGTCTAAGCTCTTCCCATCCTGTTCTCCTACCTTTCTAGACTTCTTTGACCTTACTCCCTTCTAAATGCTGCAGTCTAATGATACTTGCCTTCCAGCCGGTCCATCTCCCAATTCTGGGATTTTTAGTGTCTGACTCCATGCCTGGAATGCTCCCCCTCCATGTGTCTGCCTCCTGGATTTCCTAGCTTCCTTCAAGTCCCAACTAAAATCCCACTTTTTGGGAGAGCTCTTTCCTGTACCCTCTTGATGCTGGTACCTTCCTTTGGTCGATTATCTCCAGTTTATCATGTGTATATGTATTTTGACAATACTTGCTTTCATGGTACCTCTACCATTAGACTGGGAACTCCTTGAGGGCAAGGACTGTCCTTTGCCCTTTTTTGTATCCCCCAGTACTTAGCACATTGCCTACAGGTCACATGGCATTCACTTAATAAATGTTTATCAATCAACTGACTACCTGACTGTGCATACCACATTCCACATCTGTAGTTCCCGACATTTCTGCTGAGATGAGAAAGTTGTATACTGCTTTATAAATTTTTCAAGACCAAGATTGTCTATTGCAGTTCATCAGTTTAATTGTCTTTTTGTTTTATTTTGTCCATTATTGTAATCATTGTGTGTGTTATTCTTCTGATTGTTTACTTTGATCTGTACCAGTTCATTCATGTTGCTCTAAGCTCCTCATACTCATTGTTTCTTAGAGCAAAATATTTCATTATACTCATATAATACTATTTGTTAAGCCATTCCCTGTTTGATGAGTACCCACTTATTTCTGGGTTTGTTTGGGGTTTTTTTTTTGCTGCCACAAAAGACTTGTCATGAATAGTTTGGTAAAATGAAACCTTTCTTTGTCCTTAACCTCCTTTTGCTCATTTTTTTGGAAATGACTTACCATCTTGTTTCATCTTCATATCCTACAAATTACATAGGTTGACTTCTAATAAAATCCTATTATTCCAAAAAAATTATCTGAAGCTTGCTAAAATGACATTTGACTTATATTACCATGTACAAACCTAAGTACATTTTCACAGCTTCAGGAAAATTTTCTGAAAACCAGTTTTGCATTTCCAAGGTTAACTGTCAGATTTGTAATGAACGATATTATCATGAGGGAATCATCATTTTCCCTCTGTAAGGAAACCAAATAATTATAAGTGACGACAGAATCTCTTCTTCATGTACCGAATGCTTCTATTTTCAGAATGATCTTCTGGATGTGGTAGCAAGTATTGACTTATCAAGGAAGACCGTCAAAAGAATTCGAATAAATTTTGTCTTCGCTCTGATTTATAATCTGCTTGGAATCCCTGTAGCTGCTGGTATGAAATAATTACTCTTTTTATTCCTTAGAAGTCATTCCAATTTTGTGAAGGGGTGAATTTGGATTTCTAGATTGGTTTTCAGGATATGGTTATTGGGTGTGAATTTCTGGTGTGGTAGGAGGTTATTCAACAAAACCAAAAATTTTCCACAATGCACTCTGCTATTTTACTTTTTGGGAATGGAGAGCATTTGGCTCTTCTTCACTTTAGGCAAATTGATTCAAAAGGGCAACCAACTCAAAGCAGTAAGCCACACAAGCATTTGAATGCCTACTGTGTGCAGGTCCTTTTAAGGGGCTAGAGAGGCAAGTGGACCGTATACATTGTCTGTGACCTCATAGCCTCTATTTGGAAAGACAAAATGGAAACGAACAAGTTCATGAAATCAGTTACAGACCAATTTATTCAATAAGTGCAAAACAAAAATATTTAGGGGGTGTAGAATAAATGAATATTCTTAAGCTAAATAAAATTAATTAGGAAAAAAACTTCCTGGAGAAGGTGAGCTTTAATTAACGATTAAGGGAAGATGAGGAATTTGTTTCTCTTGTCTCCTCACTATATTGTAATCTCTTTGAGAGTTTAGCACAGTGTCTGATGTGTAGTAGTAGGTAATGAATGTTTACTGAGATCAGAAACTGCTTTCCCATTTCATGGACCACCTTTCTCCTCCCACCTCAAGTATGGATCAAGCAGTAGCCACTCAAATTCTTGCTAACTGATTGAGGAGCTTGGACTGTAGGAGGAAAAACAACTAGATAGGGATAGATAGCTTAGCTCAACACAGAAGAATACCTTAGTAACAAGATGTGAGGTTGGTGATGTCCCAAGGTGAAAGTCAAAGTTTTATTAGTCCCAGTCAAAATGGCCACAGTCATCAGAAGGGAGTCGCCTATTACTGCTGGAATACCAGAGAAGATCACCCCTTGTCCCCAATCAGCATAAGACCAAGATATGATTCTAAATCTATCTGCTTGTTGGAAAAATCTTAACAATGTCATAGATTCAGAGCCCTAACTCTGAGCCATGTTTGTTTTCTAGGTGTCTTTATGCCCATTGGTTTAGTTTTGCAGCCCTGGATGGGTTCAGCTGCTATGGCCGCCTCATCAGTTTCAGTGGTGCTTTCTTCATTGTTGCTCAAACTGTAAGTATGGTGGCATGGCCAAACATGTTTTCCCTAAAGCATTTTGTGTGTCATAGACCCTTTGGATGTCTGATGAAATCTATGGACCTCTTCTCAGAGTAACATTTTCAAATGAATATTTCTGACCTGCCACTCTTGTTGTGACTCCCAAGAGACATTCCTTCCTGGAAGAGTGTATATCAGTTTCTTTTTTGTTTTGTTTATAACATTTTTCTATTGTATCCATTTGTACTAAAGTAGGCAATTTGAAAAAATAAAACCCTGTGTTCTCTTACTTCCACATCCATTGAGCAGAGGGACTCCTTTTGTAGCGTGAAAGATGCAAATTTGTGGGTCCCAGATGCTGAGGATCCAGAAGGAAAATGCCTGATACAAAGAGTAAGAGTTTCTCTTTAAAGTGAGGTGACACTGAGACTAAGACTAGCCCCTGGAGAGGTCTGCCTGACTGCCCCTTCTCTGGGGGAGGGCTGCAGTTACTGATACTTCTAATCACATCTGCCCTGGTCTAACTGATATTGGCCCTGGGTACTTGTCAGGTAGATTGTGTCAGTGAAAGGCGTGTGAAAACAGCTTTGCCCTTCCTTCCCCTGCCATTTAATAAAGCAGATAGAAACAAGCTCTTCTCAGGTAAAAAATGAGAACCATCCAAAGATACACATGAGTCCCTATAGTACACACTTTTTATTATTATATAATTTGGTATGACTTGTATTTTGCTGTAGCATTTCTCCCATCCACATTTATTTATTCCAGTATTTCATTTTTAATTAATAATTTATTTTATTTTTCCAGTTACATGTCATGAATGTTTTTCAACCTTCATCCACTTGTATGTTACGCAGTTTTCTTCCACCCTCCCCTCAGCAGGTGAACTGTCTAATGAACCTTGTACATGTTTCTGTTTAACATGTTTATGTATTAGTCATTTTCTATATGAGGAATTAGGACTAAGAGAAAAGAGAGAAAACCATGTCATAGGAAGGAAAAACAGAAGAGAAATTTTTAACGTAGTGTTCATTCAGATTCTGTAGGTTTTGTTTTCTTCTTCTGGATGGGGATAGTATTGTCCATAGCTGGCCTAATAGGATTGTCCTAACTCTCTGAACTGCTGAGAGAAGCTGCTGCATCCATCAAGGTTGATCATCTCACAATATTGTTGTTAACCTATAATGTGTTCTCTTGGTTCTGCTCCCTTCTCTCAACATATTCCAATATTGTAAACTAAGTTGTACTTTTCTGTATTTCTAGTTATAAAAAACCTACTTATGAGAAGTATGAACCGCGGCCTCACTACCAGGTAGGCCGGAAGAGTCCTTCAGAAGTGAGTGTTCACATCGGCCTTGATGATGCCTCCAGAGACTCTCCCAAGCTTGGTTTGCTGGACCAGATAGTCAATTACAGCAGAGCCTCAATCAACTCCCTGTTGTCAGATAAGCGTTCCCTGAACAGCATTGTTCTGAGTGAGCCAGACAAGCACTCACTTCTGGTTGGAGAGTTCCGGGATGATGATGACACCTCATTGTGAAAAAGCCCCGCCATTGCTGCTGGCCAGACCTCACTGTGCACTGATGGAACTGAGGTTTAGGAAGTCATCTTAGTTTTGTCAAAAGTTAATGTTGCAAGGATTTGGAGTTGGTCTTGTGTTCTGAGATATTTGTGGGGCGTGGAGGGGGTAGTTGTCTCATGAGAAAAGTATCTTTTTCAGCACATCCACTTTGAAGCTATTTGTGTCTGGTTTCAATGATTTTCAGTATTTTTTTAACCTGAAAAGATAGAACAGCAATGGAGACCCACAGAAGCTTCTCGGTAGTGCTATTAACTGATTGGTCAGATGGTTTGAGGATTTGATGAGACACCCCCCCCCAAATAAAAGCCCAGTAAATAACTTAAGAAGTATACCTCTTTCAGGAGATGGGCACTGAAGGAGTGGTGGCTAGAGCTGCTTGCTTGGTTGTATAACCTGCCTTCCTTCAAGTGCATGAAGAATGACTCTCATGGCTAAGCACAAGACCTGGGAGAGAGGAAGGGAAGCAGTGGAAGCCATTCAGGTGACACTTAGCTGTGCCTTACCTGCAAATTTTTCTCCAAGAATCTTTACCTTCTGAAGCTGTTAGCACCTAGTTTTTGGTGAGGATGAGCATTTGGCTTTCTTGAGTGAGCTTCACTGGGTTGGGTTGAGTTGGGTCAGGTCAGGTCAGGTTGGTCTGGAAGGGTTAACATAACTTGAAAGCCTTTTTTACTAGTTCTCCCTTGCTCTTGCTTCCTGGCCCTCTGGGGTGAAAGAAGTGAAAGGACTTTGTAGCTTTCTTTGTGCCACCACACTCCCAGGCTTCTATTTTTCCAAAGATATCAGTTAGTTCTGATTTCAGTTGTCACCCTGCCCTGTATAAATGTGATTCGTGGATCATACTGAGATCAGTTCCAAGGAGCCATTCTCAGTAAAATCACTATTACCAGCATCTGTTTTAGCCTTGTCTTCACTGAATTTTCCCACAGATAAACATTACCTTATTTAATATATCTGTTATTTGCATACACACACAATTCCTTTGCCTTGAGCTTTTTAGGAAAGAGTATGTATTAATATTTATCATTTGATAGATTGTCAAATCTCTTTTAGTGCTTTAGGTAACATTTCCAAGTTATTTTAAATGAATGCCAATAGTTTAAAATTGCTTTTGTTTTAAAACCTCTCTTTTTCTCTGAATTAAAATATAGAAGTTACTTTTTACCTAGAGTTACACTTCTAAACATAGTGTATACTGTTTTCTTCTAGTTTGATATATTTATACTTAGTATAGTATATACTATATAGTATATAGTATATACTTAGATGGGAAATTTTAAGGCTTGTTCCCTCTGTCATATGGGCTTAGAATTTCCCCTCTTACGTGATTGGGAATGAGGAAGTGAATCAAAGGTTTCCATTGATATATCTCCTTCTGTGTCTCTGTTATTTACAGGGTGTTGTTTTTGTAGAGACTACGCATGAGAAGAATTCATAAACAAATGCTCAATTTTTTGATCCAGTTATTTAAATGTTTCAGCTGGAAGGAGATTATTTACCTAAGGCAACCTTGTGGAACAGGATCGAAAAGCAGCCTAAAGGGAAACATCAGTCATTCATTCTCATGCCTTTTCCCCTTCCCCACACAAAACAAGACCTTTCGTATATCATTTAATAGTATCTTTACAAATTCAGAGGAAGTCTAATTTGAGTCTTAGGATCAAGAGACAGACAGAGCTGAAACGTTCTATGAAGGTGCTATTAGTGTAGAAGAGTAAACTCATTTTAGGGAAAGAATGACCTTGTGTGTCTCGACTCTCATTCGAGCCTCCTTCTGAGACCATCTTCCACGCATCCAGATTTAGTTGTAAGGTCTCTTTATTTAATTTCAGGAGCTTTTTGTGCCATCTTTTATTTTTAGAGATTGCTTCTAGGGAGAAGCAGCAAAGGTGGCAAATACAAATTATGTTTTCTACTACACTCCGGAATAAATTTTTTTCAAGTCAAACAATCTCTTTCCTAAGGAGATTTGGTCTTAGCTAGTATTTCCAGCGATGTCTTTGTCTATGAAGTTGTCTTTTGGAGCCAATGGTCACACTCTGGGTTGACTGCCATGTTTGCTGCCCTGGGAAAGAACTACTCTCATAATTTCAGAGTCATGACTTTGCTGTGGGAACAGAAACTTTTTTGTTCAGGACTGAGTCTTGCTTTATATCTGCAGCCATGTTTTGGTTCTCTTCTCTAAGTCTCTTCTGCAAGTCACGGAACTATTGACTTCAGATTAGGTTATGGAGGGGAACAAAAACATTACTCAGAGCTTGTAGCAAGAGTTGTAAGAACAAATATATATTTTTTATATTCAAAATTCAAATGATTTATATTTGTTTCTGATATTTGAAGTTCTTTATTTGTTCATTGATTTCTGCATCCATTCAGTAGATCATGCATTTAGATTTAACAAGTGCCCTTTGGTACCCATCTCTTGTTTAGACCGAAATGTGGGCTGCCTCCAGGCTTAAACGTCTGGAGATACCTTCTGAATTTAGAAGCCTACAATCTAGTTAATGCGTTTTGTGCCGTAGAAAAGACCCAGGAAGTATGGCTGTCTAGTGTGAAAACAAGACTGTCTTCTTCACTTCCCAAACTATATGTGTTTTGTGATTTAGTGTCAACCTATTAGAAAGTCAAACATGCTGCTTTGTGAACAAATGTTTTTATTTTACAATGGTCTCCAGTTCGTGTGTACAGAATGGTTGCTATAGCACTTGAAATGTTTGTAGTAGTATATATGTGCAAACTTTTTTCTGTACACATTTTGTGATGAAACAGCTTGCAATCAAAGGGTTTTACATTGTTCCGGGAAATCAGTTTAATTACTTATAGTTTAATAGCTTGTATTAGATTGATTATTTTTCTTAATATTTATTTTACTATGTTTTGTCATTCTCTGTAGGTGAAAAATGTCCATGATTTGTTTACTCTCCAATCCTTCTTTGGACAATGTTGTGCAATGCTTATCTTGCTTACTGTTTTGTAGTTGATTTGCTCTGTTTGGTCTATTTTTTTTCATATGCATGTAATTGAACATATTTCTGCCAAGGATGTGCCTTCAACTTTGTAATTACAGTGTTGTCAAGAGATATCATTTAGTGTCTCCTTTGTGAAATGTTTCCGCCTTCACCAGTAGCTGCGAATGATTCAAGTGCCCAAACCATTGAGAGGGCCCTGTTCCCTAAAAGCTGCAGATCACACTTAAGGTTATAGTTCCATTTATAGATATTAGTGGGGGGCGGCTAGGTGGTACAGTGGATAGAGCACCACCCCTGGAGTCAGGAATACCTGAGTTCAAATCCAGTCTCAGACACTTAATAATTACCTGGCTGTGTGGCCTTGGGCAAGCCACTTAACCCCATTGCCTTGCAAAAACCTAAAAGCAAAAACAAAAACAAACAGACATTAGTGAAATATTGCTGTTCGGGACAACTCGAAAGCCAGGTGTTGCTTGGTAAGATGGTGTTTAAGATTTCTTTGGTCTTCATTTAAAGGTAATTTGTACATCTGGTGTTTCCTCTTTTTTCTCTTTAAGTTTAAAAATGCTCTTTGTTTGACAATAATCCTTTGAGGTAGAGAGTTGTAAGTGTTTTATTATTTATTTATTATCAATATTTTACCCATGAGAAAACAGTGAATCAGAGAGAAGTGCCTTTGCCAAGGTCACACAAGTCCTGACTTCATGGTGCAACTCTAATCTCATTCTTCAGACTTCAAATCAGGTACTATCTGTATCTTCACATGTTTCATTACTTCTGGTAAAAGAGTCCATTTACTCTTGAGTATCCTTTGGGATTTCAACTCAGTGAATAAGCTGATGAACCTATGTTCTTGAATTCTCACATACAAGCATTAAGTATTCCCAGTGCGCAGGGAAGCATGGCCTTGTAGAGGGGATGCTGTACTCAGAAAATCAGAATGTGTTCCCATCCTACCTATGCCTGTACTGTGTGATCCTGACCAAGTCAGGTAACTGAGCAATGTAGCAGGCATCCCCGTAGGACTTAACTACTCTAATGTCAAAGCTACCTTAGTGGAGGGAGGTCCCACACTGAAAGTTCCCCATCTTGAGAAATCATCATGCAGAGAGCTTCTTCAAATACGTATCTGTATTTGTACCAGAACTGTGCTACATACCAAAGATCAAAGTCAAAAGTGAAATTGTTCCTAGCTTCAAGGAGCATCTATTCTACCAAGATGGCTGGAACTGCATGTATACAAAGAATGAGAATAACCATTTGAGGAAAGACAGAGAATCACAAAGCAGAGGAACTCAGTGTGTGGCTTCCTTAAGGAGATGCCACCCGATGGGAGGCAGATGCACAGAGATGGCTGTTGCCATTTCACAATCAGGGAACCTACTTATTGGCCTTTTTGTTTGGCATGTGGAGCAATATGAAAAACTGCTCAAAAGGGAACTTAGAACCTGATTATGGAGGACCCTAAGCACTAGGTTGAGGAGTCTTGTTTTATCCTAGAGAAGAATAAGCAGCTACTGAATGTGATTGAGGAGAGTAACATAGCAAGCATTTATTTATGAAGTGCACACTATGTGCCTGGCATTGTGCTGAACACTGAGAATACACAGAAAGACAGTCCCTACTCTCAGAGAGCTCACAGTCTAATGGAGGAGACAACTCTGTATAAACAGATTCTCTGCAAGATAAATTGGAGATGGTAATTAACAAAGGGAAGGCTTCCAATGGAAGATTGGATGTTAACTGGGGTTTGAAGGCGGGAGGGGCACCAGAAGGTGCCACAGCTGGTGAAAATGTCCAGATTCAAGAGAGTTTCTCGTGTGAGGAACAACAGAGTCCAATGTCACTGGATGGTAGGAATGTAAGGTACAAGGAAGGGTAACAGGGCAGCTTATGAGGGACTTGGAATACCAGGGAGGTTTGTGTTTTATCTCAGAGGTGAAGGAGCCATTGGGGTAAGTGACTTGGTCAGACCTGTGCTTTAAGATCACATGGTCTGTTGAGTGAAGGATGGGCAGGAGTGGGGAGAAACTTGAGGCAGGAAGACTGGTCACCAGGCTATTGACTGTGGGAATAGTCTAAGCCTGAGGTGATGAGAGCCCCTACCAAGGAGGTGGCAGTATCAGAGAAGAGAAGGGCATGTAGGTAACACATGTCACAAAGTTTAAATCACCAAGCCTTAGCAATAGATTGGATAATGGGAGTGAGAGTGAGGAGTTGAGGATTGTGAACCTGGGACATTGGGAAGGTGGTGGTGCCCTTGATAGTAATAGTTTGTTGGGGAGGTAAGACTAAGAAGACCTGGCACTTGATTGGATATGGAATGTGAGGGAGAGAGGAGATTCAACAATGACTCCCAAAATTAAAACTCTAGGTAATGAGAAGGGTAGTGGTGTCTTTCACAAATATAAGGAAATTAAGAATAAGACTGTTTCAGGACAAAGATCATGAGTTCTGGTTTTAGGTCAGTTGAATTGTTGTTGCTTCTGAGGTATCCAGGTAGTAGGAGATGTGCAACTGAAACTCAGGAGAGACCAGAGTTGGATGCATAGCCCTGGAGTTCTCTGCATAATGATAGTAATTGAATCCATGAAAACTGAGAAGACCCAGTCAGACAGAGTAGAGGCACTAGGACAGAACTTTAGTAAATCCGTGGATAGAAAGCAAGATTTGGATCCTGTATCGGTTCAACAAAGGTGAGTGAGGCACTGTAATCAAATGGGCTAAAGGTGAATTAGGAGGGGAAAGTGTCATGAAAACCAAGGAAAGAGTCTACTGGAAGACAGAAGTGGTCTAAACATTGTCTGATACCACCAAGCCACCCCCAAAAATAAGGAGGGCAAAAGATGCCCTTGAATTTAGTAATTAAGTGATTTTTGACAACTTTAGAACACTTTCAGTCCTGCATTGGAGTCAAAAGAGAAAAAGTTTTGAGAAGTGAATCCGATGTGGGGAAGTAGAACCAACTCCTCAAAAGAATTTTCCAAAAATTTGGCAGGGAAAGAGGGGATGATAACTTGAGGGATAGCAGGGTGCAGTGAAAAGGTTGGGTTTGGGGGGGTTTGTTTTTAAGATTGGAGGGATCTGGACATGTTTATGTAGGCAGTAGGAAAGGAATCAATGAATGAAAAACTTGGAAATGATGGGGAGAGGGTTGAAGGGAAAAATTCTTGGAACAGACAGGAGGAATAGAATTGCCAATCCTGATGAATATTTTAGGGGTATCTGGTTGAATCATTCCTATGTAAGATTTCAAATTAGAAAGCCAAAAATGATTTCTCAAAAAAACCCTGGTGGTTTGCACTGGGACCAATGAGAATTTCGTCACAAATGGCAAGCTGAGAAATATAAAAGAGGAAAGCCCCTTTTCATTTGGTTCCGTGTCTCTCAAGTGCACCTACCATGCAGTGAGCTGGCTGAGCTTCTCAAGGAATAACTCCCTTATCTTGAAGGGATTATAAACCTTAGAAAGAAGAGCACCAAGAATATGACTCTCAAATGGCTTGCAGGTGAGTTGTTGGTTTTGGTCTTTGAATACCTCCCAGCTTTGGGTGCTAGGGAAATTGAAGACAGAAACCACACCCCCCTCACCCCCATCCCTCTCACGTCACTCTTTAAGATTGTTTTCAAGTGGTATTTCCTGGAGACTGAAAGTCCAAAAGATTTTTCTTCCAATAATTCACTAAGGAAAATCTGCTGCCAGTAGTGCTGTCCTATGGTGGGTGCTCCGGCATTTGCATGGTCTGCCCCTGCCTGTATCCTCTTGTCTACGCCTCACAGCCCAACCCTTTGTGGCCTAGACACTGTCTCATGGACTCAGAGCAAACCTCAGGAAGTTAATGTTGTAATTGCTGTCCAGAATCAGTTATGCAACCCAATTGCCTTATCAAAAGGGTGACATATCACAAGTATACTTTGCTTTATTTTTTTCCATTTTGCTGGGGAAGTTTTGTGTCTCTCCCTTCTAAAACATTCTCAAATAATTGACAAATCTGGCCAGATCCACTTTGTGTTTTAATCAGCTCAATGTAGTGGGAAGAGCACTGAAGGAGGATCTGGGAGGTATCTTGGGTACTTCTTCATTACCTCTACTAACTTGTCACCCGACGTTTGGTAAAGGGCCTCATTTCTTCATACTTGTTGCTAAAAATCAAATCCCTTTATTTCTGACCCTTACACTGTGCTTTGGTATCTAGGCACCTAGGCATAGGTTTGGCTCCTGAGCCTCAGTGTAATTTAATTTTCTCTTTAGAATTACTTGGTACCAGGGGCGGCTAGGTGGCGCAGTGGATAAAGCACCGGCCCTGGAGTCAGGAGTACCTGAGTTCAAACACTTAATAATTACCTAGCTGTGTGGCCTTGGGCAAGCTACTTAACCCCATTTGCCTTGCAAAAACAAACAAACAAACAAACAAAAAGAATTACTTGGTACCTCTCTTCCCAGCATCTTTCTTTCTAGGGCATTTTTATTGTCCTTCAAAGTTCTCAGTTTTATCCTTTGATCTGCTCACTTTTCTCCCTGATTCTCAAATCTTAAATATGGAGAATTATATGAAGGATGAAAGCCAGATTTTCTCCATTCCCACAGAGGATCAAATAGTCAAAAATTGCAGGAGGAAAAATAACAAGCATTTTTTAAAGAGCTGCCATGTAGCCTGTATTATGCTAACTTTCTATGCTTTCTAAATAGTTCATTTGATCTTCACATCAACTATTATTCCCATTTTACAGCTGAAGAAACTGAGATGGACAAAGGTTAAGTGACTTACCCTTAGGGGAGGTAGGTTCTATTAATCATCCCCATTTAACAGCTGAGAAAACCTAGGTGAACAAAGGTTAAGTAATATATCATCAGGGTCATACAGCAAATTAATTTCCAAGCCCAGTATTATCTTGAATTGATGTAACTTATGAAATGGAGCAGGCACACCCAGGTCTTTGGGTATTCTCCAGGAAAGACTATACTGGTAGTAGGAAGTGAGGCTACACTCACACTTTAATGGGGGCATAGAGGGAATGGGACAAATAGCACAGAGGAAGCAGAGCCAGATAGTGTTGGGACATAGGATAGGGTGACGGAAGAAGTCAGAATGAGGAGGGCAAGTGGCATTGAGAATCATGTAACCATGGTGTAGAGTTGGCTGCACGTGGCACCATGGAGCCAGATGGAGATGGAAAAGGACTGGGGATATTGTTTGGAGTCTCATTTTTATGAGATTTATATCTGTGCCACCTTGGGTTAATATATTAACATATCCATATCATCTCAAAGTTATCAGGAACCCCTGGTGTTCTGCGAATCTTCCGGAACTTTTCTGAGATTGACAAAGGACCCTGCCTGAAGAACCTAGATGGCTTCTTCTCATTCATCATATAGTATCAGGGTGTGATTTTGGGTTGATATTTGATGCAATTTGTAAGTTATGCTCCTCCACACACCCACTATTCTGACTGGAAGGCAAGAGGGTAGGCTACAGGATAGAAGACCAAGAGAACAAGATGATCAGGGTCTCCAAATACTCAGAGGAGTTGCTGAAAAGGGCTTTGGACTTTGCTTCCATGGAGATTATTTTTTTCAGTCATAGTCTTGCATATTCATCTGCTTGGAGGCAAAGGACTGGACAAGATGCTATTTTGAACCCCCCAACCAACCATTTTGTTCCATATATACTTAGCAAAGTCAAGTTATCAGGACTTGATTCAGTAGATATGAGCAGGGGTTCAAGGAGTCTTCAAGGGATCTCGGAGATTATCCAATCAAACTTGAATCTTAACTGAAATCCCCTCCACAATGTGACTACTTCTCTCAAAGGTGCTATGGAGAACCAGGTCCTGAAGGAGCTCAGTCCATTTTAGGACAATTTCACTGATGAACATCTTTTTTCATTACATTCAGGATTTCAGTGACTATGTTTTCACTGTTGTGTATACTCCCTCCCTCATTGAAAATCTCAACCATCCTGACCTTCTTATCCTGTGCTATGCTTCTCTGTGTCTTCCCATAAATCCTCCATAGAACAGCTACAGCTTTTAGGCCCCATTAACTTCTTTGGGAAATAGTACACCATGTAAAATTTCCATTTACTTTTCCTGGCCATACAGGTCCCCGATGTCTTTTATGTTCCTTCATAGTAATATGGTACTATTTGTTTTTAATTTTATTTTTCCATTCCCATACCCTTTCAGGGAGCAAAAATCTACTTTTCTGCACATTCCCCTCATTATTCATAGTTTTATTTTCTGAGAAAAAAACAGAACAAGTCTAATCCCTTTCCTATAGGATCATGCTTTTGAATATTTGATGATGATGCTCATTTCTCTCCCTTGTCACTATAAGCCCAGGTTGGTTGGAACCACAGGGCAAGAAGACCCCACAAGTACTCAGATGAAAGAAGGTGCAGTCTGCTTAGAGTTTCAACTCCTTTCTGCCAGATTCCATAAAATATGGGAACTTCCTTAGAGGAAGGCATTCCTCCTTCAGGTACTGGGCTCAGCAGCAATAGGTTAGAAGGGAGAGCTATGTTCCAGTCCCTCTGAGTATTTCCTTAGGGACTGGGACCCCTTAGTAGTACTGATCTCCTGGAATAAAGTCTTGCCTAAACTGGTTGTTTTTGTCCAATCTCCTGTGGATCTTAAGGACCAACTTCCTCATTGCTCCATGATGATAAATGTTCTGATACCACTACTTTTTTGTTCTTCTTCTTGGCCTTACTGAAATGATCAGTGATACTAGACCCAGATTGACTTCCCAAGCCAAGACTAACAGAATCCTAGAATTTTTCAAAAGTCTTCTAATCCATCTAATAGCTGAATAAGACTTCCCTCGACTTCCAACAAGAATCCCCTCAACCTCCTGACCAATAGAAGTCATCTAGATATTGCTTGAAGACCTCCAGTAAGGGGGAACTCAACACTTCTAGAGGTGACTTAGTCTACTTCTAATTAGTCAGGCTGTCAGTAAACTTTTATTAAGCACTTAGGGTGTTGGGGATACAAAGAAAGGCAAAAGAAATCCCTGCCCTCAGGGAACTCACAATCTAATGAGGGAGATAACATGCTAACAACCTTGTACAATCAAGATAGATAGAAGATAAAACAGAAAAAAATCAACTGAGACCAGGCACCAGAATGCATAGGGATCAGGAAAGACCTGTAGAAGGTCAAATTTGAGCTGGGACTTGAAAGAAGTTAGTGATATGAGCAGGAGGTCCTACACAGTCCTAGTCGCCTTCTTGTGGACACTCTTCAACTTCTCCATTTGCTTCCCTAACTGGTACACACATTGGGATATAATATGCTCAGCTATAATCTTTTCTTTATTTTTTTTAGTGTTTTTTTTTTTTTGCAAGGCAATGGGGTTAAGTGACTTGCCTAAGGTCACACAGCTAGGTAATTAGTGTCTGAGGTCCAATTTGAACTCAGGTCCTCCTGACTCCAGGGCCGGTGCTCTATCCACTGTGCCACCTAGAATCTTTTCTTGTAAGGAAGAAGTTCTGCTTCCCTTCATTTAGTCCAACCCCAGTCTTGTGCTAACACACCCACACACTCCTGTCAGTACCTAGAGAGACTTTAACTTTCAGTTCTTCACAAACATATTCAGAAATTCAGCCTGACCCACAGCACTAGCCCAAACCTTGAGTTTCTCGATTATTTTAATTACGTTCCTTTGCAAGCAAGCATGTTGCTATACCTATAGTTACTAACCTTAGTCACTATATTGATTTGGCCAACAGGTGGCACTGTAGTGGATAGCAACAACAATAATAATAATAATAATAATGTTTGTTCTTCATATTAGAAGAAGACCATGACCTCGGGGAGGTGACGCCATGACAAGCGCATGAACTGGATTTGAGTGGGGGAGGTGCTGTGCTCAGTCACCAGGCTCACTTTCTTCTACATCTGGGTCCAGTGGCCAGCATGAATCAAGATGAAAGGAAATGACCCTGGATGCTAAGCAATGAGGGTTAAGTGACTTACCCAAGATCTCACAGCTAATAGGAGTCAAGTGTCTGAGGCCGGATTCCTCCTGACTCCCGAGTTAGAAAGTCCTGAGTTCAAATTCTGCTTCAGACACCTACCTAAGTACTGAGACCCTGGAAAAGTCACTTAGAGTAATAGCATCTACCACTCAGGGTTGTTGAGAGGAACAAATGAAATAATCTTTGTAAAACGCTAGACCTAAATGCAAATAATTCACCTTATGAAAGCTTTTTTCCCCTTTTAAGGCATCCCTAATAATACTGAAATGCTTTAAATCAGAAGTGTCCCTTCTAAAAGGGAACTGCCCTGACAAATGAAACTCAATCCTGATTGGTGGACATTTTATGAGGAGGTGGGCCACAAGTCTTCAGGTTTTCTCCCTGAGAATGTGGCTTGATCATGAGACTTAGCAGCCTCAAGCAGTTATGGACAGAAGGAAGCCATATCCATCCAGACCTCTGACTAGGAGGCAGCTAGGTGTCACAGTGGATATAGCACCTGCCCTGGAGTCAGGAGGATCTGAGTTCAAATGTGACTTCAGACATTTCATAACTGCCTAGCTGTGTGACCTTAGGCAAATCACTTAACCCTATTGCCTTAAATAAATCAAAATTAAAAAAAAAAGAAATGAAGATAACAGTTTAAGAGTTGTAAAGTGTTTTGCCTATGTGATCTCATTGGAATCTTACAAGTCCTCTGTGAGGTCCCTCACTTCTTCCTATTATTTTTTACCTGACCAGACCTTCTACTGGATGGTGGAGAACTGAGCCAAAACTCTCTTAAGCCCTACATTTGAATGTACCAAGCACAGCAACAATAGAATATATATTAGAAATTCTTTTAGCTTGCTCAGTAAATACCTCCCATTCCATGCACATCCAAGCCTCCTATGAGGAAGTCACTATACTAGGTTATGGGACTAGAAAGAGAAAAGGATAATTCCTGCCCTTAAATAGCTTAGGGCTGACGTAACATATAAAGAGTTAAGTATTTCTGTTTATTTGAGGAGGAAGAGAGCAGGCTCAACTTGGGAGACCAGAAAAGACTAGTAAAAGAATACGGCACAGGAGCTAAGCCTTGAGCAAGTGTTAAGAGTCTTAGAAGTGGATATAGGGGTGGCTAGGTGGCATAGTGGATAAAGCACCGGCCTTGGAGTCAGGAGTACCTGGGTTCAAATCCGGGCTCAGACACTTAGTAATTACCTAGCTGTGTGGCCTTGGGCAAATCACTTAACCCTGTCTACCTTGCAAAAACCTAAAAAAAAAAACAAAAAAAAAGAAGTGGATATAAAAGGAAGGGGTAGGGGCAGAGACAAGATAACTTGGCCACAAGTCTTCAGGGGTTTTTTTTTTTTAGGTTTTTGCAAGGTAGACAGGGTTAAGTGATTTGCCCAAGGCCACACAGCTAGGAAATTATTAAGTGTCTGAGACCGGATTTGAACCCAGGTACTCCTGAATCCGGGGCCGGTGCTTTATCCACTGCACCACCTAGCCACCCCTCTTCAGGTTTTCTTGCTGAGAATGTGGCTTGATCACGAGACTCAGCAGCCTCAGCACTGTATAACAGCAAGAAGATTGTGTTTCAGTTTAGACAATAAATGCAGTATCTATAATGAGTTCTTCAACTAGGAGCCACAAGTGAATTTCCGGAAATCTGTGAACTTCAATAGGAAAATATTCCATATTTATTTTCACTAACCTCAAACTAAAACATTTCCTTCAATTATGAATTTTCTAAAAAACAAAAACAAAGTCATTATTCTGAGAAGAGATCCAGAGGCAATTCTTCCCACTCCCATATTCCCCCACCCCCTTCCCAGAAAATAACAGTAAACTGAAGAAGTTGGATTAGAAAAAGTCCTTCCACTTGTAAATCTGTGATCCTGTGGGATCTGGTCTGACAAGACTCTTACACTCCAAAGTGGAGAAACTGCCTCTCTATCCAACCTAAGATTATATTAGCTTTCTTAGTCACCCTATCATACTGTAGCTTCATATTAAGAATTCAGGCTCGGAGTGGCTAGGTGGCGTAGTGGATAAAGCACCAGCCCTGGACTCAGGAGGACCTGGGTTCAAATCTGGTCTCAGACACTTCATAATTACCTAGCTGTGTGGCCTTGGGTAAGCCAATTAACCCCACGGCCTTGCAAAAAGAAAAAAAAAAAACTAAAATAAAAAAGAATTCAGGCTGCTAAAACTTCCTGGTCTTTGTCAGATGAATTGTTATCTATTTAAAATTTAAATCTTTGTGATTTTTGATTTTTCAGGGTCTGAATGTTGACACTTTTTCTCATGAAATTTCTGTCCTAGCCTGTCAAGCTATTTGCACTCTGACTTTGCTCTCACTTCAGGCTTGGTCTCTCCTTCAAATTGAATAAACATATCATCTAGCCTTTGTTTAAATCCTTGATGAATGTGAAATAGCACCAGTTAATCTCAGATTCCTTGAGGCCATTCAACTTCCAAATCCACCTAATTGTATGATTGGCTTCCTCATCTCTCACTTTGTCCACAAAAATATGAGAAACTTCATTAAATGTTAAAAGCTGGGTAAACCAATTGTGACAAGCTGAAGCCCTCAAGGGAGAGTTTGCCAGGTAATTAATAATCAATGTATTAATTGCTCTAGCCTACATTGATGGTCACTGGGTTACTCTTAGTAGCCAAAGTGATGGGAGACTCTGAAATGCTTTGAATCAGAAGTGTCCCTTCTAAAAGGGACCTCCCCTGACAAATGAAACTCAACCCTGATTGGACATTTTATGAGGAGGTGGGCCACAAGTCTTCAGGTTTTCTTGCTGAGAATGTGGCTTGATCATGAGAGTCAGCAGCCTCAAGCAGGATGGACAGAGGGAAGCCATATCCATCCAGACCTCTGGCTAGTTTGCTCCTCCATGAGCTGGGTTGCCCTGCCATCTAGGATCGAGGACTTGGGTTCCTCCTGCTAGGCAGTGGCTCTCCCACTGTTTACTCTAAGCAGAAATTAGATTTTCCGGTTGGGTTGGATCCTCCCTAATCATGTTAAAGAGCATGTACTTGGGAGGTTATCAGTAATCTCATGACTCAGCTATAGACTGACTAATCAGTTTGGCCTTAACAGAAATGGGCAAAAAAGGGTGGATCAAAAAATAGTTATTGTGAACGTGCCCCCCCCCCCCATGAGAAGGTGTCCTCACTGATGTTCGGCCTATTGGAAATAAACATGTTAACAGAAAGAAACATGTTCCCAGAGTTTATCCTATTTAGGGACAAACATTACCAGAGTTTTGGCCTTGAGAAAGAGGGAAACAGAATTAGGTGAACAAGTATATTTGTTGATATTTCTCTAAGTCAAGGATTTTACCAATGTGCAGGGAGGGTCTCCCTAGATATCAGGGGTGTCTTGGCCTGCAGATAAATTGAATTTAAGTGAAGGAGGGCTGAGCAAAGTCACTTCCTCACGTCCTACCTCACTCTGCCCAAAGGAATATTTATTTTTGAACACCCAAACAGGACAAGATAACCTGGGGATTACAAGCCTTAAATCACTCTGGCTGTGATCATTTGACCAACTTGGTCATTGTTTGCATCCTGATTGGCTAAAAGTGAATGTAAATAGCCCTTATTTCTGTTTTGATCAGAAACTTTAGGAGTCTTTTCCCTTCCCAGATTGATTTTTTTTGGACTAGTTTAAAGAGGCCTACTTCTGCCTCTTTTCTTTCTGACCCAGCCTTAATCACTGAAAGGGAATTGCCTCAATCAAACCTAGAGCAGTTAATGACTCTAGTTTAACAAGGTCAAGGTCTCCCACTGCCTCCAGGGCCATCTCCAGTCATCCTGATCCATATCTGATCACTGACCCCAGTTGGCCCCAGAGAAGAAAGGAAGGTTGGGGACTGCACAGCATCCCCTATCTTATATCCAATTTTCTTGCATGTCATGACATCACTTTCCTGACTTTATGATCCTCTTTGAGAACAAAGGACAAAAAACAACCACCAAAAAGCCCAAGGAAACTCTGCCCTGCAGCTGTCAGGAAAAGGGGATTTAAGATGGGACTGAGCTTAACCTTTAGTTAATTTATACATTGAGATTTGAAAGAGAGACTTGTAGTTAAGGTAGAAGTTAACTTCACTCATGAGCCCCCAGAAAGGGCCACTTAACTTAAGAAAATTATATTTTTTAACTTACACTTAAGTTAAAGAAAAAAGAGGAGCTTAGAATCAGTAAGCTAAGAGTCAACCCTTTTTTCTCCAATTGAACCTTTAAAAAGAGTCTTATAATCTGTGATTATTTTATTTCTGCAAAGATATATATCTTACTCTAAATTATCTATTACTAAATGATAATGTCCTATCCATCTACCTATTCACTAAATCAGTGGGTAACCCAGACCAAAAAGAATATCTTTTTTGGCTTGGCTTGGCTTAACTGTTAGGATTAGCTTTTCCTAAAGAAGGGAGTCTAATACTACAGTCAAACTGAAAGTAAAGTAATGAATGCTAACTGGTTTGAAGTGTATTCCTTTTCAATTCCCCCTTTGATCCTTAAGGAAATCATTTCCTTCTGGTTTCCTTGAGCAGAGAATCAAACTCTTCCAAATGGCCTATGTTCTTAACCAGTCTCCTTAATAGGTCTAAATGTGTCTGCAAAGTCAGAGCAATTTCCCCATTTCCACTAACAAATCTTTAGAAGTCTGCATATTGGGGTGGCTAGGTGGTGCAGTGCATAGAGCACTGGCCCTGGAGTCAGGAGGACCTGAGTTCAAATGTGACCTCAGACACTTACTAATTACTTAGCTGTGTGACCTTGAGCAAGTCACTTAACTCCATTTGCCTTGCAAAAACCTTAAAAAAAAGAAGTTTACATATTATTGGAAAGGGAAGCAGTAGCTTCTACTTTGTACTACAGGTATTCTGTAAGCAGCATATTGTAGGATTCTGGTTTTTAATCCACTCTGCTGTTCCCTTACATTTTAAGGGAGAGTTCATCCCATTCACATTCAAAGTTATAATTACTAACTCTTCATTGCCCTCCATGCTATCTTCCCTCTGTTTTTATTTTTCTGCCTTCCACCCCTTTTTCCATATTGCCCACTATTTTGTTTCTGAATACTACCCCCTTCAATGTGTTTGCCCTCCTATATCACCCCTCCCCTTTCTTTCCCCTTTCCCTTTTCCCCTTTTTCCCTTCCCTTCCTTTTGTAAGTTCTCCTTTTTCCCCCACTCCCCTTCCCTTTCTCCATCCCCCCCTCCCCGTTTCCCCTTTTAATACTGGAAAGGTTAGTTGTTTTTAAGTTAACTAAGTATGTGTAAGTTGACTAAGCCAAGTCTACTACAGGTATTCTGTAAACAAGTTATCATTTGGGGGTCCTGTTCTGACCCTTTTTGCTATATCCTACTGTGAGACTTTTTTTTTTAGGTGACAGGGGCAATTTCTCCTATTATCTCTGGTGATAACAAATTTGCCATTATGAATTTTTTAAACACAAAAGTATGTGAATAGTAATAGATACTCAAGATTTGGAGTGCTTGGGTGGACCTAATAACCGGCCCAAAATCTAGCAGGGCCCAATTATGTCATACTTGATTATGAATGAAGTCTAGAGATAGCATTATTCATTACACATTTGGGAAATATTTGGGAAATAGAGGTAGGATTGATGATAGTGATACTTTTTCAAA